>NW_026068171.1:565084-608987 GCF_014885135.2 Alexandromys fortis
AAATAAATAAATAAATAAAAATTTTTAAAAAAGGAAAAAAAATAAAAATAAAAAACCCTCTACCTGAGCTTGTTGCATGGGATCTTTCTCACACAAGCCACTTTTTCTCAGTTAGAGCACACCTGTGGGCCTTCATGCTATTTCTCCTGGCAGGATCTCTTTGGGAAAAAGAAGACACCATCTGAGGTAGCCTGCTTTCATTTACCCTGGCTACTTATGTTCCTCTAACCCCACCTTGTGTGTGTGTGTGTGTGTGTGTGTGTGTGTGTCCGTGTATGCGTGTGTGTACCTGCACATGAGCATACCTGCATTTGTGTGTTATTGGCATGAATTTGTAGTGTGTTTTTATATATGTAGATGCACATGTGAATGGGTACATGTTTGTATGTGTGTATGCACATGTAGAGACCCCATGTTGATTTTGGTTGTCATTGAAGACTCTACACATTATTTTTTTACTGAAACAAACATGATTTGGCTTGTCTAGCTAGTTAGCAGGTCCCTTGTGATTTCTGGTCTCTAAAGTACAGATGAGCAGCCACACTTACCATTTTGGGTACTGCAGATTTGAACTCTTGTTCATATGTGTGGCAAGTGCTTTATACACTGAACTATCTCTTAGCACCTATTATTTTTAATGCTATTAAAAATTGATTTTATTTCCTTTATTTCTTTCTTAGCATGTTATATGGAAAATCTTCTGATGTTTATGTTGATTTTGTATCCTGCTACTTTGCTGAAAGTGTCTGTATGTGAGTTTTCTACTGAAGACTTTAAGGGATAGATTATATTATCTAAAAATAAGGAAAATTTGGCTTCTTCCTTTCCTGTTTGTATACCCGGTGGAATGTAAACTGGTGCCAACTGTATAAATCAGCACATAGGTTTTCAAAAATAAAAAAAGAAGTATTATAAAACCTAACTAAAATACTTCTAGACGAATACTCAAAAGACCCTAAGTCTTACATCTGACATACTTGCAATTCATGTTTATTGCCATAATATTCATAAAAGTTAAATGGAACCATTCCTTTCCATTATAAGATGAATAGATAAAATAATATATATATATCCCAATGGAATTTTATTCTACTGAAAAGATTGTTGAAATCATGGCATTTGGAGGGAAACAGAATTGCAGGTTCTTATGTTAGGTGAAGAAGTACAGATTTGGAAAGAGAGAATTATCAGAGTTTTTTTTCTCATATGTGGAATTGAGACTTAATTTTTATATATTAGTATACATATGTGTGGTTATATGGTAAAGGACATAAAACTAGAAAATGAAGCATGAGAGGAGAAAAGAGATTTACAGGGGTAAAATTAAGAAGTGTAATAGAATACATAAGACATAAAGGGGTGTTTACTAGTTACTGTGTTATTACTGAGATAAAACACATTAACCAAGGCACTTGTGGAATGAAAAAGTTATTTGTCTTATGGTTCCAGAGGGAAATGAGTCCATCAAGGTGGAAAAGTATGGCAGCAATCAGCAAGCATGATACCTGGAATAGGAGCTGAGAGCTCATATCTCAAACCATAAGTAAGAGACTGAGAGAGTGAACTTGAAATGGTGTGAGTCTTTCAGCTTTCAAAACAACATACCCCTAGGGACATACTTCCTTTAGGAAGGTCATGCCTCCTAAAACACCCCCAAACAGCCAAAAACTAGGGACCAAGTATTGAAATGCCTGAGTCTGTAGGAGACATGTCACTCACTCACACCAGCACAGGATGACTATTGAGGTAAGCAATGAACCAGTAGGAGGGAGTCATGGGATCTGGGATGTCACTACAAAAGGAAGACCAACATGGAAAAGGGAAGAGTGGAGAGATGGCTTAGCAGTTAAGGGAACTGGCTGCTCTTCCAGAGGACCTGGGTTTGATTTCCAGATCCACATGTTGGCTCACAATTATCTGTAACTCCAGTCCTAATGGGATATGATACCCTCTTCTGACTTCTGCAGGCACCAGGCATGTATGTGATGCACAGACATATGTGCAGGCAAAATACCCATACACATAAAAATAAATAATAAAAGGGAGTGAATAAAAATGTCATAATGAATCTCACTTTGTATGCTAACTTTTAAGCCTCATAAAGTATGTGTATGTTCATCATCTGCATATTTGTATAGTTTCTGTGCTTTTTTGACTTCTATTTTTATTTCTTCAAACTGTATTTATTGTTTTTCATTTGTTAAGATTTAAGTTGCAGAGAAAACCAACACATGTGGTATATTTTAGAAGAGATTCCATAGGGTGCCAAGAAGAATGTGTATGCCATTCTAATTTACTAAAATATTCTCTAAGTATGAGTTAAATCTAATCTATGTATCATCTAGTCCAGATCTGACATTTCTTTGATAATTTTAATTTATATGATGTGATGTTTTATGTGGATTGCCAACAGGACCTATAATAAATAAAAGGAGCCTATGTGCATGTCTTTGAGGGATTGTCTAGCTTAAGTTATCCTGTGTGTGTGTCTGTCAGGATATATTGAGGGGTGTCTGTGTTGGGCGGTGGGCTCTGAGTTCCTAGAAATGCCAATCAGGCCAATCAGAACGAGGGTACTGCCACTTCCATATGATTCCTACAAAATTCTCTCATCCATCAAGCTGCATGTAAAGATACCGGCCACCCCACAAACATGCACCATGTACTGGGCCACTCCATGCTTATGACCACATGAGCTGGAACTGAAGGATGGAGCCTTAAAAGTCTTCACCTATGTGCCAACGTGCCATACGCCTTTAACCCTGAGCTGACCAACAGAACTGTTACATACCTCTGAGGAACTTCTTATGGTCTCTCCCAGGACTTGTCTCCAAGCCAGGGATAAAGTATAAACCAAACCAAACACACACACACACACACACACACACACACACACGAGTTTAAAGTTCAAGGAGGCTAGGTCTCACCCTCTGTTAATTTCATAGCCTTCTCTGAGTATTCTTATTGTGTGGAGCTGTGGACTGCTTCCTGCCACCTGGCTAGCTTTACTCGAAATAATTACACAGAAATTGTATTCTTTTAAATACTGCTTGGCCCATTAGTTTTAACCTCTTATTGTCTAGCTCTTACATATTGATCTAACTCATTTGTAATATTCTGTGTAGCACCACGAGCTGGCTTACCGGGAATGATCTTAACCTGCATCTGTCTTGAGTGGGAGAATCATGGCGACTGCCTGACTCGGCTTCTTTCTCCCAGCATTCTGTTCTGTCTAACTTCGCCTACCTAATTTTCTATCCTATTAGGGCCAAGGCAGTGTCTGTATTTAACCAATGAAATTAATACAAAACAGAAGACTCTCCCCCATCATATTCTTGTAGCTGAGATGATGCCTAGACAGTGCAGAGCAGGAGAAGGGGCTTTTGGATCCTTGACCCTGTGACTTCTCCCTGGGTATTATGTAGGGTAGCCTAGACAGCAGAAGGCAGGTATATGCCACCTGCATGGGTGCCCCTTATCAAAGAGAGGGGGGTTGTCTTGGAGGGCAAGGGCAGTGAAACCTGGGCTGGATGGTACCCAGAGGCCTGCCTGGTCAATTTGGGAACCCTACAATCCACATCATGATCTGGCTACTTCTATTTGGATTCGCCCTAAGCCACCACACCGCATTGAGCTTGGTGCCCACTAGGTACGCACAAGAAGGAGGTACATGATGATGTTGGTGGCAGGTGCCTTCTGTCAGACCCCTTGTAGGGTTCTGGGGATGTAGCTGTGGATCAGTGGCAGGTACAGGTCCCTGAATTGCAAGCACAGCATGGCTCAAGGAGAAAGCCATTTCTCAGAGAAAGCAAAGGAAAGAAAGGAGGGCCCTGCAGAAAGAGAGGAGAGAGGATGACAGGGAGGAAGTTATGTGGATGACAGACATTTTGCCATAATGGTTACCTGGCCCTGAGACCCTGAGCACCTGGCCAGAGATGCTGGGCACTGTGTGCGGTTTCAGGGAAGGAGTTGTGTGTTCTGCTGGGGAGACTGTGCCAAAAGCTAGAGGTTCCCTGGGAGGGCTTGTGCACATGATGTGGGCTGCCAGGCTCCACAAGGTCTCCAAAGGAACCCAGAGGCAACCCAGGATGCAGAATCCCCTGCAGGGAGGTTCTCTAACCTTGCCAGACATGGTGACTTCAGGACCTGAGAGGCTGTGCTTCCCTTGCCCAGCAAACCAAGGGCTGTGGTGGGCACGCAGTTCCCCTGGGTCCGGTTGCTCCCACACCGCTCATGGGTCACAGAGACTGCAGGAGACTGACTGAGGCACAGTGGGGGCACTATGGGAGCTACTCTTTAGCCAGCCCTCAGCCATGTCAGCAGAAGCACTGGGGAGCTGCTGGCGGGATCAGAAAAACAATTCTGCTTGATGGCAGCAGTACACCGAGAATGCCAACTGTCACAGGGCATGGGTGCACTCCCTCTGTCCTTTCTAAAACAAAAATAAAGGAAATCCAGTGCACCACACTCCAATATGGCCACCAAACAAACAACTAGGCCAGGGCTGGCCAGAGATAGGTCTCCAGGCTACAATTTTGCCTGCCCCCACTCCCTTCCAAACGCAGGAACCCAGCAGAAGCGGTAGAAGTGGAGGTGTGCAGGACAGAGTCAGCTTCACATTCATCAGTGGAGAAGAGACAAGATAGGGTACCACACTATTGTAATCTTCCATGAACCTCCCTGCTCCAGCACAGAGAGACGATGCCCTGTCTCTCTTCCCATGGACCCTGGTACTTGTTTCTGTGACTCTCATTTAATTACTGGGAATTTTGTATGTCGTTGCAATCACAAGGTTTAAGAGTTGGGACAAAAACCGGGGCACAATAGACATGCCACCCAAGGAGAAGAAGTCTACAAGCAAAACTCCAAAGTGCCCGAGGGATTCTCCCGATTCTCAATTTGATGATGACTTGAAGCCCAGTGTTCCCCAAAGGCTAGGTACAATCAGAGGGTTTTGTGAAAGGCTGCACGTACCCCAGGGGACAGTTTGACTGATCTCTTGGCAGGTGATGCATAAGGGCAGTTCAGACCCAGGATCATTGCTTCAGATTGCAGGATGTTTCCAACTCTGAAAACGGGTATTTCTATGTATCCAAAACTGGTTTGTTGACTTTAGGTTCCCCCTTGATCTTCTAACTTCAGGACTTTTAGCTTAACCCATCCTCACTTCCAGCTTGTCTCCTGGAAAGATTTGAAATTACTTTAATCCCGGAAGGCTTGTACAAACGCCTAACTAAAATATCCCCAGGTATATACCTGTTTTAATCTCACTTGTACACACATGCTGGATTTAAAAGTATGTTTCCTGTCTAGGATGCCTAGAAATTCCATAGACAACTTATTTTGTATTTTCTTTCTCTTCAGTGTAGTAGAAAACCTCGCGATTGATATCTGTGATGACAGTGCTTCATCAGAGCAAGATGAACAGCAGGCGAGGTAATAAGTGTAAACTACTGTTTGTTTGTCATTAGAAGACAGTTTCAGAAAATTCAACTCTTCTTTGTTAAACACCACATATTTATTTCCGAATAAAATGAATTTTCATATCTCATTTAAGAATTTCATACTTTTTTGTCTTTAAGGAATCTTTATTTTTAACATCAGAGAAAGCACATACACATTTTGTTCATGTCAGTAAGGGAATAAGAAAATGTCAAAAATGAATAAGTGTAAGAACAACAATAAGTTACAACAGTTAAACAAGTTGTAATACCTTCACATATAAAACATACAACCACAAAGTAAGTTGAACATGTCTATGAATATCATTATGAATAAGTCCAGAAAATCTTGCTATTTAAAGTAAATTGCCATGGATAAATGAATAAAAATGAACAAATTAAAAGACTTTAATATTTGTATATGCATGCACTAAAAGTAAAATAAAAATGATATATGTACTACTTAATTTACCACATAATTGTTTGTAACTATGAATAGCTTAGAGGTACACGATTTGGCATAGCTATATAATAAGCTTTAATTATCCTTACAGTATAATATTTATTTTTATTTTGTTTTCTGTTTATGTTTTGAAGATTAAATGTTACTGTGATTTCAGGTGAACTGTAAGTCTTGACAATTTTCCTTCCTCATCTAGCCTGTGCCATCACACAGAGTCAAAGCATTCTATTTCTTAAACTGAAAAGGCTGGACACATATTATTTTAGTACTGCACTTAAATTCTTCACATCTGCTATTTACTTACGGTTCAATTTTTGCACTTCATTGACATTAGTAGAAAGTCGACTTCTTGCTCAGAGTTAAATATAAGAAATTATGGCAATATTTGAAGATGGAAGACATAACTTGTGAGATAAGCACAATGACCATACCAAAAAAAAGTCTAAGGAAGACTATTTCTCCCACTGTCAGTATTCCTCAGTTGCTTATTTCCTGAAGTTTTTATTTGTGTAGAGATTAGGACTCATAGAGTTTCCCTGGCTATTGATTGCTTTGTTCAGCTCATCTTTAGACTATCATGTTGGTGACAACTTAGAAGTGTTTCTAATATCCCTAGAATTTTAGAATCCCCTTGACCCTTAGACTCTTACAATCTTTCTACCCCCTCTTCCCCTCTAGTTCTTGGGCCTTAGGTATCATTGTATTAGGCATATAAGTGACATTATGTGAGCATGTTCCTTTTAGAAATAATATATGTGTTTATGTCTCTCTCTATATATATATACATACATACATATATATATGAGAAAGAGAGAGTAATATATGGGAGGATTTGAAAGAGAAAAAAGGAAAGGGAATGGAATTACAATACCAAAAACATAAAAGAAGCAATTTAAACTCTTTTAATACCAAAATCTTACACATTCAGTTTTCGAACACAGAAAACTGAATTTGTCAGCATATTCATATTGCATTTTTTGAATGTAAATTGTCCTGGGGTCATTTGAGTGGCATCAGCATCATCACAGGTCCCTTTAAAACAGGGAAATTTAGGAAGACATTCGAGTCACAGGAGGACTAAACTAGGAAAAGAATTCATAAAGAAAGGTAGGTTTTTTTTTTTCCCTGAACATTCAAAAGGTGAAAGGAACCATCATAGGAATGCAGGCAACCCCAAGACACCAGAAAAGGCAAAATCTGAATGAATTTAACATGATGCTGACAACAATTGTAGCATATCCCAGGTAAAGAACATAACAGAATTATAAGATGTATCTAAATGTGACAAACGTTTTATTAAAATCTAAGTGAAATTTACTTATGAAATCACAGAACAAATTTATATAAAATTTCTATTATGGAAATTTTAAAAATTTAAAATTTTACAAATTTGTGTAAAATTTGTATTAATTTTGAATTTCTTAATATGCTAACATTTTATTAGATGCATCTAGGAATAGAATTACATATATGCCTGTATTACAGTTTTACTAAACAACTTACATTTGATGTTTAAATTTTTGCAAGAATGTCTGTTGAAAATCCTTTAAATGTCATCCTGAAACATTTTTATTGATACTAAAGAATTATTCTTCTAACTCAAACTATTATTATGAAAAGAGAAGAAACAATTGTAGAACAGAATCAGCCAAGACAACTTAGTAATGTCCTAGTCACAGTAAATACTAGTCTACTCATTTACTCTTAAATTTTATATGACTATACTGCTATGGAAATTAACCTGGTAGTAAAAAAAGAATTTGCTTCTTGATTTTACCTGACTCCATCACTTTGCTCTATATAAAAGTTAACATCCACTGAAATCAGTGATAATATGAAAACAAGAATGAGTCAAAGAAAACACAAGAAATAGAATGGGGATGAGAGAAAAAAAGGGAATGGGAGAGAAGAAAGAGGTGAATCTGTTTCTTGTGTTGTGGAGCAGATAACTCCAGAGCCTTGTACAGTGCATGCTTTATTATTAAGCTATACACCCAGCACTTAGCTATATTTATCATCTTTGGGTAACCCCATCTTTACATAACCCCATGTCAAAATTACTGTACAAACTTTAACTATGTGCAATTTACTGGATGACAACTGTAGCTTAATAAAGCTGTTAAAATGACCTAGCCCCCCTCCAAAAAAAAGAGGTGAATCTGGACTTCCTAGTTAGTTAAAGCTGAGCAGGGTTAAAGAGAGATGTTGCATCTGGAACTCATTTACATGTTGTATTTATTTGTTAACGTTTATAAAAAATCAAATCAAGCAAGGATAAATATGATTTAAAAATGCTATGAAAGCATAATCTTCCTTAGAGGGAAGCAACTAACAGTCCAACACAGTTATGACACCTATAAACTTGAAAGACCAGTTCGGTAACACAATGGGTTCAGTGGTAATTCTCATATCCTGGATGAAAGAAGTAGCTCTTAACTGCTTTTCAATTTTGTTTTTATTTTCAAGTAATTTATTCTAATAAAAATGCTGCCCACCTGAATAATCATGATCCTTTGCCCCTAATGTTCTCAAGATTTTTTTTTGTTAAAAATTTCCACATCCTCCCCCTCCTCCCATTTCCCTCCCCCTTCCTCACCCCTCCCCCTCTCTCTCCAGTCCTAACATCAGTCAGGATTCCCTGTCCTGTGGGAAGTTCAAGGACCTCCCCCCTCTATCCAGGTCTATCTAGGAAGGGGAGCATCCAAACAGACTAGTCTCCCACAAAGCCAGACCATGCAGTAGAATCAAAACTCAGTGCCACTGTCCTTGGCTTCTCAGTCATCCCTCATTGTCAGCCACATTTAGAGTCCAGTTTGATCACATGCTCCATCAGTCCCAGTCCAGCTGGCCTTGGTGCGTTCCCATTAGATCAGTCCCACTGTCTCTGTGGGTGGATGCACCCCTCGCAGTCCTGATTTCCTAGTTCATGTTCTCCCTCCTTCGGCTCTTCACCTGGGCCTTGGGAGCTCAGTCCAGTGCTCCAATGTGAGTCTCTGTCTCTATCTCCATTCATCACCAGATGAAGGTTCTATGGTGATATGCAAGATATTCATCAGTGTAGCTATGGGAGAAGGCCAATATAGGAACCCTTTCCTCTGTTACCCAAGGACCTAGCTGGGGACATCCCCGTGGACACATGGAATCCCCTCTAGAGCCAAGTTTCTTTCCAACCCTAAAATGGTTCCCTTAGTTAAGATACCTTGTTCCTTGTTCCTATATGCACCATTCATCCATCTCAACCATCCCATCCCCCCAAGCTCCCCTCAATCCTCCGATTCTCCCTTCTCTCTCCCTATCCCCACTTCCCCACAACCCACCCCCACCCTCGGGCTCCGAACTTTTGCCCAGTGATCTTCTCTACTTTCAGTATCCAGGAGGATAAACATATGTTTTTTCTTGGGGTTCACCTTCTTATTTAACTTCTCTAGGATCATGAATTATAGGCTCAATGTCCTTTGTTTATGGCTAGAATTTACTTATGAGTGAAAACATACCATATTCATCTTTTTGGTTCTGGATTATATCACTCAGTAAAGTGTTTTCTATTTCCATCCATTTGCATGCAAAATTCAAGATGTCATTGATTTTACTGCTGAGTAGAACTCTAAAGTGTATATTGCCACACCTTCTTTATCCATTCTTCTATTGAGGGGCACCTAGGCTGTTTCCAGGTTCTGGCTATTACAAATAGAGATGCTATGAATATAGATAAAAAAATGCTGTTGTAGTACGATTGGGCATCTCTTGGGTATATTCCCAAGAGTGGAATTTTTGGATCCTGAGGTAGGTTGACTCCCAGTTTCCTGAGAAACTGCCACACGGATTTCTAAAGTGATTGCACAAGTTTGCATTCCCACCAACAATAGATGAGTGTTCCCATTATTCCACAACCTCTCCAGCATAGGCTATCATTGGTGTTTTTGATTGTAGCTATTCTGATGGGTATAAGATGGTATCTCAAAGTTGTTTGGATTTGCATTTCCCTGATCGCTAAGAAGGTTGAGCATGACCTTAAGTGTCTTTTGGGCGTTTGAACTTCTTGTGTTGAGAATTCTCTCTTCAGTTCAGTACTACAGTTTTTAAGTTAATTGGAGTTTTTATGTGTAGTTTCTTGAGTTCATTTTAGACTTTGGAGATCAGACCTTTGTCTGATGTGGAGTTGGTGAAGATCTTCTCCCATTCAGTAGGCTGCCTTTTTGTCTTAATGACAGTTTCCTTTACATTACAGAAGCTTCTCAGTTTCAGGAGGTCCCATTTATTCATTGTTGCTCTTATTGTCTGTGCTACTGGGGTTCTGCGTAGGAAATGGTCTCCTGTGCCCATATGTTGCAGACTACTTCTCACTTTCTCTTCTATCAGGTTCAGTGTGGTCAGATTAATATTGAGGTCTTTACACAATTAGGACTTGAGTTTTGTGCATGGTGATAGATATGGATCTATTTTCATTCTTCTATAGGTTGACATCCAGTTATGTCAGCACCATTTGTTAAAGATGCTTTCTTTCTTCCATTGTATAATTTTTGCTCCTTTGTCGAAAATCAGGTGTTCATAGGTTTGTGGATTAATATCTGGGTCTTCAATTCCATTGGTCAATATCTCTGTTTTTATGCCAATACCAAGCTGTTTTCATTACTCTAGGTCTGTAATAGAGTTAGGAGTCAGGGATGGTAATGTGTCCGGATGTTCCTTTATTGTATAGGATTGTTTTGGCTATCCTGGGTATTTTGTTTTTCCATATAAAGTTGATTATTGTTCTCTCAAGTTCTGTGAAGAATTTAGTTGGGATTTTGATGGGGATTGCATTGAATCTATAGACTGCTTTTGGTAGAATTGCCATATTTACTATACAAATTTTACAGCAAATTAAAGCGGGGAAGCCGCCACAGCAGAGCTCAGAAGAAAATAGACGCTGAGACTCTTCAGATGACGTGTCCAATGGTGACTCCATAATAGATTGGCCTAACTCTGGCAGACAGACTGCCAATACAACAAGAAATGGTCAGAGAGGAAATCAGTCCTTTGGGGCAGTGAGCCAAACTAATCCAAACAGTGGTGAATTCAGATTCAGTTTAGAGACAAATGTTAACCATCATAATGTAAGCCAAAGCCCAGAGAATGAAAATGAACCATCTGCTACATGTCTTAGTGTAGAAAACATGGACAGCAGCAGCCAAAGGCAAATGGAAAGTTCAGCCCCTGAGACATCATCTGCCAGACCACCTCGGTCAGAACGCAGTTCTGCTGCAGCATTAACAGAAGTGCCATCCACCAGAGGTCGGAGGAGGGCAAGAAGCCCGAAACCAGAACACCAGGGAAGAACCAGAGTCAGAGATGAAAGAAGTAGGTCTCTGTACCCAGGAAATGAAATTCCACGAAGATCTCATCATAGCATCTCACCTCAGACTTTTGAGCACCCTTTGGTAAACGAGATCGAGGGAAGTTCTAGAGCCCCTCGCCATGGGACTTTGAGACAGCAGATAACTGGACCTGAGTTGCTAGGTAGAGGTCTTTTTGCGGCTTCTGGGTCACGAAATTCTGCCACTCAGGGGACAAGTTCTTCAGACACGGGTACCATTGGTGAAGCAGCAGGATCTGGTCAAAGACCTCCAATCATAGACCTTCAAGTCAGAACAAGAGTTCTGCTGGGAGAATACCAGCAGAGAGATAGCATTGCTAGCAGAACTCGGTCAAGGTCTCAGACCCCAAACAACCCGGTCACTTATGAAAGTGAACGTGGAGGTTTTATACGCACCTTTACACTTTCTGAACATGCAGGTGGGAGAACCTATGTGAGTACTGACGGGTTTTCCACTCTTACAATCTTCAATCCTGGATCAAGGGAAACTACATCTGCTCCAATTCAAACCACGTTAAGGCAGAGAACAATACGTTTTGGTGAGCTTCCATTGAGGGGAAGAGGGAGCTCTGGTGGGAACAGCTCTGCTTCTGGCTCCAGCTCCAATGGTGAAAGTGCAGAAAGTAGATCAAACATGTTTGAAGGAGGTAATGAAGGAGCCCGACTTGACCCCTATAACGACAACCACCAACCTAGAGGACTCACCAAAAAACAGATTAATAACTTGGCAATGAGAAGTTTTGGTGAAAATGATGCATTGAAGACATGTAGTATTTGCATTACTGAATATACGGAAGGTGACAAACTTCATAAGCTACCTTGCTCCCATGAGTACCACGTCCACTGCATCGACCGCTGGTTATCAGAGAATAACACCTGTCCCATTTGTCGCAGGGCTGTCTTATCTTCCAGGAACAGAGAAAGGGTGGTGTAATGAGAACAGAACTCTCTCAAAGCTATGCAGCTGGAATAGTGACGGGCAAACAGAAATCGCTTGCTTTATCTCCATGTTTTTGAGCAGTGCTTAAATATAAAGTCACAACCTGAATCGAGTCATTGCTTTCCTAGGGAATCGTGCCTTTTCTCTAGTTTCTCTTTGAGGATAGAAAGAATATTTCAGAAGCAAAGTTTTAGGACTTCAGTGTTTAATTTCAATACCAGATAATTGCTAACCTGTTACCAATAATTTACCCATGTACACTTGTCATTTTCCCTTTGTTACCATAAGATCTGCCTTAGCAGGGGCTCCTTTACCACGCTGAGCTCTTTTTAGGTTTTTCAAGCCATAAGAGGGACGTGAAGAAAATTCCCACTCAAGACTAAGTTTCATTATGTGTTTAGTAAGTGATTAATTAAAACTATACCATTCCCAGTTATTAACGCAAATTCAGTCACATTCTGAGTATTGTTTGTTCACCTTCCAGATTAGAGGATGATGGACATACCAGTGTAAATAACACTAAACAGTTAAGATCTCTTAAGTGTATTAACAGTCCTAAGCCCATCACTGTGGCACACAATAGAGTGAAAATAGAGTTTCACTGAGATATTTATCTTGTGGAAATATTAAAAAGCCTATGCTTGTGTAAGTAAAAATTCGCATTTGTTCTTTTCAAAACATAAAGCTATTTTGTAGAGGCTCAGTACTTTTCCAATGCACTGTTGGATTAATGCACTCAAAATTATAAAGTATTGTGCTTAGAAATGAGAACTGCTTTTGTGAGCTGTGATAGTAAAACAAAGACATCAAACAAAGTGTGAAGCTGCTTTTGTAAGTGTGTGGGTGATGAGAGCAGAACATATGTATATTTAATGTATTTGAGAACAGCTACTGTGACATGGAAAGGAAAGGACCATATAGAATGAAACTGTCCTAAAACCCAATGGAAACCATGAATTTTAACTTGGATTTAGGCAGGAAGTGATAGAAGGTAAGAGCACTGCTCTGGAGAATGGACCATTTTCATGATGACAGTGATATAGGCTTGAACTGGTTTCCTACAATGACAGCACAGCAGCTGGACCCAGTATTCAACTCGAATAGATGAAGCTGAAGATCCACAAATTTGGCAGAGCAGTCTTTCGTTTAAAAAAAAAAAAAAAACACTTAGCACAAGTTAAATGGATGTTTTTACAATCTGCTCCTCAAAAACAGAAGGTGGAGGAAAGAGACTTCTAAACCAATTTTAAAGTAGGGATTTCAGTTGGTACAGATGGGTGTGCTTTTGGAAAAATCTCGGATTTGCTTGTTTTCGAGATTTATCATCTATGGTAATAGTGCACACTTGTCAATATTTCATTGCTGTACCTAGAAGATCCAACATGCCACATTTAAAAGATGTATTCATGCACTAAGATATTATCTTTTATTGACAGTGAGGCATGTTGGGTTATTTGAAATTCAAATTCTAGTTGTGTTGCCCACATGTGAAGATGAGATGGCCGGCTCACATCTATGGACACACACATTATTGTTCTTTTTTAGTGGTAAGACTAGAATGTGATAACCCCAGGACTCTTGCCTGATTTTTCTTTTAAGACTGATTGGGGTTAAGATTAGCCTTGTTGGTTCCCCAGAGAAAGCTGCTAGGCCAAAAGAGAAGCTGGATTGAGCAGGCACATCCCTGGTGTTTCACCAAATGAGCTAACTACCCAGACTAGTCTGGGATTCTAGAAACTGCTTTACCCAAATCTGCTTAACCTCACTGATACCACCTTAGCAGTACAAATTATTTCAAAGTTCATTCTTACATGTTTTCTTCTCGCTATCATTTCTACCTAAGTGTCAAGGGAATGAAATTGTAAATTAGGTAGTTGTTTACAAAGAATATGTACTGCTCTTGCAAGGAAATAATGTCCAGACAAAGCTTCGCCTATTTTTTAATATAAACAGATTTCACTATTTATGGCTCTTATGTAATACATTTTTTATCTTTTTAAAAGAATTATCCAGGTAAAAGTCAGTATTCCTTTATATTTGTGAGTCTCCATGTCAGCTTTCTATGGTTTTCAGATCTACAGGATAGTCCTGATTAACTAAAAACAAATCCATTTTCCTCTTGGTAAAAATGTTGCAATTTAGGAGTGTTTATTTTCTATAGCTAAAAAACAGCTGACACATATTCTAAACATGAAGTTTGTAGGAGAAGCCCAGCCAATCACCTTGCTTGAAGGGCGGGATCCCCTGAAGTTGTTATATACTTATAAAGATTGCAGATGTGCTCCCGCTGCAACTTCTGTTTTCCTGCTATCTGCTGGAACCTCAGTTATGTAAGTCCTCCACTTATTAAAGCTGAATATTTTATAATAAATTCTGTCTGCCGTTCATTTACGCCATAATATGGCGCCCAAACGTATGACCTTTTTTTTTTGGATATCCGCCCCCGCCTCTGAGAGTGGCCATGGCGCTGGGGTCTCCCTAACTGCCCGAGCCTCAGCTGCGGCTCGAGGCTCACGCACACAGTACCCTTTCAACTGCACCATGCTTTCGCCGGACGATCACCTGGCCCAATTGCCAGGCATAAAGCTACCTTCTCTGCTGGTCTGCTCACCAGCTCTGACTTCCCAGACACTCAGGTGCACCCCATTACCTACTGGCAGGCAATGGTCATTACAGGTAAAAAAAAATTATCACAAAATAAATAAGAAAAATGTCTGAAAACGTCACCGTTCAAGGTTTCCACTGCTTTTTGGACTACACTATGTGGGAGATTTTACAAGAGGTAGGTGTCTGACACCCCACATCTATGGTTAATTCTGGGGTTGGTCATGTTTCTTGGTACTATATGGTTTGGTAATAGAAAAATGATAAAGTTCTTACAAGATGAGTCCAGGATTCTTAGGGCAGAGGTTGAATGATTAAAAATCATTCAGACTGACAACAACCTCCTCAAGAAAGAGGTTGAAAAAAAAAAAAAGAAAGAGGTTGATGTTCTCAAGGAAGAGAATAGACCTTTGTCTAACATGACTGTCAACTGAGCAAAATTTAGAAAAGGTACAGTCTGATATTAAGGAAAGATTCACTACTATGGAGGAGGGAACAGCTGATCTGGACCGTAAACTTCAGTCCCTATCTGTAGGATCTGAAATATTAATTGAGAGAATTAAAACTGCTGAATGTGACAATCAGATTTTGTCTAAAGGATATGACAGATTGGCTGACAGATTATCAATACAAGAAGGCACAATTCATGCCATGAAAATTTTATCCAAAGATGAGATATTATCTCTAATGGACAAACTTCATACCTTAGAATCTTCAATGAAGGCTTTGGAGCATAATTCTGGACAGGAGATTCAGGCCTTGCAGAAGGCAATGGTAAACAGATTTGAAAAGATTGAGGAAATTCTAAATTCTGATGAACAGGAGCAAACAGTGGAAAGGCAAATTTTAACTCCATCAGTGAGTAAAACTCTCTGGGATAATTCCCACAAAGCTCTACCTAAAGCTCTACCTGCCTTTCCAGTAATAACAACAGAGAAGGTGATTGGTTCCAGAAACCCTAGGGTCGTCAAGGAACATACAGGGGAACCCGTCCGTATGAATGATCTGAAAGAAATTAAAAAGGCTGTTATGAGTTTTGGGCTACACTCCTTCATTAAAGAGATGCTAAATACATGGTCTTGAAGCAACAAGGTCACTCCACACGATTGGGTTCAATTGGTTTCAGCCATCCTAGAGAGCGGACTGCAATTGAATTGGAAATGCTTATTCAGGCAAGAGGCTAGACTTTTCATATTTATTTATTTATTTATTATGTATACAATATTCTGTCTGTGTGTATGTCTGCAGGCCAGAAGAGGGGAGAGGCTAGACTTTTAGAACAGCAGGAATGAGCCAAGGGAATTGAGATTTCCCTAGATCAAATTCTAGATGAAGGGCTCTTTTCTGACCCTCTGGAACAAGCCAATTATGATGAACACACCCTATCCATATGTACTACAGCAGCCTTAAAGACTTGGGACAGGGTTCAAGACCCAGGACAGAGAATGGAATCAAGTATCAGACTTAATCAGGGCCAGAGAGCACCCGTTAGTGACTTTTTACAAAGACTAACTAAAGCTGTACAAATAGGGATATCTGACCCAGAAGCAAGGCATATAATAATTGAGTCTTTGGCTTATGAAAATGCAAATGTGGAGTGCAAAAGTATCTTGGGGCCTTTAAAGATCAGATCAGTGCCCTTGGATGAATGGATCTTGCATACACTGAATGTTGATACATTTGACTATGGCACTGAAATATGGGTAGAAGAAGCAATTTCCAATGGTAAAAGGAGACACCAGAATACCAAATGTTTTAATTGTGGCAAAATGGATCATATGAAAATGAATTGTAGACAACAGATTTCCAGAAATACTGATAATGCATCTTCTAGAAATAACAGAAACAGAAGGACTCAGCCTTCAGGTTTATGTAGGAGATGTGGGAAAGGTAGGCATTGTACGAATGAGTGCAGGTCAACAAGAGATAGACAAGGCAACCTGTTACACACAGGAAACCTGAGAGGGGTGCCTTGCAGGCCCCCATGGCAAATGTGATTCAGACATTTCTGGTTACTGCAGAGAACGTGTCTCGCCAGGACAATTAAGAAGCCCCATGCCTACAGTTACAAGCAATAATGGCCTGAAGGATGAGTTGCATGTATTTTGGCAAACTTCTATAAGTGATCAAAGACCAAAACTAAGAGTGTGTGTAAATGGCATTTTTATTACTGGCCTGTTGGACACAGGTGTGGATGTAAGTATCATTACTCAAGAATCTTGGCATCCGTATTGGCCTCTTCAGGATGTAAATGTTCAGTTCCTGGGAATTGGAACCCTTTCTTGAGTAAGGCAAAACGAGATGGGTTGAATGCATAGGGCTAGAAGGACAAATAAGGAAAACTAAGGCCATATGTAGCCAATATTGCAGTGAATTTATGGGGCCGTGACCTATTACAGCAATGGAATACCCAAATTAACATGCTTCTAGAGCCTATATTTCTGAGAACAATATTAAAAGATATTACAGATGGTGGAAACCGGCCATTCGGGCTGTACAAGAACCCAAAGCAATTGATGTCCCTTCAGAGATACCAACAGCCTTGCCTCTAAAATGGTTGACTGAGAAACCAATATGGGCAAAGCAATGGCCTTTAGCTGAGGAAAAGTTACAGGCTTTAGAACAGCTGGTACAAGAGCAATTAGATGCTTGACATATAGAAGAATCTACCAGCCCTTGGAATTCACCTGTATTTGTGGTTAAGAAAAAATCAGGTAAATGGAGAATGGTGACAGATCTCAGGGCCATCAACAAGGTTATTCCACCTATGGGCACTCTGTAATCTGGAATTCCTTTGCTCTCTTTATTACCAACAGGATGGCCTCTCATAGCTATTGATTTAAAGGATTGTTTTTTCACTATACCTTTACAAGAGAAAGATAGAGAAAAGATTGCCTTCACAGTACCTACTTATCATATTTCTCAACCTTCAAGGAGATACCAGTGGGCCGTTCTCCCACAGGGCATGTTAAACAGTCCATCCCTGTGCCAATATTTTGTAAATCAACCATTGCAAATAATATGCAAGACATTTCCCAAGTCTATAATCTATCACTATGTCGATGATATTTTGTTATCTGATTCAAACATGGATACATTGGAAAGACTGTTTGAATAAATAGAGATAGTTTTACCTAAATGGGGATTGCAGATTGCTCCTGAAAAGATTCAGAGAGGAGGTTCTGTTGATTATTTAGATTATAAAATAGGATTGCAAAAAATTAAGACATAAAAGGCACAAATTAGGAGAGATTGGCTACAGACTCCTAATGACTTTCAAAGACTGTTAGGAGACATTTCCATCCTATGACCAGCTGTTAGGATAACACCTTCTCCTCTTCTACCTCTATTCTTCTTAGGTTTGGTCTTTTCACGGTGTTCCAGATTTCCTGGATGTTTTGTGTTAAGAATTTGTTGGATTTGTTATTTTCTTTAATCAATGAGTTTATTTCCTCTATAGTATCTTATGTGTCTATGATTCTTTCTTCTTTCTCTTGTATTCTGTTGGTTATGCTTGTCTCTGTAGTTCCTGTTCATTTACCCCGATTCCATATCTAGCCTTCTCTTGGTTTGTGATTTTTCATTGCCTTCATTTGATTTTTCAAGTCTTGAACTGTTTGATTACTTTATCTTAGTTTTCTTGGGTATCTTTGAGAGATTTTCATTTCTTCTACCTTTTTGTTTATCTTCTCCATTTCTTTACAGCAGTTTTCATATGCTGTTTAAGATTTTCTATTATTTTTATAATGTCATGTTTAAAGTGAATTTCTTCTACTTCTTCTAGAATAGGGTGTTCAAGTCTTCTTGTTGTGTGATCCCCGGAATCTGGTGTTGGCATGTTGCCTTTTCTGTTGTTGGAAGAATTCTTGCATTGATGCCTGACTATCTCTTCCTTCAAATATAGCCTGGAGAGTCTTGGCGTCTTGGTCTAATCTATGCTGTGACTGACTCTGAGTTGATCTCCTCAGTGCAGGAGCAAGAACTGTTCCTGGGCCAAGGACAGGTCTGGGTAGTTGTCCTCAGCACAGGGACAGGACTCCCTCTGGTTGGATAGCCTCAGTGCAAAAGTAGGCACTGTTCCTGGGCCAAGAACCTCACAGACAATAAGGCAGGCTTGGGGGAGGCAGGGTCATGTGGAAGGAAGAAGTCCCTGCAGCAAGAGCTGAAGGGGTCCAGTACTCCTTTCCTGGACATTCCGTCCCACCCTGAAATGGCACCAACTATAATTCGTGATCCTAGAGAAGCTAAATAAGAAGGTGAACCCCCTCCCCCAAAAAAAGAAAAACATATAGGCATCCTCCTGAATATTAACATTCATCAGGCGATGAAAGGAGACAGAGACAGAGACCCACATTGGAGCACCAGACTGAAACCCCAAGGTCCAAATCAGGAGCAGAAGGAGAGAGAGCACGAGCAAGGAACTCAGGACCGCGAGGGGTGCACCCACACACTGAGACAATGGGGATGTTCTATTGGGAACTCACCAAGACCAGCTGGCCTGAGTCTGAAAAAAGCCCGGGATAAAACTGGTCTCGCTGAACATAACGGACAAGGAGGACTGTTTGGATGCTCACCTTACTAAACCTGGATGGAGGAGGGTGGCCCTTGGACTTCCCACAGGGCAGGGAACCCTGATTGCTCTTTGGCCTGACGAGGGAGGGGGACTTGATTGGGGGAGGAGGAGGGAAATGGGAGGCGGTGGGGGGGAGAGAGACAGAAATCTTTAATAAATAAAAAGAAAAAAAGAAAACTGAGGTGGGCTAGCGGCCCGGGCGGGTTAGGGGCGGGGGCGGGGGCAGGGCAGAGTAGTATGGCGGGCAGGGCCAAGTTGCCCTTCCTGAGTTCCGTTTGCTGACTTTCTCGCAAGCTCCAGGAAAGATCTATTCGCTGCAGGTGCTCAGTGACTCAGAAGCTCAGCTGCTTCTGCCACTGTAAGTCAGGCAGAGCAGACCACTGGCAAGGAGCTGTGCTGAGAGGGTACAATCTGCGTGGAGGGAGAGGCCTCCGGTGAGGGGGGGCCGCTGGCTCCCAGCGGTCCACGGTCCACCGGGAGGCTCTGAGGCAGGGCGGGTATCCGAAAAGCCTCACGATTGGCACCAAAATGAAGGGGTGTAAACGACCGGCAAATAGGATTAATCAGGCTAGCTTTAATATCAGCTTTATTAAGGGGAAGAAGGGGAGAGCTTACAAAACCAGGGTTCCAGCGATGAGCAGGAAATAAAAAGGGAAGGCGGGGAGCACACCCGCAATATTTATAAGTAAATAATAATCTCAGGAGATCCCGCCCTTCAAGCAAGGTGATTGGCTGGGCTTTCCCTACATAGAACACAGCCTTAAATAGAGAAGATTAACACAACTTAAGGGATAAAAGGTACAACACAGGACTAAAATGAAGAAGCGAGATAAAAAAGTGACATGCTGTCTGATGTTTAAAATATCATATATCCAGAACAGTGGTATCCATAGAGACAAGCAGATTAGTGGTTGCCAGGGTGTGGGCGGAGGGTGAATGAGGAGTGATTACTTAGTGAGCAGGAATTGTTCCTATGATAATGAAAGGATTTAAAACTCTAGAGAGGTGGTAGATGAAAATATTGCTTGCCACTGAATTGAACACTGTAAAACAGATCTTTGTATGTTAAGTGAATTTCATCTCAAAAATAAATATGAACATTAACAGAGCTTAGAGAACTCCTTGTGTCTAGCAATGTGAATAATTATAAACATGAATAGTTCTAACAGAAAACCATGTAAGTGGTATACTCTTGCTGCCCAATAGAGGAAAATAGTCAGAATTCAGCTGTGATTGCTATTCCATAAACTGAAGAATCTGATGGTTATTAAACCATTTTTAAACAGTATATGGTTTCTTCTAACACCAAGTAGGCAGTTACTATAGAAATTATATTCGCGAGAATAATATCATATCTTCCCAGAGAAATGACACATGCAAACACTGCATTAGAGCATAAAACAAAAAAATCCAAAAGGGTCTATGTCAAAAAACTGATAGTTTTCATTCTAGCCCTCACTTTTGAGTTTCCCATTTGTTCATTGAATGATGCAAAATCGATGCCTGACAGCCATAACCTTCAAGGAATCCAATGTAGAACAGGGAGAAGGAAGTATAAAGCAGACCATTATGGGTCATAATAAATATGAAAACATTTCACCAGCTTGTCCCCCACAGGAGCTGCCATGACTGAGGATTTGAGTAAATAGCTGTTTCTTCTTCTGAATTAGTTGTCTGGCAAGGGTGGCAAACTGGTACTCATTCCTCTGGAAAACAAATGTTAATCTATCAGATCAGATTATATATCTCCTCCTCCATGAGGTCTTCCCTGTAACCTCACCACTGAACCATAGAATTATACCCTGATTGTGGAATCCTTAAAATTTATCCAGTCCATATATTCATTTCATGTTTGGGTCTTTGTTACAAAAAAAATGGCCATTGGCCCTGTACTAGTTAGAAACACTGTATTATAAGGAACAGAAATCTCAAATTCCAATAACTTAATCAGTAAATGTAGAACTGTATTCAGAAAGTTTTTTTTTTTTTAATTTGGAGTTCATTAGGAACATCAAAGGAGATTTTCTTCCTATCCTTTTTAGACATCTGGTTAATTTATCTTGTCTTTCCTTGTGGCTGGAAAATGGTTGCCTACAGTCCCAGGGCCCCTTGTTTCTCTGAATACATGCAGAAGAGTTAGTTACTTCTAAAACTCCTTGTGTAAGTTAGGGCTATTGCAGCGATGGAACACCATGACCAAAGCAAGTTGGGGAGGAAAGGGTTTATCTGACTGACACTTTCGCATTGCTGTTCATCACTGAAGGAAGCCAGGGCAGAAACTTAAACAAGGCAGGAACCTGGGAGCAGAAGCTGATGCAGAGGCCATGGTGGGGTCCTGCTTACTGGCTTATTCTACCTGGCCTACTCAGTCAGCTTTCTTATAGAAAATATTAATGAAATAAGTTGTACAAATAAATATAAATTTAGATTGATCTTCAAATGTAACCTGTTAGATTGTCCTGTATTCAAATTACTAGGGTCTAAAATTGGACAAATCCTATTCCTACAGGAATGCTGTCATTAAAATCACTTTTATATACTTGACTAATCCACTCCATTTTAAAGTGTTTGTTCCATTTATGTGTTTTGTTTTTCAAATCTTTAAAAATCCATAATTTTAAGAGGCATTCTCTTAATTGTCATCAGAGAACCTTCATTCAGTAGCTGATTGAAACAAATGCAGAGGTTTGCAGCCAAGAACTGAGACAAACTCCGGGGATCCTGTTGAAGTGAGGGAGGAAGGATTGTATGAATGAGGGGGAGGCAGGGTGATCACAAGGTAACCCACAGAAACAACTATCCCAGGCTCATAAGAGCCCACAGACTCTGGACCCACAGCTAGGGAGCCTGCATGGGACTGACCTAAGCCCTCTGCATGTGTGTGACAGTTGTGTAGCTTGGTCTATTTGTGGAACTTCTAGCAGTGGGATCAGGACCTGTCCCTAACTAACATTTTGGCTGGCTTTTGGGGACTTCTTCCTTTGCTGGTTTGCCTTGCCCAGCCTTAGTACAAAGGGAGGAGCTTAGTCCTACCTCAATTTGGCATGCCATGTTTTGATGACACTCATGGAAGGTCTGCCCCTTTCTGAATAGAGACAGAGGAGGAGTAGATGGGGAGGGGGGAACAGAAGGAGAGGGGAAATTGCAGACAGGAAGAAAAATAAATGAATCAAAATTAATTAATAAAAAATCATTCCAGAAGCAAAGACCATTGAAAAATAAAACCACAAGGAGCATGCGAGAATCAAGTGAAGACAACTTTATAAAGTGTTCAGCAAAATATCTGAACTTTCAGGCTAAGGAGTTGGCTTACCATTATGGTACACAAGTATGAGAACCTGAGTTCAGATCCCTGTACCCACATAAAAGCTGGCTAGTGCTGCATCTGCAACCTCAGAGTTGAGTGGGGGTATGTGTGGTGGAAGGTAGGTTCCTGGAGCTCACTGGCTAGCCAGCCTACCTAGTGAAGGAGCTCCAGGTTCAGTGAGATACCCTGTCTCAAAAAAAGGTGGAGGGTGATAGGTGAAAACACTCATCAGCCTCTGGTCTCCATATGCACCGGTAGACATGCCAATACCCACCCCCCCACACACACACACAAATTAAATTATACTAAGCAATCTGTATGTGTTCACTTCCTTTTACTTATGGTTCCAAGAAAAGTGACAGGTCAATTTTGTTTTAGGATAATTTTATTTAAATCTTGCATTCTGGGGTAGTGAGACTGCTCAGTGGGTAAAATCACTTGTCCCCAAACTGCACTGCCTGAGTTCAATCCCAGTATCTCATATAGTGGAAGGAAAGAACTGACTTCTAACACCCACTCCCTGTAAATAAAAACAAATAGATGTAAGAAAAAATTTAAGTGTAAATATTTTTCAAAGATTTATTTATTTGTGGGTATTAGTTTTTATGCATCCCAGAAGAAGGCATCAGATTCCAACATAGATGGTTGTGAGCCACTGTGTGGTTGTTGGGAATTGAACTCAGGACCTCTGGTAGAGAAATTAGTGCTTTTAACTGCTGAGTCATCTCTCCAGTCTAACGCTTGAATTTTCCCTGGATCCTGTTTTTAAGTTCTTGAGTATGTTTGAGCAAGATGAAAGACTTCTTAGAATTTGGCAAGGCGAAGGAGTGCTGAGAATTGAACCCAGATCCTTGCTTAAGTTTTTTGAAAAGTTCTCATTCTGGCAAGGGTAGCAGGTAGGATAAATGCAGAATTTTACCTCTCCTTCCACTCCTCCAAGTCCAAACACCCAGTCTTATCCACATCTCTGTAGTGGAACACCTGATGAAGCCTTCTTCCCCCCTCCCCAACACTCATATCAGAAGACCTCCCATGCTCATGGATCAGTAGGATTAATATACTAAAAATGGCCATCCTACTGAGAGAGCACTCTAAAAATTCAAAATGATCCCCAATTCCCATCAAAATTAAATTCAAATACAATTCTTCACAGCTTATGAAAGGACACTTTTCAGTTTCATATGAAAACAAACACACATACACACAACTCACGATAGCTAAAGAAAACTTGAATAATAAAATTGCTGGAGGTATCACCTTCCTTTATTTCAAATCATACTACAAAGCTATAGTAATAAAAATCATAATGGTAGTAACATAAAACCAGAAATAATGATGACTGAAATGTAATTGAACCCAGCCACAAATCGACAACACCCATGGACACCTGAGTTTTTATAAAGCCAGAAATACACACTAAAAAACAGACAGCATCTTCATCAAATGATGCTGCTCAAACTGGACACCTGCATGTAGAAGAATCTGAATGGACCCATACTTATCACCCTGCACAAAACTCAAGTCTAAATAGATCAAAGATCTTGACATAAAACCAGACACAGTGAACATGATAGAAGAGAAATTGGAGACTAGCCTTTAATGCATTGGCACAGGAAAAGACTTTCTGAAGAGAATACTGTTAGCACAAGCACTAAGGTCAACAATTATTAAATGGAACCTCATGAAACTGAAAAGCTTCTGCTCAGTGAAGGACATCATCTTTCTACAAAAGAGGCAGCCTACAGAATGGGAAAAGATTTTTACCAACAACAAACCTAATAGAGAGCTATATAATATAAAAAAGAACCCCCAAAAGCTAGATATCAAGAAAGTAAATAACCCAATTAAAAATGAGGTACAGATATAAACAGAAAATTCTCAAAAGAGGACTCTAAAATGGCTGAGAAACATTTAAGAAAGTATTCATCATCTTTAATCATCAGGGAAATGCAAATCAAAACTACTTTGAGATTTCATCTTATACCTGTCAAAAGGACTAAGATCAATAATAAGTGACAGCTCATTCTGGCAAAGATGTAGAGTGAGGGGAACACTCTTCTGTAGCTGGTAGGAATGCAGACTTGTACAACCACTACAAAAATCAGTGTGGTGGTTCATTAGGAAGATAGGAACCAATCCAGTTATACCACTTTGGGCATATACATAAAGGATGCTTCATCCTACCACAGAGATACTTGCTCAATCATGTTCATTGATGCTCTAGTCATAATACCCAGAAACTGGAGACAACTTGTATGCCCCTCAACAGAAGAATGGATAAAGAAAATGTGGTATGTTTACAAAATTAGTCAGACATTTAAAAAAGTGAAATTCTCAGGTAAATGCATCAACTACAAAAAAAGTCATCCTGAGTGAGGTACCCAGACTCAGAAAGATAAATATGGTATGTATTAACTTACATGGAGGATATAAATTGCTAAGACAATGATAACTAAGCTCTGTAGAACCACAGAAGTTAGGTATAGGCTAGAGTAAGGAACTATAGTGAATAGATAGATCTTCCTAGGAAAGGGAACTAGAATAGATAGTTATGGATGGAGGTAGAGCCTGGAATGGGAGGATCAAATTGTGAGGGGGAGAGAAGGGGAGATGAGGGAAAGAATACAGGAGGATACAGCTAAAATGAAGGATCATTTGAGGGGTAATATGGAAACCTAATAGAGTAGAAGCTTCCTAAAATATGTACATATATGAAGAAGCAATCTAGATGAAATCACCAAATAATAGATGAGACAGAGTCTCAACTAGATCTCTCTTGGAATCAAATGAAGTTTCCAGTACTGGGATTGGGTTACAGTTAATTGAGTTGTTGGCCAAAGGGGTCCCATGGGAATCCTCAACAACCCAGGCTGTTGACAAGACTAAGACTATAGGTTGTTTTCCAGAAACTGACAGCAAGTCCCCATTGCTGAAGACAACATCTACACAACTCCTTGAACATGGAGAAGATGAGCTGGTTCCTCAAAGAGCCTACACCCCTATGTGCTAGTGTTTCATACACAAAGGTACTCTGCAAGCTCTCAAAAGAGAAACACCACCAACAACCTAGCCACAAGCCCTTTGATCTACAATGGTGTCCCATCTCTAAAATGTGCTAGTGCAATGGTGGCCCAAAGCTGTGGGAGTAACCACCCAATTCCTGATTTGACTTAAGAACCATTCCATGAGATGGAATCCGTACCTGACACAGCTCGAAGCAGAGGGGGACAAATAACAGCCAGATATCATGCAGAGAGTGAGAGACCTTAGAACATCCAGCCCTAAATGGGGTGGCTCCATCAAATCCCTGTGAAAGATAAAGCAGAAAAAGTGTAAAGGTCGGAGCAAAGAGAGGACACCAAGAAAACAAGGCCCTCTAAATCAACACGACCAAAGCTCATATGAACTCACAGAGACTGAAGCAGCATGTATAGGGCATGCATGGGTCTGCACCAGGTCTTCTGTTAAATATTATAGCTTCCGGTTTAGTGTTTTTTATGGACTCCTGAGTGCAAAGAAATGGGTATCTGTTTCTTATGCCTTCTCTTTTGTTCTTTCCTTCTGTTTATTTTGTCCAATTCCTGTGTTAGTTTTTGATTTATCTCATTGCATTATTATATTATATACCATTAGAAGCCTTTTTGTTTTCTAATGAGAGACAAAAGGGAGGGGAAATTGGGATGAACTGGGAGTAGAGAAAGCCATAATCAGAATATATTATGTGAGAAAAAAAATCTATTTTTAAATAAAAGCAGGAGAGAGGGAGAGAGAGAGAGAGAGAGAGAGAGAGAGAGAGAGAGAGAGAGAGAGAACAGTAAGATGGAGGACACCAAGAAAACAAGGCCCTCTAAATCACCATGATCAAAGCTCATATGAACTCACAGAGACTGAAGCAACAAACCTTAACCCTAACCCTAACCCTGTACAGGCAGGGTTCTGCACGGTACGGGTCTATACTAGGTCCTCTGTTATTTATGGGAGCTGATGTGGGAGTTGAATGTAAAGTATTATCCTTAATTGGAAGCTATAATGGTTCAAGGAAATATGTGTAAAAGCTGGAGAACTCAGAATGTCTCTGTTAGTAGTGTCATAACACATAAATGTCTTGCTTTTTAACTAACATGCCAAGTTCCATAAATGTTAGCATTTAGGGGTAGCTTGGAGAAGCTGGTGAGAGCAGGATCTTTATAACTTCTCTGTAAACCCAAATTAGTCTAGATTCTTTTTCAAGACAGGCTTTCTCTGGGTAACGAGCTTGGCTGTCCTTCAACTCGATTTATAGATCAGGCTGGCCTCGAACTCAAAGAGATCCACCTGCCTCTGCCTCCTGAGTGCTGGGACTAAAGGCATGTGACACCATGCCATCCTCCAAATTATTCTAAAATAAAACATTTTCCCACAATACAAGAAAAAAGATAAAAAATTTTAACTTTTATGAAAAGTTCTATTTTTTCCCACAAAGCAATAAGTAACAACCACAAAAGATAAGGAGCCAAAATTAGCCCCTACCTCATAATGCTCTTTACATACGATATAGTTCTGGGATTATGAAGAATATTCAATAAAAGATTGATAAATGTTTTTGTCATAATTTCGAACCACTTAAGGGTAGTATAGGCCTCGGGTATGAATTGGATGTGTTCAAGAAGAGGTGAAAGCAGTCTTCCTAAGATTTCATATGCAAACTAATTGCATAGGCATCGTGCAAAATGCTAATTCTGTTTTAAATAGGACTTGGCTGGAGTCCAACTATCAGAATTTCTTACCAGCTTCAAGTGTTCCTAATATTGTTAGCTAGTCTCAGTTGAGTAACAGGGAGCTGGATGCTCCGTTGAGGGCTTTCTGGAGAAGGCATGTGACAATGCATCAGACAGAGCAATGAGGCAGATCTTTGTCGCCTTGTGTGGTGACCACCTACCACATGTGGCTGCCAAGCAGTTGAAAAGTGCTTCGTCTGAATCTGAGGAGTAATGCAAGTATAAGTTACACACCGATTTGGCCCCAAATAGCCGAAATTGCCTCATTAGTAGTTTCTACTGACTATAATCTGAAATAGGAGTGTTTTGAATATATTGGGTTAGGTTGGAGCTCAGTGGAAACACAATTGTCTGGCATGCGTGCATGAGGTCCTAGGTTGACCCTCTAAGTGGAGGAAAAAAGAGAAAAAGATTTAGAAACCCCCGCTAATCTAAGGAAATTGGCTTGTATCTCGAAGTTGACACAGTCTTAAAGAATTTCTTTTTTTCTTTCTTTGTGGCAGTCTGGAAAGAACTCAATGCTGATATGAAGGGTAAATGGAGAGGGAAAGGGTAGCTCTTAGAAGCAGCAAGAGATTTTTTTTTACCAGGGTCTCAACAATTGTCTATAAAACATTTCCAAGTTACGTTAGAGTTAGAATTCATGATTCTATCCTCTTGAATAGCTTATATAATTAGACAGAATATGTGTGGTCAAAAACTGGTCTTTATGGGAGAGACTAGATAATAGAAGGTAATTTATAAGGGAAATATACAACTTTGATAAGGAGGATTAGATTTTCGTGTTATAGCACTAAAGAATGTAAAAACTGAAATAATGCAACCAAACTGCAAATGTGTTAGTGTGGCATATGCTTATGTTCCTAAATTGCTATTGTTTTTGCTCACATGTAGAATTTTAAACATGAGTCATTTAAAAACAATGAACCCTTTAAAAATTTACCTAGTTGATACCTAGATTAACTGTTGGAAGTAGTGATTGAGTGGGAAAACACAGTTTTGTACAAAAGCTAAGATAGTGATTTGCCCAAGGGGCAGGCCATAATTCTACAAGTTTCAGTGAATTGGATGTGAAACACAATCCCAGGCCATAGCTTGTTGGAGGAGGCTGCTCGTTCATTTCCCAGCCGCCCAGACTCAAAATAATCACATAGGAACTATATTATTTGCATTACTGTTTGGTCAATAGCTTAAGCGTATTTCTGGCTAATTCTTATATCCTAAACTAACCCATCTCCATTAATCTGAGCATCACCACGAGGGTGTGGCCTACCAGCAGTTTCAGGAGGCTCCAGTGGAGGCCTCTGTCCCTGGTGGCTGGTACATGGCTTCTCTTTGACTCTGACTGCTCTCTCTCTCTATATCTATATATCTCTATATATCTATAGTCTGTTAAGCCATTGGTTGAAAGCAACTTCTTTATTAACCAATAAAAGCAACACATATACAGGATTCCCACATGAATAGCTACACATATATGTGTCACTGAAGAGAGTCCAAACCTTCCAAGTTATGTGGACTCTACACACAGGATTTTATCCATTTGTCTAAGAGGGTGTTGCTCTGCTGTTGTCTAAAATGAAAGAATTCACATTTTACAATGAAAATATTTATTTTATGTGTATGGGTGTTTTATTTGCATGTATTTCTGCACACCACTTGAGTGCCTGGTGTCAGTGGATGCCACCAAATCTCTTGGGACTGGAGTTACAGGGGTCTTTTGAGCCTTGGGAACTGAGTGTTGGGAATTGAACTCTTGTCCTCTAAGAAGAGCAGCTTGTGCTCTTAACTGCTGAGACATCTCTTCTGCCTCCTAGAATTCTCATTTTGGAATGCATGCACGTGTTTCTTATCTTTAGAGTAATGAAGTTTCTGACATTAACGAAGGCATTCGATTTATTTTTTATTTTTTGAGACAGGGTTTCTCTGCAGCTTTGGAGCCTGTGCTGGAACTTGCTCTGTAGACCAGGCCAGCCTCGAATTCACAGAGATCCTCCTGCCTCTGCCTCCCAAGTGCTGGGATTAAAGGTGTGAGCCAACACCACCCGGCTAAAGAAGACATTCTTAGAGTTGCACACTTGGGCACTCAAGTCAAGAAGCACGTTTGGACACTGAAGTCAATCTCAAGTTGAAATCCAAATTCTGCCAGTTATGACATAACTCTGCTTCACTTTTATGACCTAATTTTTCTTAGTTGTTAGGAGGTGAAAATAAAAGTATCAACCTTGTAAGGCAGCTTCAAGCAAAAGAGCTGTTAGCATCACGTTGACACATGGTTAAGTGCTCCATAATGTCATTTATTATATCATGTGTGCTGCCTGAAGAAATTTTTAAAAAGTAGATGTGAAGGAGATGAGGAAGATTCTTTTGGAATAAATCAATTCAAAACATTACCTTATTCAACAAATAATCTCAGGACTGTGTGCCTTGAACTCATTGACTTATACCTATGTAAATAAAAAACACTATCATTAACACTTGTGTGATTGTGGAAACTGTGATATAGTGAAAAAATGGGGGTAGCCTTCATGTATTAATTTAGCTAATGGATTTACCCAGAAGTTTCTGGTTTTCTCTTCCAGTGGCCGTGGGAACTGGGGTCTGAAGCTGGTGGTCAAGCTTTTCTAGCCAATTGTAAGATGCGGATTAGCTGGTACTCTCCCATTATTCTCTTCAGATTCGTTTGCTTTAACTTTTCCTGGTCTCCTTTCTGTTCCCAGCTTGTTCCAAAGTTTCTGTCTCTAGGCTAGTAATTTTTCAGAGACTGCTGCTGACATTCAGTGGGTGAGGCTTATTTGCTTCTCTCATCTTTATTTTTCTTTCTGAGCCTGGGTTCAGTGTCTAAATTCCGCTCATGTCCTAGTTCTCAGTTTTACTTAAATTCTCCGATGGTGGCGCACGCCTTTAATCCCAGCACTCGGGAGGCAGAGGCAGGTGGATCTCTGTGAGTTCGAGACCAGCCTGGTCTACAAGAGCTAGTTTCAGGACAGGCTCCAAAGCCACAGAGAAACACTGTCTCGAAAAACCAAAATAAATAAATAAATAAATAAATAAATAAATAAATAAATAAATAAATAAATATAAATTCTCCCAATCTTAAAAAATTATTTATGTACGTATTTATTTATTCTTCTCTCATATATTACATCCCCATCGCAGTTTGCCCCTCCCTCCTCTGCTCCCAGTCTCCCGCCCCCATAGGAAAAGGGTCCCAAAAGCAGGCAAAAGAAATTCTCCCACTTCCATCTTAAATCCTTTGTCCCACCTCCCTCTATGCAATGCACCTCCTACCGCCTCGCGTTTTTGAGGCTTAGCGGACCATCTGCTCCGGTAAACTCCGGGTGGGTGACAAGGCATCTCCTCTGCCCTCTCTGGAGAGCACATCTGCTGCAGAAGCGGCCCCATTCTCCCACCTTAGCTCCCTCTCCGGAAAGGCAGGTGGTTGGCTCCTGACCCTTTTGCACAGCCTTAGGGACTCAGGCCTTTCGACCCTAATGGTTTCCTTTCTTTCGCGCCTTCCTTTTCGGGCAAAGAGGAGGCGGAGTTAGGATGGCGGCGCCACTGTTGCCGAGGCGACGCCTTGTTACTTCCGTTCGTTTCAATGCTTCCGGGTTGGCGCTGCGGTGGCATTTCCTACCTTGGCAGCCTCTGCTTCCCAGTCGTCTGATGAGCTTGAGCAGGTGAGTGGGAGCGCCTGGAGTTCCAGGTTGGGGAGCGGGATTGGGCTGCGGCAGGCCGCATGGGCCGGGCTGATCTGGTACTCGGCCTGGGAGGGGCTTAACGGTCCTTTGATCTCTCTCTCCCCTCAGCTGAGTCCCTTCCCTGTCTTTCACTCTTCTGGCACCGGTGGCTTTACTTCTTCGATTGAACCCTGCTTCCTCGACCCCCTGGGAGGCTGCCTCCTTCAGGCGCCTCCCTTCTCTCTGCGAACTCGCTCTGACAGCTGAGGAATTGGCAAGATCCTGCTACCCAGAGGGTGAATGGGTATCTTTCCCGGAATAATCCTAATTTTTCTAAGGGTGAAGTTTGCAACGGCGGCTGTGATTGCAAGCGGAGTAAGCAAACATCTCCATTGTATCAGTGTGAGGAATGCCGTTGAGAGATGCTCCCCATCACTTTCTATACCCCTGTCACTCCTGAGGTTGAGGCATTGAAGGCATCTATTAAAATGCAGTTCAGTTACTTGATCAGGATCACAGATATTATCAACATGGATTTTGTTTCTCAGACAATAATAAGCAAGGACATGTATAGTTTTCTACCAGTGCTTCCTTGCCCAGCCCCTAGAGATGCTTAGAGTAGATGCTAACTCTTTCCTCCTCTTCATTTAAATCATGAAACGTCTTTTGTCTCCATTTCAACAGATTAACCCCAATGCTAACAAGTATTCTTTTCTGCCTACTTCACACCCTCCTAAGCTATTGCCCTACCTCTCTGTTTGCAATCCACTGTGCTTGTAGTCCCCAGTAGCTAATTAAAATAGGGCATTACCTTAATTCACTTCCCTATTAATAGAACTAGTCTTCCTCCAACATCTTGTTTTCAAGCCTCTCGGTAGAATCTACTCCTTTCACTTGTTCATCCAATACGCATATTGTGTATTCTGCTTGGGTCCTTGATTTCTGTCTCAGTACAAACTATATCGGTGCCTACCTCCACACGATTGTGTGTGTTTGCACATTTGTCTTTATGTACCCTGCTCACCCTTCCCAGATATTTGTTCCTACCCGGATTCAGTCTGCTCACTGTTGAGATCCAATTTAAGTTCTCTCACTTCCAACAGTTTTTCCAAATTATGCAAACGCATGCCTATTGTTTTCTTTTCCGTGCTTCCCTGCTTTATAGATTTCTATGCAGTGTAACAATTTGTCTCTAACAATTTTTCTCTAGCAAAAATATTTAATTTGTTCCACCAGATGATTGTCCAGGAAAGATACGTGGAATGGCAGATAGTGTCTATGTTAGACTATATTTCTGTGAAATGTTTTTTGGAGACAGGGTCTCACTATATAGACCAGGCTGACCTCAGATGCACAAAGATCCACCTGCTTGTGCCTCTCAGGTGCTGGATTTAAAGACATACATCACCACACCAGGCTGTGATTTTTAAAAGTTTGACAATTATATTCATAGACAATTTCAGGTTTGATTATTAGTATGCCTTTAACACATAGCTTTAGGTTTCTTATTGCTATCTTGCAAACATGAACATGTCTAACACCTACTCTTTCTTAAAGGAGAAACCAAGAGCGTCATCACCCAGAATTTCCTGAACAGACTTTGAAATAAATATAGGGGCTATATTCTAAGAATAGATGCACAAATTGTGAAGACAAATTTTATTGGCTTTTTAAAATAATAAAATATGTAGGGTACTGTATTGCTACTTAGATATTATTTCTGTCCCTTCACCCCAAACTGAGGTTAGCCTCCACAAGTCAAAATAACTTTATGAGGAGTTGGGATATGAATTGCTTTACAAAGCAATCCTCTTCATCAAAAGCAAGAGACAAGTGTTTATAGGTAGAGAATCTGGGAATCAGGAGAGTGTTGTATAAGGTGTGTGTTATTGTCCAGGTCCAGCAAATTACTTTTGTGGCTTGCTTTATAACTGCTTATATACAGGATGTGTATGTAAGACACTCAACTGTTTGACATTTGTCCTCATTCTATACAAGTTTTTATGAGGTTTATAAAAAGCTTTGTGAAATATGGTGTCATCTTTTAGGGAATCTTCCCTATTTAAAAGAGGAGGAGAAGAGACGAGACAACTAGAGAATATACTTCACGCTAGTCATCATTTTATGCCTGAATTTAAGATGTTGAATAAACAAATTTCTGAAAATTTTTCTTAAAAAAATCACATAGTTTAACAATAATAGGTGAGACATAACTTGCATACACACACACACATACACACACACACACACACACACACATATATATATATACAGCTTTATGTAAAAGACTCTGGTATTTGCTGGAACTTTAATGCTTCAGTTGTATAGTAAGCCTCTCTGAAAAGAAACAAAGGTTTTTCAGCTATAGTAGCTGAAGTAAAACATATAGAATGAAGAAAATGATCAGGATTATCTAGCCTTAGAAAAGAAAAATGTAGGAATATGAAGGCTGCCTTTAAATATTTAAGGACTCCGTTGTGGAAACATAAATTTGTTCAATGTGCCTCCAAGTGGTTCTAGTGTGAGGAAGGGCTGTATAAAGTCTAATCAAAGGAAATAAAAAATTTCTTTCATGACTTTGATTTCTGATATTGGCGCGAAAGATTTTACTATCAGATGTGACTGGGGAGGTGGTAAAGGGACATTGTTGGTTTTGGTTAGTCTTCTCCAGGTTTGTATAATTTTATAGACTAATGAAATTGAAATGAAAATGTGGTGGAGGGGAGACAGATAAAGATCACTATGCTTCTTTTGCCAAATAAAGACACTAAATATTATCAACTACCTACTACTATTATCATTTTATGTAAGAGAGGCGATTTGCCAGTGCTCTAGGGCTAAACAATATGATTTAATAGCCATTTAAATGACATACATTTAACTGAAAAAAGAAAGCAGCCCTAGGTTTGGTTTTGTTTTCCTATCACCTCTGAATTGTGGAAACTTCATTGGGAACTGCTGGACTACCTGACCTAAGAACCAGTGACTGGCCTTTCTGTTTCTTAGTTTGACTCTGGCCCAACTTTTAGTGGTTTGTTATTGCTCCTGAATCCTGAGCACATTTTCCGTTAAGAGACTGAGTAGAGGGCTAGAGAGAAAACTCAGCTGTTCAGAGGAGTAGCTGCTCAGCCTGAGGATCCAGGTTCAAGTCCCAACACCCACATGGCAGCTCATAACCACCTGTAACCAGTTCCAAGGAATCAAACACCCTCTTCTGGCCTTTGTGGTCATCAGGCATGCATGTGGTACAGAGTTATACGTGTAAGCAAACACTCATACACACACACACACAAAAAAAAAATAATGCTTAGACACTAAATATTTTTTGAAACATTGACTAGTAGGTAGTAAAGATGTGGTAGAATTTTTTTCCTGTACTGAGAAAGGGTGCGTGAAGTTGTAAACGGAAAGTCTGGGGGAGAAGCTCAGCAGACATTTGAAATATCAAAGGCTATTTAGGGAAATCTCTAAATTTGTCACCAGAGAGTGATTTTTTTTCCCTTCCTTTTTGTGCATTCTTTTGGAGACAAGGGTATTATGTAGCTCAGGCTGGTCTCAAACCCCCTATGTAGGAAAGGATGACTTGAATTACTGATCCTCCTGACTCCACTTTCTAGTTGCTATATTTACAAGCATGGGCCACCACATCTGATTTAAAGGGTTTTGTTGTTCTTGTTGTTTTTATGCCATAGTCCTATTTTTCCTATCAATTCCTACTTTGCTCTTTAGAGTTTTAATGAACTTTCCTCCAATAGGGGTATCTCTTACATATTCAATATATAACTCGTAGCTTTGTTTCAGAGAATTACTTTTGTAAAAAATAAATCAAAACCCTGTTTCCTCTAAGAACAGATGGTAGCTCAATGGTACTAACCCAAACTGGCAAGGCGAAGATGGACAGGAAATGCTATCTATGAAAATGTATTTATTTTATTTATTTATTTATTAATAAAGAATTTATTTTATTTAATAAATACATTTATTAAAATGTGTAGTAATAACTATCTAACTTATTAAGCAAAGTTTCAAGGATTTTTCTAGGTGTTAAAAATGTGTTACTTATATACAACACAACAACCCTATAATATGTTTTTATTATTATTGTTTTCAGAAAATAAAGGCAGAGACAGATTGAATAACTTTCCTACAAACAACTAGTAAATGATAGTCAAGATGTGAATCTGAAGCCATGATTCAGTGTTAGATGATCTGATTTCAGGGTGTTCCTTTTTGACTGTAAACCCTTTTGAAATCAGAAGTATATATCGAAGCACTGAAAAAGAAGGAAATAGTTCAAGGAAATCTGAGATTGTTTTAAAAAGTAGTAGTGTTTTCAAGAGGACCAGGATTTAGCAGGTGATGCCTACAGCAATAGTTCCTTCTTAAAGCATCACTATTCTTTGAGACCTTGCAGATTCTCAGGGCAAGACTTAAAACAATCAGAAACTCTGAGAAAAAGGCTCTGCAGTCCATGTTTTAATAACCTTTTAGATGATTCTGTTGCATGCTACAATTTGAGAAATATTTGCCTAGATGCTAGAGTTGTGGAAAAACAAATCCAAGAGTGAAGGCGCTGAGAGTGGCAGAAAAAATAAAAATGAATTTTTTTGTTGTTGTTGTTTTTGTTTGTTTTGTTTTGTGTTTTGAGACAGGATTTCTCTGTATAGCTTTGGCTGTCCTGGAACTCACTCTGTCAAACAAACTGGCCTCAAACTCAAAGAGATTTGCCTGCCTTTGCCTCTGCCTCTGGGTGCTAGGATTAAAGGTGTGCACCACCACCTCCCTGACAAAACTGAAGATTTTTAGGATGACAGATCTAAGATTGATTTGTTGGGGGGGGCGGAGTAAAAAGGGCGGGGGACAGAAATACATCAATAAAGAATTAGAACATAAAAAGTATAGTCCTAGGATATGTTATTACAGTTCAGGGGTAAGGGAAAGGAGATCACTGGAAGGATGATGTTCAGGGTCAGAAATGGGATATATCCACACTGCTGTCATTTCTCCAGGAGCCAGAAGCAAGGTACATTGCTCCTTATCTCAGCGTGGGTCTCACTGAGTTAGCTGCTTTGGTGTAAAACTAGCTCAGTTCCTAGAACTGAGATGCTAAATTTTAGTGGAGAGCTGAACAGGCTGAGAATGTTCTGGGGGTAGTGTTGGCAGCTTGTGTCTTGTGCCTGAATCAAGCTAACTGAATACCATGAACTGCTTTTATAAGATGCCTCAGCCTATGTAACTTCAGTTTCAGTTTCCCTGACCCATGATTGTCTAGATGAATGTCAAAGATGGGTGTTCTGGATGAATGGGCTGAAGCTTCTTGGGGTGGGGAAGAGTGGACGATTAAATTAGAGAGCATGAAGGGCACATGTTCATTTTTAAGTGATTGTACACCTACCCTACAGAATGACATTAGAGAAGAAACTCATAAGCATCCAGACTTTGAGGCAGGACTCTCTGTTTTGTCTCATCCCACTTGTTGGTTTTTAGTTTTTCTTCCATGTTCCTTTGGTTTGCCAGTTGTGTTGATTCAAATCATATACTCAAGCGTTAACTGGTACTATTTTTCATTCTTGTGCCCTGTTCTAATTCGTGTTTATTTTTAGCATCAGAAAAGTCCCACTTTAAGCCATGAGATGTCTGGTCTGAACTGGAAACCTTTTGTGTATGGCGGCCTTGCCTCTATTGTTGCCGAGTTCGGTAAGAATCTGAAAAAAAAGGATGACAAATATGAGTTTTGTGCTACAGATGGTTATGCATGCTACCAGTTATTTCTAGAGGAAACAGAGAACAAATCAAAAGAGTGTTGTCATCTTTGTTTTAAAAATTGTTGTTGCCCCAGGTGGTGGTAGTGCATGCCTTTAATCCCAGCACTTGGGAGGCAGAAACAGGTCAATCTCAGAAGAGTTCGAGGCCAGCCTGGTCTGCAGAGTTCCAGTACAACCAGGACTCTTATACAGAGAAACTCTATCTTGAAAAACCAAAAAATAATATTATTGTTTGCATGGCTATCAAACAGCATTACTGAGAAGGTACTAGTAATGATAAGGTGAATGAGGTTAAGAAGTCAAATTTTGAACCTTTTTTTTTGATAAGTTAGTGACTTGTTAATTTTTCCAAGCCAAATATGTGTAATCATAGAGGACTATATATGACAATGATTTCTGTGTATTCCTGTATTAATGGTCTTACATTTATGCTAAGTCTATAATTTTCTTCTTATCCAGGCTTCTTTTTTTGCAAAGCTTTCTTCCATTTTAGAAGTAAATAAGATCAAACAAGAGTCATCTCTCTTTTGATTTAAATTTTGAAATATTTTTAGATTGTAACTTTTCATTTTCCAGAGTTTTCTTTTCCCTGAATGTTTCCTAAGTATCTACAATCTTGCAGTGTTTTCTGCCTTTCTTGGTATGTGCTCTGGTCATGCACTATCCAGATCCCCAAAGTTCAGAATTAAATATATAAACACCTTGTTAGGTTTAGATCTTAAAATCTTTCTTAAAACCCATTTTGTTCATGCAACAACCACTTTTATGTGCTGAGATAAGAAAAGGGAGTTTTGTTTTTGTTTTTTGAAGAATCCGGCTAGGGACGACAGGATGGCTCAGCAGGTAAAGATGCATGCTGCCAAGCTTGCCGAACCTGAATTTGATCCCTGGGACCCATGTGGTTGAAGGACAGAACCAACTCCTGCAGGCTGTCCTCTGACCTCCATGCATGAGCCGTGGCAGATATATCCACACACATACATACACATGCATACAAAGAAGTAGCACATAATTGAAAAAACTAATGGCTCAAGTACTCTATTGGTATTACTCCTGAACTATCAAAGACACCATGGTAAGTAGAACCAAGTGAGACTTTGCCAATTTCTGTCATAGTATTAGGAAGTCGTAAATACACATGCTCATACCCTATTGTTACTGCATGTAAGAACCTCTGATTCAGCAATCCTGGATGTTCCTGTGCTTGCGATGATGTGGGGAGATTTTATGAAGGGGAGATAAGGAGACTTGAGGTGGGAAAGGGTGGGAGGAAAAGACTAACAAATGCTGTTGGCATTAGTATGTTACAGACGAAGGAAAAGAAGTATCCAAACGCCTTTGCATTTCTGGCAGAAAGTGTCAGATATACTGTGTGGCAAGTCGTGCTTCCTAGAGAGCCTAGTGCATTTCACTCCACTTAAAAGCCTTTACCTTCTGTCAGTGACGGTGGAGTGCATATCTGAGTGTTATGAAAAGGACCCTGTGTTAGATTGCCACTATTGCATTGCCTTATATTTAGCCAAAACATACCTGTGTTCTTTGTAAATGCTCAGGAGTGTGTTCCCTCATAGGCACTTTCCCTGTGGACCTTACTAAAACACGGCTGCAAGTCCAAGGCCAGAGCATCGATGTCCGCTTCAAAGAGATAAAATATAGAGGGATGTTTCATGCCTTGTTCCGAATCTATAAAGAAGAGGGGATTTTGGCTCTGTATTCAGGGTAAGTCTGGCCTCTTTCCTTGGAGCATGAACAACTACATGCTAGTTTATACCCTTCATAGTCACCATTTTGACTTGTAATTCTGTATTGGTGGGCTTTTGTATATTTCATTTGCTTGTAAGTCTTGAGCTTTGGAATTTGTGTTAATCTGGCTGTATGGAATAAATGTGAAAGTGGATAATATCATTTCAGCATAAGGTTTTTTTTTTTTCTGGCTTCCTGACATTTACTGATGACTGTTGTAAAAAGCAGCACAATTAGCTGTGTATGTTCTTCTGAGAATTTTCCTGATTTGGCAAGCACTGGCTTCCTTTAAAGTTTTTTTTTTTTGTGAAAGAAATATTCTGGCAGATTAAATAGGAATGAAGAATAGAAGAAAGGGAGTATCTTTTTTCATCACCTTTTGATTACGCATCAGTTTATGGTTTATTGTCCAGTTTGTACTTCACCTGCTGCTGATTTCCTAGGCTATCCTAAATCTAGGCTACCAGTATTGCTGAGAGATTGGAAATCAATTTTACTAGTAATTTGGGTTGGGTTTATTTAAATTATAGTTTTCTTGGAGAAAAATTCAAAACAAAAAGAAAAAAAACAAACAAAAAAGATCCTTATTTAGAATTAAATTATCCATGGATCATCTCTTTTACCTTGTTCCTCTATTAGCATAGATAACCTTGGAATTCTTTTTCTAATGCAAGTAACAGTCAGAAATATGCAGATTTAGTCATCTGTTTTTTTCTTCAATCCTAACCATTTGAGCTGTTGCTTTATTTCTATTTATATCTCCTAAAGTATAGTTCTGCAATTTGGATGAATCTCAAAGGAGGCATGAGTGAGAACATCTTCAGTTTATGAGCAGAATTTAAGTAGGCTGAAATCTTGGTGCTGTTGGCTTCCTTTTTGATTAAGTTAAAGATGTATCTGCAGTTGTTAGGAAATAAAGGTCAAGGTTTTTTTTAACCTATGAGGTATGGGTTAGTGTTTTAACTCTTTTGTATATTGCTACATTCAATTTGCTCATCTTTTCTAAAGGATTTTTGCATCTAAGTTCATGAACGATATAGGTCTGTGTTTTTTGTTTGTACTGTTTTTGTCTGTTTTTTTTTTTTTTTTTTTTTTTTTTTTTTTTTTTTTTTTTTTTTTTTTTTTTTTTGCTACCAAAGTAATACTAGCCAAAATGATTGGGGAAACATTCCCTTTTCCGTTTCCTGGGGAGCTTGTGTAAGATTAATGGTAATTCTTCAGTGGTTTTATAGAGCTCCTCAGTAAACATGTTTGGACTGAGAATTTCTATTTTATGAACTTTAATAAAACTGTTAATTCAATGGGACTGGAGATATGGTTCAGTAGGTAGGAGCACTGGCTCCTCTTCTGTAGGACCTGAGTTCGATTTCCAGCACCCACGTGGCAACTAAACTACTGCCTGTAACTCCAGTTCTAGAAGATCTTATGCCCTCCTCTGGCCCCTATGGGCATTGCATGTACATGGTGCACCAACATACTTGTAGGCAAAACACCCATATATGTAATGCAAAAGTAAACCAAATCTGAAAAATTAAAAAACTATGAATTCAGTTTTATTTTGTAAAATTTTTAATACTATTAGTTTGGGCCACTGTGACAAAGTACCTTATGCCTGGTCACTTATAAATAGCAGGCATTAATTTTTCATAGTTCTAGAGGTTGGCTTCTGGGGAATTTACTCTGCTAGGGTAAGAATTTGACTGTAAATTATTCTCAGCTATGCTTTGGTTGCATATTCTCTGCCCCCTCTTTGTTTTTTAATATTAGTGATTGAACCTAGCGCCTAGCAATGCTATGTAAGTGCTCTATCTGTGAACTACTTTCTTTTTACTTTTTCTATGAAAGGGCCATATTAAGCTGCTCATGCTTGTTTTGTGCTCACTCTAGTTCAGGCAGGTCTGGAACTCTTGCCTTAGCCCACAAGTAGCTTGGGTTACAGACCTGTACTTTCAGACCTAGCTGTATCCCATGTATTAAAATTTTTAATAATATTTTTAAAATTTTTGAATTATAATTACATTATTTCCTCTTTCCCTTTCTTTCTCCATGCATTCCCATGTATCTCTTTCCTCACGCTCATATTCATGATGTCCTTTTCTTTTGTTGTTGTTTCCCCATGCATATTATAGGATGTATTTGAAATTTTACTCATATCTATACATTGAGAAAACTTCTTTTGTAGCTTTCTCTAACCCACATGTTGTTTTAGATGTGTATCGTTTGATTTGCAAGTGTTTGAGCGTTCTCCTTATCATTTTCTTGTTTGTTTCCATTATGGTCAGGAAATATATTCTATCTAAATTTAGTTCTTTTTACTTTGTTGATGTATGTTTTATGACGTGGGATATGAGCTTTCTTTCTTCATGGGTGAGTAAAAAAAAGCATGCTATACTGCTTGGAAGGATATAGATAAAAGAATTGTAAAATCTACAAATGTGTGTTATATAAAATTAACTTTTCTCTTTCTCTCTTTTTGGGAAGAATTGCCCCTGCTTTACTAAGACAGGCATCATATGGCACTATCAAAATTGGTATTTACCAAAGCTTGAAGCGATTATTTGTAGAACGTTTGGAAGGTCAGTATGCTCAACTCTCTTTTGAGGTTATCCTCAAAGGGATTGTTGAAATCATGCTTACTGTGAAATGTTTATCTCACGATGCTAGAGAATGAAAGACAATCACTGCAGGGATAAGTGGGCTTCTGTTGACTTGAGCTAAATCCCTACAGAGGGCATATGTGGGTTAGAGGCACCTGCTCTTCAAATTTATCATTTGCTATCAACTGAGAAACTTTTAGACAGGCAAGATGGGCAAATTCATGCAAGTGCGACTACCTGAGTTTGATACTTGGAACCCATGCAAAGGTGGAAGGAGTGAACATGGTCCATAAAGTTGAACTCTGACCTCCATACATATGCCATGATATATGTCTTACCCCCAAAATAATAATTCTTTTTTTGTTGTCATTTTGTTTTGGATTTTCAAGACAGGATTTCTCTGTGTAGCCCTGATTATCCTGGAACTCTCTGCGTAGACCAGGTTGGCTTCAAACTCAGAAGTCCATTTGCCTCTGCCTCCCAAGTGCTGGTATTAAAGGCATGCACCACCATCGCCTTGTTTAAAATAATAATTCTTTTTTTAAAAAAATGTTTATTTTTTATTTTATTGCTGTTTTGCCTGTATGTATGTATGTCTGTGTGAGGATGCTGGACCTGGAATTACAGACAGTTGAGAACAGCCATGTGGGTACTGGGAATAGAAACTGGTCAAACAGTCATTGCCCTTAACCACTGAGCCATCTCTCCAGCTCCTAAAATAATAATTCTTAAAAAAAAAACTTGTTGTCATTCTTGAAGAAGCCTAGAAATGAAGCCTGAAAATGAATGCTGTCTTCATCAGTTAGAGGACTTGAAGGCATTTCCTAGATGTCAATTCTTTGTTGTTGTTGTTTTCAAAAACAGGATTTTTCTGTGTAACAGCCCTGGCTGTCCTGGAACTCTCTCTGTAGACCAGGCTGGCTTTGAACTTAAAGAGATCCACCTGCTTCTGCCTCCCAAGTGCTGGGGGATTAAAGGTGTGCGCCACCACCACCTGGCATCTAGAGGTCAATTTTGATAAGCTTTTGGTAGGTAGATAAATTTTAGTCTATTATAGTCTGGATTCTAATGTACCTATGGCCATTTAACCCAAATTCAGAGTTGTTGTAGGCTTTTCCACTTGAGTCTGATACTTGCACCATGGATTTTTATCATAGGCCTGGGGTTACTGGATGATGGAGAAAGCTGGACTGACTTCATGTTAGCAGTATCTCTTGAAGGACTTGTTTTAGTCTAAATCAGCATTTTCTGGAGCCTCCTAGGTGGGAATCCTGAAGCATTCACTTTCATCTCTCCTGAAAATATTTTCCTTTCATAGCTTATTAATGTGGGTTTACTTATTTTCTATTTATAGGCCCTTCATGAGAAGTAGGAATGGTGAAGATTAGATTTTCTCTGTAGGACATTATGTTCTGTTGTTCCTTTCTTGTTTCTAGCTGAGGGAATTTAGCTCTAAATTATTTCTTTTGTAACTCAGTAGCAGAGTGCTGGTCTATGTCTAATTCTTTCCATTCATTATTCAGCAGCAGGAATTATACTACTGCTTTTTCATATTTGACTACAGAAACCTTCTTACATAAGTGGAGGCTAGGAGAGCTCTAAAGCCATTTAGCATTAATATTTAGATAACTTTTTTTACACATTAGACTATAGTTTTTTAGCATCTTGTTATTCTTTAAAGTTAACTTTTCATAAAAAGACTTAAAAATTGAATAAGGATGACACCAACTGGTATGCCAAACTGCATAGGGAAAAGCCCATGAGGCCTCAGCCCTACACAAAGAGCTATAGGCAATTACAGAAAGCTGGGAGCACGAGAGGTGGTCTTCCCCAGAGAAGAGCACACCAATTGTTTGTCCAATGCCAGATGTTCAGTCCTGAAAACATACATACAAATAGTATTATAGAGACTGAACAGGTTATATTTAGGAATATGTATGTATGTACATATTTACATGTAATAACAATTAGTGAAAAAGGAGGCCATAAATTTGAAGAACAGGAACAGGTACATGGAAGGGTTTGGAGGGAGGAAAGGGAAGGAAGAAATATTGTAATTAAATTATAATCTCAGGCGGTGGTGACACACACCTTTAATCCCTAACATTTGGGTGGCAGAGGCAGACAGATCGCTGAGTGCAAGGCCAGCCTGGTCTACAGACTGAGTTCCAGGACAGCCAGGTCTACATAGAGAAACCCTGTATTGAAAAACAGAAAAACAAAATAAAACAAAAAACACCCCATAGGTTATAATCTCAAAAAACTTTAAAAGACTTAAAAGTAGATGTATTATTATGTTTGAAGTGGTTGAAAAGGAAATACCACATTCTAATTTATGTCTTATACTCACAATTAGGTTGAAGAATGTGATGTCTTCAAAATAATAAAAATTAAAAAAATAATGTTTTTAGGGAAATAAAGGTTTATATTTTATAATTTATATTTTGTATAAATTTGGGATGTGCTACAAATATTTGAGAGTCTTTACTTTGATAAATCTTGAAGTTAATTTTTAAGTCATCTCTCCAGGAAATCTTTCCTTGGTACTTTGAGGAAACAGTACTTAATAAAATGAACCTTTCTCTCTCTCTCTCTCTCTCTCTCTCTCTCTCTCTCTCTCTCTCTCTCTCTCTCTCTCTCTTTTTTTTTTTTTTTTTTTTTTTTTTTTTAGATTTAT
>NW_026068171.1:610119-644973 GCF_014885135.2 Alexandromys fortis
CCTTCCTTCCTTCCTTCCTTCCTTCCTTCCTTCCTTCCTTCCTTCCTTCCTTCCTTTCTTTCTTTTTTGGTTTTTCGAGACAAGGTTTCTCTGTGTAGCTTTGGTACCTGTCCAGGAACTAGCTCTTGTACACCAGGCTGGCCTTGAACTTGCAGAGATCTACCTGCCTCTGCTTCCTAATTGCTGGAATTAAAGGCACATGCCACCACCACCTGGCATGTTTAACAATTAATTTTTAATGCCTTCTAAGGTCTACAAATACTTTAGGGGAAAATGTTATGGCTTTACTGTATTCTGTTAAATTAATGTTTCATCATTTATGTAACCAATATGTTGTTGACATTGGTTTTTGGATATTTGAGTAATCCCTAATTCTTTACTAAATTAATTACATGGGTCTTACTATGTAGCCATTACTGCCCTGGAACTCACTGTGTAGACCAGGCAAGCCTTTAACTCACAGAAATTCACCTGTCTCTGCCTCCTGAGTCCTGGGATTAAAGGCCTGTGCCACTACGCTATATTTCATGAATACTTGTTATTGTAAAAGTCTAGAAAAGATAGATTTACTGTGGGAAATATGAGGCCTAATGACAACCTTTATAGACTATACTTTGGCACAAATTATGCTTTTGTGTACAATTTAATTCATCATAATAGCAGAGATTTAAAAATAATTCCTTAATTTTAAAGGACTGAATTGTCTCACTTTGGTTTTTTTTTTCTGTCAAAATAGAATGTTCCCTTTTTTCATTTTAGATTCGAATGCAGGCTCAAGGAAGTTTGTTCCAAGGGAGCATGATTGGCAGCTTCATTGATATATACCAGCAAGAAGGTACCAGGGGTCTGTGGAGAGTGAGTACTCTTTTACTGGTGGTGTATTATATTCTTTACTTGAATTTTCATATTAAGTCATGAGATTGTGACTAACCCAAAGCAAGGTAAAAAGCTCCTTGCCACCCATGAAAGGATCAAAATTTATAGTGGTTCCTATTTCTATACATATAGTTTAGGATTGTATGTATGAGATATACATACAATTTCTAAATTTCACAATGAATTTAGTATTTCAGTATAGCTCTGTCAGTTTTGGATTAAACACAGTAATGTTTGTCTATAATGGTCTCTGTGTAGTGCTTATGTTCAAAGAGCATAACAGTATTTTTAACCTTATAATTATAATGTATAAGATGTACCATAAATATTAAACATATGAGGAAAAATTCCAGTAGTTCCACAATTTAGAGATAATCGCTTTGACCATTTTATCATTATTGTACTTTGCCTTTTGCTGTCATTGTTGCAATAACTTTTTTGGTTTTGTTTTGTTTTGTTTTGAGACAGAATTTAGTAAGTATGGTCTTGAACGTGTAATCCTCCTGCCTGTGTCTCTCGAGTGCTAAGAAGTCAGGTCTGTTCCACTCTACCTGTACCTATAGATACCTGTACCACTATACCTATATAACTTTTCCCTTTTTGTTTTGTTGTTGTTGTTTTTAGAAACAAGGTTTTTCTGTAACTTTGAACCTGTCCTGGAATTAGCTCTTGTTGACCAGGCTGGCCTTGAACTCACAGAGATCTGCCTGCCTCTGCCTCCCAAGTGCTGGGATTAAAGGCATGTGCCATCACTGCCCAGCAACTTTTCCTTTTGAGATGGGATCTTACTATGTAGTCTTGACTAACCTAGAGCTTACTATGTAGTCCAGGGTAGCCTTGAACTCACAGAGTTCCCCTTGCCTCCTGAGTGCTGAGATTAAAGGCATGTACCACCACACTAGGCTATTGAATAACTTTTTATTCTCTTGTGATCACTGAACAAATAAGACTATTAGAATCTGCAGAGAGAGCTGAATGGGATGGCAAGTCTATTGATAGACTTTTAAATAAAAATGAGAGCTTTATTATTTTTTCCTTTGTAATTCTCTACAGCTATTTCTTACTTTAAAATTAAAACAAAATAGAGCTGAAAGAATTGAACTATGAATACCCATGATCTGTATTAGACAACTGAAAGGTTTTGTCATAATTACTTAAACCGTCTCTTTGAGTACAGAAATACACACATTATTTTGTTAACAATATAATAGGATGTTATAGACATTATGAAAGTCTCCTAAACACTTCATGATGTGTCTCATAAGGAGAAGGTATAGAGGGCTCACCAGATAAGAGCACAGACTGCTTTTGCAGAGACCCGAGATTGGGCTGCATGTAATGAATGGCAGGTAGCTGTAGTCATGTGAACATCTCCTCTCATAGACATACACATAATTAAAAATAAAAAGTAAAATAAAATTTAGAAAAAGAACAAGAACATTTTCTGGGCTGACAATACTATTGTCAATTGTAAGAAGGTTAACAATACTTAAGTGGGGAAAGAGATGGCTCAGTGGTTAAGAACACTTGCTGCTCTTGCAGAGGGCACAGCTGCGTTGCCAGCTCCTACATGGCAATTCACAACCATCCTTAACTCTAGTTCCAGGGGAATCAAAGCCCTCTTCTGACTTTGGCGTGAACCCAGGCACACACATGTTGTCTAGATGTACATGTAAGCAAAACGTGCATATGCATAAGTAAATCTGAATAACCCTATACTTAAAACCTAGACCATATTAAAAATTCACCTATTTATGAGACCAGGATAGTTTTCATATATTTCATATATAGTATTTCCATGTGGTCCTTGGCTTGTTCCTCTGTTGCCTAAAACTTGAGACTAGTGGCTTTATTACATTCATTCTGAACCTTTTGCATCAAGGCCAGAGGTGCGTGTTTCGCTATGTCACATTAAGCAGGGCAGAGATTGCCTTCTTATTCATATGATTTCCAGCAGGTATTGCTGTTTTAAAAGGTAAACGTCTCTTCCTTTTGCAATTAGCAGGTAATTTATGAGGTGAAATTCTGACAACATGGGTATATCCCAATACCTAATAATTGAATGTAACTACTTTTATGCCCATGCTACTTGTATGATTCTGTCACATGGTAATGTACAGAAGCAAAGTACATTGTGTTACATATTCTTTTGATATAGGCATAACTTTTTACTTAATGACCATAGCACCATTAATGATCCTTGAGGTTTGCTTTTTGATAACAGTAGGGTGTACTTCCTTGATTAGTCCATCTTACAACAGGAATAGAACTAACTAGAACATTTTCATGAACTGATGCCAAGAGACAAAGATCAAACAATGATATTATAAACTAGGTTAGGGGAACCCAGACATTTTATTTGTGGTAATTGTTATGCAGTATACATAGATTTCAGTCATATTGAATCTGTTCACATTGTTTGCAACCAATATCTAGAAGTTTAAAAAAAATTTTATTAGCATATATTAATTATAAACAATGAGTTCCAATATTATGTTTGGTTTTTTGAAACAGGTTTCCTCTATAGCTTTGGAGCCTGTCCTAAAACTCTCTCTGTAGACCAGGCTGGCCTCAAACTCACAGAGATCCACTTGTCTTTGCCTCCCAAATGCTGGGATTAAAGGCTTGCGCCACCACTGCCAGGTGAGTTTCATTATATATATATTTTTAAATATTTATTTATTATGTATACAATACTCTGTCTGTGTGTATGTCTACAGACCAGAAGAGGGCACCAGACCCCATTACAGATGGTTGTGAGCCACCATGTGGTTGCTGGGAATTGAACTCAGGACCTTTGGAAGAGCAGGCAATGCTCTTAACCGCTGAGCCGTCTCTCCAGCCCTTCATTATATTTTAATTCACTTATCTGATTGTATTTTTATCATAGTCATCCCTTATTTCCCTCTCTTGCCCCAACCACACACTCCTGCTGCAACCTTTTATCTTCCTAGTTTGTTTTCCTCTACTTCCATGTTTTTGTTTTTATTTGTGAACCATTGTCTTAATTAGTTTTACTTACAGGAGCATGGATACCTTACCAATGTCTATATCACAGAAATAAAATGTCTTTTCCTTCTCTAGCAATCACTAGCTGTCTATAGATCCTCATGGGCCCCTCCCTTCTGGCAACTGTTAACTGCTTTTAAATTCTTAATCAGGGCTGGGGCCTCATGAGCCTTTCTGTACTATATGATGAATCCAGAATTCATTTCATCCTGCAAAACTGAGACTCTATAACCACTAAACAGCCACTCTCAGTTTCCCTAGTCTCTGGAAACCCCCAAACTACTTTCTGTCTTTGTGAATTTGTCAAGTAACTCAAATAAGTGGACTCATATAAGTTTGTCCTTTTATGAGATTTCATTTAGCACAGTTTTCCTTAGATTCATTCATGCAATAGAATGTTTTGGAATTTCCTTTCTGCTAAAGACTGCATAATATATATGTTTGTATATTACTTAAACACCTCACAGATACATTGTATATATGCATGTACACACACGTATTCATTTTATATATTCAACCACTGATGGATGTTTGGGTGTCTTTCATTTTGGGGGCTATTGTAAATGATGTTGCAGTGAACATGGGTATACAAATATCCTTTTGGGGACACTGTAATTAATATTTTTGGGTACATATATAGAAGTGGATTTTCCAGATTATCTGGTAATCTTGTTTAATTTTTTAGGAGTTGAAAATAGCTACCTTTATTTTTCCAGACTACTTAACATTATTAAGGCACATAATGAAAAGAAGTAAAAGTATATTTTGTTATGTGTTGAGATAGGTTATTAGGCAGATTTTTTTTTTGTCTCACCTTCCAGTTTCCAAATAATCACACAGGTTTATTGTTACGAAAGCTTGGCTGATAGCTTAGGCTTGTTTCATAACTAGTTCTTATAACTTAAATTAACTCATATTTTTTATTCTACATTCTTTTACATGGCTTAGTTACCTTTACTTTGCAATGCTCATGTTGCTTTATCTGTGCCCCTGGTATTTCCTCCTCCTTTTCAACATCCTCTCTGCCCCAAAATCCTGCATGACTATTGGCCATTCAGCTTTTTAATAAACAAATCTGAGTGACACCCTTAAAATGAACAAAGAAACTTTTCCACAATTGTTGAAGGAGCTGTGGGTTGCATTCCTGCCGCCCTGTTCCCAGCCACCTGGCTAGCTTATGCCCCGAAATAAGAACACAGAAACTGTATTCGTTTAAACACTGCCTGGCCCGTTTCTATTAATGTGTGTAGCACCGAGGTGCACTTACCAGGAAGATTCTAGCCTATGTCCATCCTGGGTCAGAGCTTTATGGCATCTGCCCCAGAGAACAGAGCTAAGGCGTATCAGCTCACTTCCTCTTTCTCCCAGCATTCTGTTCTGTTTACTCCACCCACCTAAAAGCTGGCCTGTCAAATGGGCCAAGGCAGTTTCTTTATTAGCCAATGATCTTCCTCCATCACACAATATTTCCCCCTTTTTGTCTAAATAAAAAGGAAAGATGTAGTAAAACTATATATAATAAGAATAATTATCAAGTAAGAATTGCATTTACAATATCTAGTACATTTGTATTTGACAATTTCAAAGAAAATACTCCATTGTTTATCCTATTTTGGTGAAAGTTTTGTACCCAATTGTCTTTCTATCATAACTATGGAAAAGTTTAACTATAAATATCTAGTATTCAACTCCATCAAAGAGCTTAGAAGGATATAATATTACCTGAATAAATAAAGTGCATTGTAAGCAACTTCCAAAAATAAGGAAACAACATAGATCTCAATCTACCTGGACAGTTACTCAAGGTTCCTCTGCAGTGTTGCGGCACCCAGTCTTCAGCCTACAGGCCTAGAATATCTGGCAGACTTTTTTAGGAAGCAAGAACTTTGAAGGAGGGGGCTGGAGAGATGGCTCAGTGGTTGGGAGCATTGTCTGCTCTTCCAAAGGTCCTGAGTTCAATTCCCAGCAACCACATGGTGGCTCACAACCATCTGTAATGGGGTCTGGTGCCCTCTTCTGGCCTGCAGGCATACACACAGATGGAATATTGTATACATAATAAATAAATATTAAAAAAAACTTTGAAGGAGGGCTGGAGAGATGGCTCAGAGGTTAAGAGCGCTGACTGCTCTTCCAGAGGTCCTGAGTTCAATTCCCAGCAACCACATGGTGGCTCACAGCCATCTGTAATGAGATCTGGTGCCCTCTTCTGGCCAACAAGCATACAGACAGAACACTGTATACATAATAAATAAATAAATCTTAAAAAAAAGAACTTTGAACGATAGTTTTGCCTTATCTTGGCAAAACTAAACAGTCTTTTTCCTTAGTGTCCTTAGTTGTCCAGTTTGTCCAGTTTGTATAGCATGCTGTCATCAGTTAAAACATAAGCAGTTTCTTGGCCAAATGGATATTTTTGACACAATGAAAGCAAGTTCCATATGCAGGTTCTTAAGTGCCTATCATCCTTTCTGAAGTAAATTGGTGCTGCCAGGAGCAGACATGTTTCATTGTCATGAAAAGCCTCAGGTTATTAAACATCTTAAATGCTATATTCTTTAAGTTCTTGAAGTGTTTTAAGATCATATATCTACCTAAAATATATATTTTACCTTAAAAATATACCTGATATGACTACAAGTTTGATTATTATAAATGACTGTTAACCTGCATTTCTTTTCTTTCTTTCTTTTTTCTTTTTTCTTTTTTTTTTTTGAGACAGGATTTCTCAGTAGCTTTGGTGCCTGACCTGGAACTCACTCTGTAGACCAAGCTGTTGTCAAACTCACAGAGATCCACCTGCCTCTGCCTCCCAAGTGCTGGGATTAAAGGCGTGCGCCACCACCGCACAGCTTAACCAGCTTTTTCTTAATTATGCATTAGATTTTTAAATGAACTGCATAAGCACAATATCCCAAACAAGAATAGAAGCATATATTCAGTATAACAAAATAACTATTTTTATCAATATACTAAAATCCATACCAATGTAAAATATTTATGACTACTCGTTGTTCAAAAGTAGACTCAACAATCATTATATCCTATTATTTCTATACTTTTCTAAAAGAGATCCTTGAATCTAATCCCCTTTCTTCAGTTTTTTTGATCATGACCCAATAACAATTTGTAACTCCCTAAACAATGATAAACATCTATAACCCACTGAATGACCAAAAACCCTCCACCCCATCTCTTGGGAATGTGAGTGTTGTGTTCTTTAGACTGCTTCCTGTTGTCTGAGGGAACTGTGATCTTTGGGGAACCCTGAGAAAATTAGGATAATGGTCAAGTCCTGACTAGAATAGTCTGTAGGGCTGGACCATCTTTACCAGCAGCTTTGAAGCTGTTGTGGATGCAGAATGCTGAGGAAATTGTAACATAGGCACTCTGAGAGGCTAGATCACCTGGATCACCCATTTTCATTGGTGTTTGGTTCCCTTGCTCTGAAAACACACAAACTTTTAAAGGTAACATACATGTCTGCATTAACACAAGTATGGACTGTGTGTTGTACACAAGCCAGCCAAAGATGATTTTTTTGTTTTATGTTTAAGTGGGTAAAATATATGTCACCTGTCTTGTCGTTATTTTAGGTTTATTTCTTTATGTCTGTAACCAAGATTTTTGGGGGTCTTAACCTGATCGAGATTGATGTCTACTAATCTTGAACAAACTGCTTCCCAAAGCAATACATTTTTTGAGTTCCATTTTAAAGTTAAGGCATTCTTAAAATTTCTAGGCTGGCTTATTTCCACAGTCTCTTTCACAGTCCAGTGTCTCCCAGCAGCTGTCATTGGCTTATCAGCAATCAAAAATTTCAAAGACAGCACAATAACATATAGGATCCAGACTCCTTTTTTATTTCCCATCTCAACATGGCTTATTTTTTTAATTACTTAACTCTTCCTTTCAAGCATTTCTTCTATTATTTTTAAAATATTTATTGTGAAAGGTGATTTTAAAAAGCTTTATGGCATCAGAAAGGCCTGAAACAAACAAATCAGGGTTATGAGGAAAACAAATTTATTTTGAGCAAGTGAGAAAGAGCCAACATACACCAGCTGCTGACTGACAAACTTAAGCATCCCAGAAAATGTTCAAATTCTAAAATCCCAGCAGACGAGAAACTAGTGCAAACCAGCAGATGTCATTTCTGAGTGATCAAATGGTAAAAATGTGCCTGAAAACCAATAGTGCGGGATAAGACTTGGCGAAGCACATACCCTGATATAAATAATAATAATTGCCATAGTCTTGGAAAGTCGAGTGTCCCGAACTACTAAGGGCTTTAGAAATGGGATTTTTCAATCAATACTTTCTTTAGGAATTTATCCAATGCAAAGAACCCTACATAAAGGCTTTTGTTTTAAAATAAAATAAATGCATGAAATGCAAAAAATATTTATTCATTCATTTTTTGACTATACTTTTTTTTGTTAAGTCTACACATATTGTTAAACATACTGTAACCTGTTTAGAGTTGTTTTTTTTTTAGTCTGAACCTGCTTTACTGCATTTCTTTAACCTTTTCTGTTTGCATGAGCAAAATATTAAATCACCACATAGCTTGTGGCTCAAGCCCTCAGGCAGTGATTAAGAGATACAACTCTGTGCCTCATCCCACATAAGCGACTACAGGACTAGGAAGCTGTGTTTGGCTCTGCTTTTGTGTGTTTATAATATTTTTAAAGCTTTTTTAGGTCTTAGATGGTGGGTGCCATATGTAGCGAGTCTTTCTCTGTCCCACCAACCAGCCCCCAAATAATGACATGGAGTCTTACTGCTAATTATGAAGGCATGGTTCATAGCTTAGGCTTGTTTCTAACTGGCTCTTATAACTTAAATTAGCCCATTATTATTTACTTTCTGCCTCGTGGCTTTATTGCCTCACCTCTGTAATGCCCATCTTGTTCTCTCTGCGTCTTATGGCATCTCTTCATTATTTTTCCTAGCATTATCTTTACTCCCTAAATCCTGCCTAACTATTAGTTGTTCACTTTTTATTAAACCAGTCTGAGTGACACATCTTCACAGTGTACAAAAAGATTATTTCACAACAATATGCATATTTTATTTACATGTAAAAGTATAGTTCTGGGGATTCCTGTAAAAATATAGTTCTGAGAATAGTATATCCCAGTGGTGGATACTTTTCCTAGCATGCATGAATCTATACGTTCCAGTCCCTGCTATTCCTGCACACAAATCTATATTGAAACCTTTCTTAAAATAAACTCCAATTTTGTTTCAAATATTTTTTTTAAAAATTTCAACAAAGAAATACAGCCCCCAATATGTGATCCCTTCAGTCTGTTTAATATTCCTGCCTGGTTGTAACATTTGGTCCTGAAAATATTTCATGGTGTGCCTAACTCCTCCATATGGAGAATTGGCAGCAAAATGGAACTTATATAAGATTTGGAGAGACAGTTGTGTGGTAAGGCTTTTCTAGTGAGCTGGAGTGCACCTTACTGGTTCAAAGAGGATAGATACTCCTTAGTTGTAGTCTGTTTCTGTCGTGCATTAGTGGGAATCTGCATGTGGCTGAATTTTGACTTCTCTTTTTTTCGATTTATTTATATTTATTTTATGTGTCTTTTGTCAGAATGTTATATAAGTGTACCACATGCATGTAGTGCCAGCAGCGGCCAGAAGAGGGCACCGAATACCTTGGAACAGGAGTTAGGGAAAGTTGTTGGTGTTAGAAAGTGAATTTGGTTCCTCTGCAAAAGCAGCAAGGGCTCTTAACCTCTGAGCCATCCAGCCCTGTGATTTGACTGTTCAGGAGAAACTAGAAACTTGCATATCTATGTGAAATCCCTTAATTGACAACTAACTAAATCTTTTAGAAATGTTCTATAAGCTACATAAATAATATCTGTGGACTTATGTCAGCCAATAGTCCTAAATTATAGGATCTTACTGGTCTCCATGGGAATGGTCATTCTTTTTAGCAGAGTGAAGCAGATGGGAGAGACGTAGAACAAGCTAATGGTAGGCTAGGTCAGCAAGATCAACCTTGGCATAGTCTCATGACCTGAAAATGGGGTTTGAGAATTCAGAGATGATGAAGTACTTTAATATAAAAGTTGCTTCAGACAATCATCTACATGAGATGTTATTTTCATTTCTTAAAGTTTATCAATTTTCTTTGATTATCTATTTTGCAAGTATTCTAGACAAATCCCTTATACCTAATTAAGGACTAATGTGGGTTGTGGGATGTTTCTGTTGGTAAAATGTTTGATGTACAAACATGAGGACCTGAATTTGATTACCATAATCCCCATAAAAAAATATCTGAAGCCAGGCACCGTTGTGTGTGCTTCAATCCCAGTATCTCTGTCCGGAAAGACAGAGAGGAGTAGCCAGCCAGTATAGCCTAATACGTGAGGCCCAGGTCTTGGTGAAAGACCCAGTCTCAAAAGTCAAGGTGGACAGCACCAGAGGATTGTTCATACACCCCTGGCCATATACAAAAGGAGTAATGTTCAATCAAACTTATAAAGGCAAAACATTCACTGTATTTTTTTTAATGATAGGCATAAAAATGAGGGACCAGTAAGATGTTTCATTGGGCAGTGATACCTCTCTCCAAGCCTGATTATCCAAGTTCAATTTCTAGGACCCACGTGGTGGAAGGAGCGACCTGATTCCTGCAAGTTATTTTGTGGCATCCACAGGGGTAGCATGCATATGTGTACTTACACATATAACAAACACAGGCACACACAAAATTAAAATATAGTAAAAAATGGAAAAAGGAAAGCACAAATGAAATTACTTTATCTCTAATCCTACAAAGAGAATATTTTAATATATTTCATTCTAATCTTTTCTGAACAGTAAATGTTCCTTTAGTCTAAATTTAGTTCTTGTAGACCACGCTGACCTCAAACTCACAGAGATCCACCTATCTCTGTCTCCTGAGTGCTGGGATTTACTGCATGTGGCACCACTATCCCTGTCTCAAGTAGAATAGGAGTGCTTGATATAATTTCATATCATGCATTTTAAAAATGCATCAGGGCAACTTCAAGTGTCATCTACCATTTTTTTTGACAGTGTCTCTCATTGGCCTGGAACTCGCTAAGTCGGCTAGAGTGGGTATCCAGAAAGTCCCAGGGATCTGTTCGTCTTTGCTCCCATCACTGGGATACCAACAAAAATCTGACTTGTCATGCATTCCCAGCAGCCTGTGGTCTGTTGGTTCACGTCTTTCTCACTGCAGAAGGGCCTGGAAAGGAAGAACCGCTTTCTTTTGCCCTTTCCCCAGCTTCTTACACTTCTGCTTTCACCTTAGTGTCACCCTTTCTTCTCATCCTCAAATTCTGGGAGTCACACTGGAAACGTTCCCTTCCTAACTGACTTTTGTTTGTCTCTTATTTTTTTTTTTTATTTCAGAGACAAAATTTCATCACATAGTTCTGGCTGGCCTGGAACTTGTTATGTAGACTCGAAATCACAGAGATCTACCTGTAGGTAGAGAGTGCTTATTCATTCCTGGCCACCCAGACTCAAACAATCACACCTAAACTATATCAATTACAATACTGTTTGGTCTATTAGCTCAGGCTTCTTACTAAGTAACTTTTACATCTTAAATTAACTAATTTCTATTATTTTATATTTTACCACAAGGCTCGTGGTTTGTTACCTCTTGCTTCTTGGGAAGCTATATGGCATCTGCCTCCTTCGGCAGCTACATGGTATCTCCCTGATTCCACCTGCTCTCTCTATATATCCCTTCCAGCCTGGCTAGATTTTGCCCTGCCATAGGACAAAGCAGCTTTATTTATTAACCAATAAAAGCAACACACATATAGAAGGATATTCCACATCATCTACCTGCTTCTGCCACCCAAGTGCTGGTATTAAAGGTGCGCATTACCACATCCAACCTGGTCTACAGAGTGAGTTCCAGGACAGGCTCCAAAGCTACAGAGAAACCTTGTCTCAAAAAAATTGTTATTGCAAACATATATACTCTTCTGTCCCTTCTTTATCTTAGTCATTACCTCATTTAAAAAGTTAATAGTGTTTGATTCTTCTCTCCTAATTCTTATTTACCTGCTCTATCAAATTTATTCTTTCCTAAGGATTCGTGATTATTTATTTTTAAAACATTACCAAGACTTCCTATTTTACGAAAAAAAGACTACAGTCATCCGAGGAGGTGTGAAATGGCGTGTCACTGTGAGTGGTTTTTTTCCTACAGGGTTTCTCTTTGTAGCCCTGGCTATCCCAGAACTCACTGTAGACCAGGCTGGCCTCAAATTTAGAGATCTACCCGCCTCTGCCTCCCACGTGTGGGATTAAAGGCGCACACCATCACTGCCTGAATATCATTGTGGTTTTGATGTACATTTTTCTAATGACTGAATTCTTTATGATTTTCAAGTATTTCTCCATTGTGTGAGTTATTCTCTCACTCACTTCATGGTATCTTTTAAATTGCAAGTTTTTAATTATGGTGAAGTTTAACTTAACATATTTTATCAATTTTTTTGTCTCTTGTGCATTAGAAGTTATGAATGCTTTTATTTGTAGTACAACATGTGGACTGGGAATTAGAAACATGCCAGTGTTAGTCACTTATTTGAAAGAATGAACTATACATTTTAGAGTTTATTTTTCTCGCAGTTTCCATCATCGACTCATTTTTGTTCACTTTAAGATATATGTCACTCTCAGTATTTCTCACGTATCTGATACCACCTTGGTTTTGTAGGGCGTGGTCCCAACTGCTCAGCGTGCTGCCATCGTGGTGGGAGTAGAGTTGCCAGTTTATGATATTACCAAGAAGCACCTGATACTGTCAGGAATGCTGGGAGACACCATTTTAACACACTTTGTGTAAGTGAGCAGTGTTTAATTCATTCTCTGGATTCAGCAGCTTGAACATAAAAAGCCTCTTTTACTGATGTCCTCAGGTAGATTTATAACTGATACTCATGGCCTTAATACTTGTCTCCTGTCGCCAATACTTCAAGCCTTCTGAATATTTGATACTTTTAAATTTATTGCTATATATTAATTATATAAAATAGTGGGTTTTATTGTGACATTTCCTATTATTTACATTTCTCATTATTTAATTAGTATATATTCATTTTAGAAGATTATGTGTTTCAGTATGACATTTTCTTTCTTTCTTCTTTCTTTCTTTCTTTCTTTCTTTCTTTCTTTCTTTCTTTCTTCCTTTCTTTCTTTTCGAGATAGAGTTTCTCTGTGGTTTTGGAGCCTGTCCTAGAACTAGGTCTGTAGACCAGGCTGAACTTGAACTCACAGAGATCTGCCTGCCTCTGCCGCCCGAGTGCTGGGATTAAAGGCATGTACCACCACAACCTGGTTGCAGAATGACATTTTCTTACATTTGTATTATGTAATAACATAACATGCACATATTCATAACATGCATGTGAAGTACTCTGATTATATTTCCCCAACCCATTACCCACACTTGCCTTCAGCTACTGTGGATACCTGGCCACTTGGGAGCTGCCTATAGTATACAGACCTATTACATGTTTATATGATACTCTTTTTTGTTTGGTTTTGTTTTTGTGTGTGTGTGTGTTTGTTTGTTTTTTCGAGATAGGGTTCCTCTGTGCAGTCTTGGCTGTCCTGGAACTTGATTTGTAGACCATGCCTTGAAGTCACAGAGTTCCTCCTACCTCTGCCTCTCAAGTGCGTGGATTAAAGGTGTGTGCCGCCCGCACCACCTGTCTTGTATGATATACTTGGACAGCTTGTACTTTATTTACGACTTTAGAGGAAAGGTCTCATATATCTCAGACTGGCCTCAGATTCATCGTGTAGACAAGGATGACTTTGAATTTCTGACCATCCTGTTTTTACTTCCAGGGTGCTAGGATTACAGATGTGCAATGTGCACTTGCACAACCTGTTTCTGCGGTGTTAGGGATGGAAGCCAGGGCTTCATGCTTTCTAGGCAAGCACTGTGAACTGAGCTGCAACCCCAGTTCCATCACCCTGTACTTCCTATTTTTGGTTGAAGTTTATTTCTGCTCTCATCTTGCATTTTCTTTGTCATATAAGCACTATGATATTCTGCTATTTAAATGAGTTTGGCACATGATGCTGTTGTCAGAAAATTTGTTAGAACTTATCAATAGTACAGGACAATTCCTGCTTAGGGATGTTGTTAGGTCTGTGGATTATCTCTTCTATAAAAGAGGCGGAGTTTTAGAATGAAAAGGAAAGGGACAACCTTTCTTTTTATTTCATTTTATTTAGTTTACATACCAGCCACAGTTCCCCTTCCCCCCTCCTCCCTCTCTCCCAAGCCCACCCCCATCCACTCCTCAGGAGGGTAAGGCCTCCCATGGGGAGTCATCAAAGCCTGGCACATTCAATTGAGGCAGGACCAAGTGTCTCCTGTCCTACCCCTCCCCCTGGCCGCATCAAGGCTGAGCAAGGCATCCTACCGTTTGGAATGGGCTCCAAAAAGCCAGCTCATACACTAGGGGTAGGTCCTGGTCATACTGTCGGGGTCCCACAAACAGACCAGGCTGCAAAACTGTCGCCCACCTACAGAGAGCCTGGTTCAGTACCATGCAGGATCCCCAACTGTCAGTCTAGAGCTCCTGCAAGTTTAAGTCAGCTGTCTCTCTATGTTTTTTCATCATGACCTTGACCCCCTTGCTCATATAATCCCTCCTCCCTCTCTTTGACTGGACTGGTGCTTGGTCTGGTGCTTGGATGTGGAACTCTGCTCCGCTTCCATCAGTTACTGGATGAAGGTAGTCATCAATCTGATTACAGGGGAAGGCCAGTTTAGGCACTCTCTCCACTATTGCTAGGAGTCTTCTCTGGAATCATCCTTGTGGACTCCTGGGAATTTCCATAGCATCCAGTTTCCCCCATAATGGAGCCCTCTATTGAGATACCTCTTTCCTTGCTCTTCCACCCCACCCCTCCCCCAGCTTGACAATCCCATCCCCTCATGTTCTCATCCCCCATCCCCTTCCCTTTAGCACCCCCTTCCCTGCCCATAGTTTACTCAGGAGATCCCATCTATTTCCCCTTCCAAGGGCAATCCATGTGAAGGGACAGCCTTTCATTATAAAGGATTTTCTTTCTCTGTATAATGAAGGACTATCAGGTTTTAGCTAATGGATCTAAGTTATTAGAGCTTTTGCATTTGGCCTAAATTCTGTTTAAGTGGACAAGTGATTGAAGTAGGGATAATCTTTTTAAATTAGTTCTCACTTTTAGTTCTAGCTTTACCTGTGGTTTGGCTGGGGCTCTGGCATCTAACCCGGTTGACGTGGTGAGAACACGAATGATGAATCAGAGGGCAATAGTGGGACATGTGGACCTCTACAAGGGTACTTTGGATGGTATTTTAAAGGTATGTGCACTGTGGGTTTGGGCTACAGTTTCTGTTTTCTTTGATGTTTGAGAACTTTTTCCCTCTTTATTCTTCTTGCTACATATTCTGAACATTAAGCAACCATTGGGTGTATTTTTTAGTAGCCTCTGAGAATCATCCAAAGGCAAATAATCACTCCCAGAAAATTTGCTAATGCATAGGGCTTCTTAATATTATTCCAATTTGAATGCTTAAAAATACAGGATACATATAATACATATATGTATACATATAATAATACATATAATAGCATTGTGTAGAATTATTACTATCAATATTGAATGTATCCCAGGTCATGGAAGGGGAAGTTAAAAGGGGAGAAAGAGGGATGGAAATGATGTAAATGAGTACTGGTGTATGAAATTCTATTTTTTTTAATTAGGAAGCTGGAGAGATAGCTCAGCACTTAAGAATACTGGTTACTCTTCCAAAAGCCTTGTGTTCAAGTCCCAGCACCTACATGATACCTCACAACTGTCTATAATGCCAGGGGATCTAACACCCTCTTCTGGCCTTCATAGGCACTGCATGCACTTGTTGCATGAGATGCATGCAGACAAAACACCTATACACAAAATAAAGATTTTAATAGGATTACTATATCCCATGCTTTCCAACCTCAAATAAGGAGAGACTCTGTAGTAGAAGTCCTGGTACTTAAGAAGCTTCAAAACCCAATACTTGGGTTAAGTTCCAGGTTGTTCTGTTGATCACATTCTGCCTTGAGTATTTCTGTTGGGGTTGGATATCATAAATGTATACAGAAGTATTGGTTACATTATTACTATAAAAAACAAATTCAGGATGCCGGGCGATGGTGGCGCACGCCTTTAATCCCAGCACTCGGGAGGCAGAGGCAGGCGGATCTCTGTGAGTTCGAGACCAGCCTGGTCTACAGAGCTAGTGCCAGGACAGGCTCCAAAGCCACAGAGAAACCCTGTCTCGAAAAACCAAAAAAAAAAAAAACCAGAAAAAAAATTCAGGGATAAAATGTGAAGGGGCCATATGATTTTTCTGCTGTTATCAGTTTCAATGAACATATATTTGTTATTTATGAGGTACTATTTTAATAGCTAAAGGGAATTATAGGTATTACTAAAGTACTGACAGTTACAAATAGATAATAAATATAGCATAATAACTGATAAAACCTAGAACTCTATGGTAGGAAATTATGGCCCATACTTGAGAATTTTAAATAACTCTTATTTGCTGAATGCCTTATTGTATGACAGGAGCTGTTCTAATGAGATTTACATGCATTCAGTCACTTCATTCTCCTCATTATCCCATGAGATAGATATTGTGGCACTGAAGGATCACCTTCCTTAGAATTTTACAGTTAGCAAGTAGGCGTGCTGCAATAAACTCAGACTTTTTGACTTAAGGAAGCATTCTTAACTAATATGCTTGATACTTTCCTGATACCAGTAGCTATAGGTTGATTGGATTATATTGAGATGCTTAGAAATACTGAGAGCTTTAAACAGGTCCCATTTGTATTTTAAGTACGTCACTCTGTCTTTGTGGAAATAGTATCTAAGATAGTGGGTCTCAATCTTGGGTACACATTGGAATCACTCATTAATTTCACAGCTCCATGTTTTTCTTAGATCAGTCAACTCAGAACCTGGGTTATTAAGAGTTTTAGAATTTCACAGGTGGTTGTGTGTTCATCCAAGTTTGAAGACCACTAATTTAAGGGGATGAGGGTGGGACAGTGACTAGGTCTTCTCTGTTTAACATGTTTTAGAATTGCCTGAATTAATTCAGCATGTCAGAAATGGGACCTGAGAATTTATATTTCCAGCAAGGTTCTAACCTGGTTGACTTAAAGAGCCATTGAGTTGGAGATAAGGATGTTGATTAAAAGTTTTATGTATTGATCTGAGTGAGAAATGATGAAGGCCTGAGCCTCAGTGTGACTGGGAATGTAGAAGATGGGACAGAATTAGGAATAATTTAGTTAGAAGAATTTAATCATTGAGCATAATTGGGATAATAGAGTTTTGTTGAGATGATATGGAGAGGTGTGGGGAAGAGGGTGTGTGGAAGATGACTTCCCGGGTCTGGAATTGGTGACCAGATGTTGTGAACCTTCTCTGGTTATATACCTATCGTATGCTAATGATCCCAAGAACGCTTCCCTATAACCACAGAATTCTACCAATTTAAGCCTAATATCTCCAAATACTATGAGCTCTTCCTCATACACATCAAACTAAGCATCAAAAACCATGTCCCCTATAAAATCTGGGTTGTTTTTTTTTTTTGATAATTTGGATGATGGGAAGGAGGTGACCACATGCAAATCTTGAGAAAACCATTTCATAAATAAAGAACAGATTATAAAAGGCCTGAGTTGAAATGAGTTTGACTTTATTAGAGTTAAAAATAAGGATTGTGTGGCTGAGTACAGTAAGCAAAGAGAAAGTCATAGGAAGTGAATTTGCAGATAGGGACATAGTCTAAATCATGTAGGATCCTAGAGGTCGCTACAAAGCATTTAGAATTAGAATGAAAGCCACCTGAGAACTTTGAAGTAGGATTGTCATATAGTCTGAGTTATAATTCTTAAAAGTTGATTTTAGTTGGTAGGTGGAGATCTTAAACCAATTAGGATTTTAGTGTGGTAATTGAGATAATGATAATTGGATAATCTCTGGGGTCTCTTGTCATTTAATTACATGTTTTTAGGTTATCTGCATCTCAACTTTATTTTGGATAATTTTCAAAATTAAAACATGAATTTTGGATTGAGTGTTTCAGTATTTGCTGGAGGTCCATTGGCAGAAGCATATTATTTATGACTGTCTATCAATAGTATTATTACTGTGTTATTATTTGTCTTTCCCATCCCCAAGTGATTAATAAAGACACTTATTTTTAGGTTCTTAATTTGCAGGATGAGGAAAGAGATACTTTTAAATCTGGCTTCTCATATCATTATCTTATTAAAATGTGTTCATTTCTCAAAACAGTGCTAAAATTCATTTCACCACTGAAAGGCAGAACAACATTTTTCAGTATCGGACAAAACACCCGACATATTGCCATTACTTCATAGATATTTGTCTATCATATAAACTACTTTTTGGCAGAATTCAGCATATGGCATCAGCTTTTGGTCTTAAGTCAGTCATCTAGTTCTTGAGACCATTTGGTGCATATAGAGACCCCCTGCTATGTAAGTCAGGGCACCACAATACACAGCAGTTCATGTTGTTCCTCACACATAGTCCTCCAAACACTCACCTGAAATATCCCGTGGAGTCACCAGAAATCTTCAATAAATAAATAAATAAATTTAAAAAAAAGAAAAATTCCCTGTCAAATCATAAAAGGTCTTTATATATATATATTTTTTTTTTTAAAAAAAAAAAAAGTAGAAAACGGAGTCAGAGAAAGAAAGTGACTTTCTCAAGTCCTTATTCCTTTCCTTGGTTTTCTTCATCCCTTTTATCATTTTTGGATACAATATGTATCAATATAATAATATCTACCAATATCTGTCCATCTATCCATCATCTATCTATCTATCGAAACGATGTGTGTATTTGCTTACCACAATAGAGTATACATTCAGTAGAGGCACAGATTGTATAAGCTATGTATAGCTGTATAGCAAATTACTCTAAAACTCGGTGTCTTAAAAGTACAGTATTCTTTTCCAGTTTTGGGGGATCAGGAATTAAGAAGCAGCCTTGTTGAATGATTCGAGAGTGAGACCTCTTAAGAGGCCCTACGTCAACCAAGACTTCAGCCATCATCAAGGCTTGAGTGGGGCTAGCATATCTCCTTCAAAGGTGACTCATTGATGTTAGTTAAATGCTTCAGCTCCCTATGATGTAGGCCTCGTTTCATGGTATGACAGCTGGTCTCCGTCAGAGTGAATAATTCAAGAGAGGAGACAATAGACACCTCATTATATATCAAATGTTTTTTTTTATAATCTAGCAGTGTTAATTTCTGCTCTGTTCAACAGTCCTGATATGATGTGAGAGCTGCACAAGGACATGGATGACAAGGATAGGGTCCTTTAGGTGTGCCGTCACTTTATGTAGCTATTTCTAGTTACTGCAGACATACTGCCTGGGAAGTTACTATTTCTCACAATTTCATTTCACATGTTCATATAATGTACTTGAATCGATTATCGTGCATTATCCTCTCTTATTTCTGTCCCGCTCCCTCAAAATTCCCTTCTAATACCCAACAACTCCTATTTCTCATCGTTTTTATTTGTTTGTGACCCACTACATTTAATTAGGGTGTTTTGAGACAGGGTCTCATGTAGAGACCGAGGCTAGTCTCAAATTCACTGTATAGCTAAGGATAGCATTGAACTCCTGATTTACTTTCTCTACTTCCAGAGTGCTAAGATTATAGGCATGTACTGCCATGCCCAGCTCTTACTTACGGTTATATTCCCAGAGTTAAGAAGTATGTGTTGTATATGTTGGGTGCTCAGGAAATAAATATTGAATAATGGTTTGATGCATTTAGATTCAAATTATTTAGACTTTGAAGTATATCTTCAGAAAAGAGACCATTCATAGTAGCCAAAGTTTCTGGGAGTGGGCATGGAAAATGGTTGTCAAATGTAATAAAAAAAGGAAATTCACTATTTTTGGTTATGTCTTTACCTCAGATGTGGAAACATGAGGGGTTTTTTGCCCTTTATAAAGGATTTTGGCCAAACTGGCTTCGACTTGGACCCTGGAACATCATTGTATCCTTTTAGAAATTGAGAATGCAAGCCAGTCCTTCAAAGTCCCAGGTATTTCTAGGTTATGGGAAGATAATTTTGATTATTAAATCCTTTATAGACAAGTAAGAAACTCAAGCATCCCATTGGAGACCAGTGTGAATGGAACCAAGTAGAGAAACAACTTTCCCTTGGAGGCAAATACATACTTAACGGGACAGAAAAGATGTGCCAGATGTTCCTCTTTAAATCAAAATGTCTAAGATGGCTCAGTATGTAAAGGTGCTCACCTCCATACCTGGTGCCGAGTTTAATCTCTGGGACTTATGGTGAAAAGAGAGAATTTGCTCCTGTAAGTTGTCCTCTGAACTCTAAACACACATACACACACATACACATACACACACACTGTGGCAGGTACATACCCTCCCCAGCAAACAAACAAACAAATAACCAAATAAATGTAATGCAACAAAATGTCAAGCACAGCCAGTTGTCCTGTGAACTTCATGCACACACTCTGGCAGGCACATGCCCTCCCCAGCAAATACATAAATAAGTAAGCAAATAAATCTAATAGAACAAAATTTAGTGACACTGATAGACGATGCTCACCGGAAACTCCATGCTTTTGTGGTCTAAAGTTCTTAACTGTGAGACCCAGATAGCTTGAAAATGCCAGCAGGACACAAAGCATTGTAGAGTGACCAAAACCACAGCCAAGTAGGACTCTATTATCGTGGGTGCCTTTCTCTCCTTCAGCCATGCTGTAGTGCCTTGTATGGGTAGAGCCATGCGCTGGATACTGTGTGTACTTGTGAGCTTGGCAGGGTTGAAAAGTAATTCCCCACCCTTCTGGAATCTGTAGACTGAACAGAGAGTACATCTCTTTCTCTCTTTGGAATTGTGTGTTATATTGTGTTGTGTTTGTTCTGTTTGCTTTTGAAAACTATAACTATATTATAATCCATTTTCATTGCTCAGTGCCATTGATCATAATGGAAAATAGTAGGCAATCAACACATCTTATCTTTTTTTCCTGATTTTTCAGGACAGGGCTTCTCTGTGTAACAGTCCTATCTGTCCTGGAACTCACTCTGTAGACCAGGCTGGTCTTGAACTCACAGAGTTCCGCCTGCCTCTGCCTTCCAAGTGCTAAGATTAAGGGTGTGTGCTACCACTGCATGGCCCAACACATTTCATCTTAAGAAAAGTCTTTGAAGGGCTGGAAAGATGGCTCAGCGGTTAAGAGCATTGCCTGCTCTTCCAAAGGTCCTGAGTTCAATTCCCAGCAACCACATGATGGCTCACAACCATTTGTAATGAGGTCTGGTGCCCTCTTCTGGCCTGCAGGCATACATGTAGACAGAATATTGTATATATAATAAATAAATAAATAAATAAATAAATAAATAATTTTTTTTAAAAAAACCCAGTTTTAAAAAAAAGTCTTTGAAGGAAACCCCCTTTAGTCTAAGTACATTAATTTAAGAAAATGAAATGTACAATTTTCAAAATGGGTTTAACTTTCAGTATCAACTCAGAAATTTTCCATAACTCACTTTTCAGTTTTTTATTACATACGAGCAGCTCAAGAGGCTTCAGATCTAAGAACTGAAAATCTATGGACCCAACACTACCGCCCTTTCTACTGTTCTCCTTTGTGTTCCTAATGTATTTTGACAAAGACGTATGTGTTTACAGAACCAGTGGTCCCCCGAGGGTTCTCTTATTGAAGAGTAGTAGGATGACTTAAGGTTGTTTATGCATCTGTGTTACCTCTTCCCTAAGAGGAAGTATTCACATTGAGAGTGTGACCCCAGATTGGTGTCTTCTGTGAAGATGGATACTGATGGGTGACATTCAAAAGGGCCTTCTTTTCAAACGTGGGTTAAATGCAGTTGGTTATCCCCAGACAGGTTACAGCAGAAGGCTACCAGCACAGGTCCTGCTATGTATGTTATAGACCTTGGTTCTCATTAAACTATTTATTGGCTGAATCATTCTGACTTTGTCTTCATTTACTCTCTTCTTTCCTAACTCTAAGTTGCCTTTTCTAGAAACTGAAACAGAGATAGTGATTGAAATTGAGACTGGACTCTTACAACACATTTATGGGAGCTGCCTCTGCCTCCCAAGTGCTGGGATTAAAGGCGGCGGCACCACCTTCCGGCCTGAGATGGGATACTTTTTTTTTTAAGTTTTCTTATTTTTCTTTTTTTTATATTTATTAAAGATTTCTGTCTCTTCCCCACCGCCACCTCCCCTTTCCCTCCCCCTCCCCCAATCAAGTCCCCCTCCCTCGTCAGCCCAAAGAGCAATCAGGGTTCTCTGCCCTGTGGGAAGTCCAAGGACCACCCTCCTCCATCCAGGTCTAGTAAGGTGAGCATCCAAACTGCCTAGGCTCCCACAAAGCCAATACGTGCAGTGGGATTAAAAACCCATTGCCATTGTTCTTGAGGTCTCAGTACTGAGATGGGATTCTTAAAACACAAATTTGTCCACAGAATGCCACCTGCTTCTAAACATCAGGGCAGTGGTTCTTTCCAGAATGTGAAACAAGTAAGCAAGTGGATCGTTTGGAAGGTTCTGCAGATAAAATGCTAACCACGGTTTACAAAATAGCCCTGTGGTCTGAGTTAAGGTCTTCATAATCATCTGCTCATGTGTTTATTCAAATGTCATTTGTCCGTTACTTCCTGAATGCTGGGGATATGAGGAATGAGCCTGTCTCTGGTTTTTAAGCTCACGTTAGAGTAGAAACTGGCTTGAGAGTAAACAATAATAGTTGGCTCTAAGTACTATGAGAGGGACAATCAAAGAGCTGCAGGAGGATGGAGGAGAAAGAGCTTTACTTAGAGGCCCTGCCAAAGCTTCAGAGTGGAGTTGACATTTAAGCTGAGCCAAAGGACGAGGGGATGTTACCATGTGGATAAGGCCTTATACATCTTGACAAGTGTTTAACAACATATATCTGCCATTAGAGAATCATAAAGAATGGTTTATTGCCCTAAAAATCCTCCTAGCCCTTGGCAACCACCACGACTTTTACTGTCTCAATGGTAACGCCTTTTTTAGAGTATCATAATTGGAATCATACAGTAGCCTTTCACATGGGCTTCTTTCCTGTTGTGATGTCCTTTAATTGTCCTCTGGGTCTTTTAGAGATTTATTTTTATTTTGTGTGCATGTGTTTTTTGCCTGCACTGTATGTCTGTGTACCACCAGTGCTCCTTGGAAGCCAAGAAAGGGTGTTGGATCCCCGGGACTGGAGTTTCCGATGATTGTTAGCTGCCGTGTGGATGCTGGGATCTGAACCTGTGTCATCTGCAAGAGCAACAAGTGCCCTTAACCACTGATCCATCTCTTTGTCCCTGTTCTAGATCCTTTGATGGCTGTATGTCTCATTTTGGTTTAGTGCTACATTAGTCAGCATAGGCCACTGTGACAGAATACCAGAGAAACCTAAAGGGGGAGAGGTTAATTTTGGTTCATGGTTGGAGAAGTCTCAGCTCAATTAGGTGAACTGACTATGCTTTTGATGCTGTGATGAGGCCCATTCTGGCAGGAAGCCATGACAGAAGAAAGCTATCTGCTTTGTAGTAGCCAGGAAGCAGGAAAAAGAGATGAAGGGACCTGTAAATATTTGTCAAATGAGTAAATGAATTAATCTGTAGCGAAAGTATCAGATACAATTCCTAAAAATAGAATAAAGGTTCATAAGGTACTATAGTAAATGTTTGTTTAAAAATTGAATTAACAGATAGATGATTTAAGATAAGGATTACTTCAAACCTAAGCCAATAGAAGGGCAGTACTGCCATGATTTTAAGTACTGTCTATATATATATATATATATATATATATATATATATATATATATACATATACATATACATATACATATACATATACATATACACACATATACTGATGACTTCCAGATGGACATCTTCAGCCCATGCCTTTCCCCTCACCTACATACTAGTTTTGTGTGTGTGTGTGTGTGTGTGTGTGTGTGTGCCAGTGCCAGTGCCTACTCCACATCTCTGATCAAGTCTAATAGGTACTATAGATTTGTGTGTGTGTGTGTTTGTGCGTGTGTGTGCGTGCGTGTGCACACACATGAGAGCGACTTCAATGATTTATTATGTACCAGATACTGTTGTAAGTGCAATGTCTTGTCTTTATAAAATGAAATCCTTAAAATCACCCTTCGAGGCAGGTAGTGGTCTTATTTTTTTCAGATTATAAATTGACACACAGGAAAGTGAAGTACTTTGCTCATTGAAAGTAGCAAATGCTAACCAAAGTCTAGCTCATGAGCTCATGTTTATTATGACTATTGGAGAGGTGTATACTGACTTACCTTGTTAGGAACCACGTAAAGTTTATAGCAGGTGATCACTAAACATACTGATTCCATGAGTTCCCCAATCTTTACAGCATTTTTGTGGTTGTTAACTCTTCGACACTTAACTGTAATATTTCATTTTGATGGTTTTCTTGAAGACCTTGACTGTCTGTATATTATTCCCCAATTATCTTCCACTTCCTACTACATTCCTTTGTTGTCCTCTCTTTTCCATTACCTTCACTGTTACTCTATCCCTTCTTCCTCCAGTCAAAGCCAGCACAGTTCATAGCCAGTAACACAGCAGGGTTCAGAAAGATGTTTAGAACGTGGAGTTATTAGTATAGATGAAGTGTTGAAATTTTTAATTTGGAAATGGGGCTAGACTTCTAGCCCTCTCTTCCAATATATTTCTATCTATCTATCTATCTATCTATCTATCTATCTATCTATCTATCTATCTATTACATATTTGGTTTTTAGAGACAGGGTTTCTCTGTGTAGCCCTGACTGTCCTGGAACTCACTCTGTAGATCACGCTGGACTACAGAGAGATCCTCATGGCTCTGCCTCCCGAGTCCTGGGATTAAAGGCATGTACCATTACCACCCCACATTGTAAATACTTTTTAATGCATCTATGTCCCTATCATGCATTTAGTAAGTAAGAAAAAACAGTTTAATATTCCTATATGTAAGATTATGAGGGGACCATGTCATCTTAAAGAGGTACTTGGGACTTTGAGGTGTGGTAGTCTAAGAGCCACTTAACTCTGAATCAGTTTTTTACACTTGAAATAAGCTTGTAGCCATTCTGCTGTAATTTATTGCTTTTTGCTCTCACCCTTTTTCCAGATTACTGCTGAGCTGATAGGACATTCAATTGCTCTTCTGTGTGACGAGTTTTCACATCTGTTGACTGTCTCAATGAAAAGATTTGTAAAAATACATTTACCAGCAGCACAATCATTGACAGGACCTAAGACAGTGCTATCTCGGTGTATTTATCAGCTGTTTAGGGCCTTCATGTCAACACAATTGAGACAGAACTGGAACTGATACACGTTTATTATGGTGAATTGGAAATGGGATTAAAGCATGAGATTGTCAGGCAGCATATATCAAAACAGAACAAATGTGTGAAGCCTTCCTCAGGCTTTCTACCCTTTGTGATCTTACTTCCTCTGGCCCCCAGGAGCAAATGAATCCTGCATGCCCCACCATAAAGGTGTGGAGGTTAAAGAAATGGGGGTGCTTTGTTTGTAAAAAGAGATCTTAGACTTTTAACAGCTGCATTGGTTGTTTCCAGGCTTCCTTCTGAGAGGGCTCCTTGAGCCCAGCGACTGATTGTGACCCTAACAGCTTGTAAATCCAGGGGCCATATGGCTGGGTAGCATGTTAAACACTCATGCACTTTATCCTGTCGTGCCTGACCCATCAGACAGAACACATCTTTCCTTTTCATTCAGTCTTCCTAAAGACTCCAGCGTCTCATCTTCTACTGTGCCAAGACTCACCTCCCTGTTCTCTGTGTAAATGTTTGCCTCTCAGGCTCACTGAGCAGTTTGTGATATTGTACACAGATTGCCACAGAAAAATTTGAATGATGGCACCAAAATTGACATCTCTCTGGATATCACACTGTGTGCTGTATTGATGGAGTCACAGGGAAGGGTTTTCTCAAACTACCGTGTTCTGTAGTCCAGCTTTCTGTGTTTCAGGAGATGGGTTAAGCATCTTGATAACAGGGTGTATCAAAAGATTTCATTCTGGTAAACCAAATCAGTCCTAACCTAAACCAATTTTCCTGGGATGGCTCATGCTTTCAGCAATGTGTGTGCTTTCATTTCCTTGAGATAGTTATGTCAGTGTTGTCTGTTCAAGTGTGGTTCATTTATGATGTCTTTTAGTAGCTATCCCAGGGAAACCTAACACTCTAAGGAATGCCAGCAAAACCCTAAATCAAAATTAGTGTCATTACTTTGTTTTCATTTTTGAGACAAGTTTTCTCAATACAGCCCTGGATGTCCTGAAATTCAGTATGTAGACCAGGCTGGCCTCAAACTCAGAGAGATCTGTCTGCCTCTGCTTCCCGAGTGCTGGGATTAAAGGCGTGCGCCACCACATACGGCCTGATTAAAAATTCCTATCAAGGCTTAATACTTGTTGATTTAGTAATGCTGCTTTGGAGGCTGTAACCTTAAGTGATCGAACAGAGGCACATCGGAGATTTATGCACAGGTTATTTATACTGATATAACAATGAGAAATACTAAATTTGAACACAACTCTAAGAAGTGACTAAAATACTACATATTCATTTGTTGAAAACACACATACAACCATTATGTTACACTTTTGAAGAAGACACAGTGACCTAGGAAAATACACACAATATAATATAAATTGGAAAAAAAGATGGAGAATAGAAGTGGCCATCTCTGGAGGGTGTAATTATAAGCACCTGAATGATTTTATGTATTTTCACATATTTCTAAAATGACTAAAGGTAGTTTTAATAATACAAAAGGTTTAATAAATATATCCCATACATCAGTGTGCACCTCTAAAAGAAACCCCAGGAAGGCTGCAGTTTCATAGCACCTACCTTTGAAATGTTTGTGGGATAGACAGGTGAACAGATACACGATTAATGCATGGCAGTTAACATTTGTAGGTGCCACAGATTTGTAGGTGCTATTTGTAAGATTGACGAAATAGCAAAGGAGGATTCATGGAAAAGCAGGTGGATGCCAGACTTTTCAGCAGCCTTTGAAGGATGGTACGGAAGGTACTGAAGTTATCACTCGCTTTTGCATGGGTGATGCTGATCAAAGAGTTGTGGTCTGTCCTGGAGTTCACTGCTGTTCTTCTTGCCCAGCTGTTGCCATCTTATTTCCTCTTATTCTCTGCCTGTCCTTGGGGGATCCTCATTCTCACTCATTTCAATGGTTTCTGTTCAGTCTGGCCAGTGACCAAACTTGCTGAGAATGAAGTCAATCTCCTGACTTTCTTTCTCCTTTGAGTCAGGTAGAACTTCATCGAGGGTGAAGATATACCAAGGGCAATTCTAGCTGGCCAACTCCTAGAGATGAACTGAATGGTCATGAAGCGTGTTGGCAGGTCAGGGCAACTTGACTTTACCAATTGTAAAACACCCAAGACACATTATACAGAAAGGTATGTGGTTTTGTGTTCTTGAGAGAAGTCCTGAAGCTGAAACAGAAGTATGAAATGCATAAGTTTAGTTTCCCAAGGATTTAATATGAAACTTGCTCAAGGCACAATTCTTACAGGAAACTTACAATAAACTTAACAATAACTGATAGCTCTACTTGATTGTGTCAGAGTCTTTATATCTTTTGGATGTTTGATAGTTGCTGAATAGAATCTGGCTTCTTTATAAGTCTGTGGGATACTGTTGAGCGTGTAAATGAAATCTTACTGTTTCCTTTTCTCTGTGAAGGAGCCTTCATCAAAATAAGCCGTTAAACTTTTGCATAGCATTGTGTATCTCTGGTTTTGGAAGCTTATTTAACATAATGTTCTTAATCACAGGTACAAGTGTTTAATATTACTAGTGTCTGGTTTGATAAGGTATGCTGATAAGGTGTTAGATTTACAGCTTGTTTTTTGCAACTTGAATCTTTTTTGAGGTTTTATTTATTTTTACTTCATTTTATTTATACGAGTGTTTGCCAGAATGTATGCATGTGCGCCACATATGTTCAGTGTCTGCAGAGACCAGAAGAGGGTATCAGATCCTCTGGAACTGGAGTTACGTTTGTGAGTTACATCCTACATAGCCCTGGTTGTCCTGGAATTCGCTATGTAGGCCAGGCTGGCCTCGAACTCCTGCATATTTTAAAAACATTTATTATTTATATGTATGTATGTATGTGAGCCTGAGTGTATAGTTGTGAACCACAGAGACCAGAAGAGGGTGTTGGATCCCCTGGAACTGGAGTTACAGGCATCTGTTAGCTACCATGGGGGTGCTTGGAAATAAAACTAGGTCCTCTGCAAGAACAGCAAGTGATCTTAATCACTGGACATTCTCTCTAGTCCCTGTACCCCAAATCTTATCTCTATCTCAAAAAACAAATCTTGGCAGTAGTGACACACATCTTTAATCCCAGCACTTGAGAGGCAGAAGCAGGCAGATTTAATCCCAGCACTCGGAGTTTGAGGCCAGCCTGATCTACAAGAGCTAGTTCCAGGACAGCTGGGGCTACACAGAGAAACCCCGTCTCAAAAAAGCCATTTAAAAAAAAGACTTATTCATCAGGTGAAGTTTTTACAGTTCTGAGCCAAATTGCCCTTGCTTTGTAGATTATAATATCTGAATGTAATAGACTCCCTTAAGTGGGTCACTTAAATATTTTATTCTTTATAGCTTTTTCCTTTCCTCTACTCTCCTCTCCTTTCCTTCCTTCCTTTCTTTTTCTGTCTTTCTTTTCTTCATTCCTTCCTTCCTTTCTCTTTTTTCTCTCTTTTCCTCCCTCCCTTTTTTCCTTTTTCAATACAAGGTATCTATATGTAGCCCTGGTTGTCCTGGAACTTGCTCTGTAGACCAGGCTAGCCTTGAACTCACTGAGATCCACCTGCCTCTGTCCCCCACGTGCTGGGATCAAAGCTGTGCACCACCATTGCCCTGCTAGGATTTTCTTTGATGAAGAAGCAAATGTCTTGAAGTTTACTAGGCATCTTGACGTGCATTGCCTGACTTCTTCCTTACTATATAGATAGGGTTGCCCTGATCACCCCAGTTTAACAGAAGAGCAATTTAATTATTTTATTTAATTTAAAATAATTCTTAATTTATTTTAAGAATTATAAGAAGTGGGGCTGGAGGCTTGGCTCAGTGCTTGAGAGCACTTGTTCTTGCTAAAGGACCCAAGTTGTATTCCTAGCACCCATATGGAAGGGAAGCTCACTACCACCTTGGGCACCAGACACACATGTGGTGCACAGATGTATAAGCAGGAAAAATATTCATACACACAAAATAATAAAAATAAATTTTTTTCAAAAGATGAATAAAAATAGAACTCACTCTGAAGATGACACTGGTCTTGAACATTAGAGTGAGTCTAAGCTCTCCGCCACCCTTTTTTGTTATTTTGAGACAAGTTTTCTCCATGTATCCCTGACTGTACTGGAACTCACTCTGTAGACCAGGCTGGCCTCGAACTTACAGAGATCCCCTGCCCTGCCTCCTGTGTGCTGGGGTTAAAGGGGTACACTTGTCTGTTGGACTCCAAAGCCTGTGATTTCTCAACTACACATGTTCCTTACAGAGATAGCAGGGTTTCTTTCTTACACTGAAGCTTATACCTCACCTACCAACTAGCTTCCCCCTTAGATCCTGCTTTTCTCTTACAGCTTTGAAATACCTTTAATTTCCGTACTTCTTGTTGAAAATTAAGTGTATATTCAGGGAGGGCAATGTAATGCTTTGATATGAAATGATTAAATCACGCTAATTAAATGTAACTTATATCACCTTACCAAGCTCTGTCCATTTTAGTAAGGGCAGGAAATTAAGCTGTGAACACCAACAGGATTACTTTGAACCAGTTTTCAATTTTATCCAAAACTGACTTCTAATTTGTATTTTAGCTAGTTTGTTCTAAGGAGGACCAACCATTACATGATGGTTGTGAGGCTTATTGGGTTTTGACATCTACTCAAGAAGCAAAAACTTCCTTGGTTGCAGAAGTATAAAAGTTGCTGTGGTGAGAGCAGGCCTGTTCCTCTCTGAGCTATAGTGGCAAACAGTGCAGCCACAGAGAATCTTACCAAAGCAGGCTTGATGTGGACTGGTATAGGGCAGCAGGAACCAAGTTCTTAGATGGAGGACAGTGAGACGCGATCTTTTATTTGTTTGTTTTTGGGGTTTTTGGTTTTGGTTTTGGTTTTTCGAGACAGAGTTTCTCTATAGCTTGGAGCCTGCCCTGGAACTAGCATTATAAACCAGTAGATGAGGCTGGCCTCAAGTTTACAGAGATCCACCTGCCTCTGCCTCTTTAGTGCCAGGCACCGCCTGGCACAAGAAGGGATTTTAAAGTGTATGGAATGTCAAAGAAGTGATTTTTATCCCGGAGTGGCTGATGCAAGAACACTGAGAGCTAACTGAAGACTAACGGAGAGTTAAGAAACCCAGTTGAAAACCATCCTGTGGAGAGCAGGATGGCTTCTGCATGGTATTTCAGATTCGAGTCAAGAATTCCAATGGTGTCTTGGAATGAGCCTTTGCGCATTGGACACATCCAGCCATCATTTTAAAGCTAGTAAAGGAAATAACATTTCAGGGTGTTTAAAGTCCAAATCCCAGAAAAGTTAACCCAAACTGTTTTCTCTTTCTTCATGCCACCTTTTGTTAGCAACTAAGTATTTTGGGGGGTAGGTTATTAAGCCTAGTTGTTCTGAGAGCCATATCTAATATTGCATAGTGGAGACCAGAAGGGTGAGGAAGGACTTAGAGGAAAGTACAGTGTGGTTCCTGAGTTTCTGGACCCCAACTCTGCCCTTGACTTTTGCTGTCAGGGCTGCCCAGGGGGACCTCAAGCATCAGTCCTAGCTGGAAGCATGGGCATTTGCTTGCGGAGGGACTGAGGATGGAACCCAGGAGCTTGTCTGTTGCTAGGCAAGTGTCCTATTAGGCAGCTACAGCTTCAGCCTTCAACACTGTCATATTCTGTACTACCCAGAAGAAAGGGATAGGCTGGTTTCCTGTACAAATTTGGTGCATCTTGGATGACTGAGTTGCTTAGGAAGATGCACATCTCAGAATAAATTCAAGAACATGTAGCTCTGAGGAGCAAGGTGAGTTCAGTTTTCAGAGCTTGGCAGTGCCTATCTTGGGACCTCCCTCTTTTTCTCTTTCTTCCCTTACAGTGTCTCAATTGGTGGTTCTGCATTTTCATAAGCAGGTAGCCACAGGTGACATAGGAGGCAACAGAGGGGAAGGGGCACTAGAGAGTCAAAAAGGATGTTAATAGTAGAAATAATCACTAGAGAGGGAATTTACTAAAGAAACATTGTTTTGAGCCCCATGAGGAAGGGCAAGCATTGGGTCCTCTGATCTGGATTCCTGTGTTCAGTGTAAACTTGCTATGTATAATGTGATACGCATTAGGGAAGGCAGGAACTCTGTTTGATGGAAGTCATTGTTGTAGTAAATCACTCAAATAAATAGTTACCGAGAAAAGCACCTGGTCTCCCCAGTGCCGTGCGGTCTTACAGCTATTTACAGGTTTTGAGCATTTGATATATGGTTAGTTTGAACTGAGATTGTCTGTAAAATACACATCTGATTTTAAAGCTTGGTATGAAAGAAGTAATTTTCATATCGATTAAATGTTGAATTAATGTTTTGAATATACTGGGTTAAATAAAGCATCAATATTCATGTTTAAGATGATGGAAATGTTACTGTGATTTGATCAGTAACAGGCCACTTGAAATATCACATTGTACTACATAGCTATGTACAATTAAAATAAGAACTTAGAAATCAAAGCCTGAGACTTAAAAAACTCTATATTGCTTTTGCCTCTTAACATGATTTACTAGAACATTAAAATGTATGCACTTTACATTACATTTCTATTGGACAACTTTCCTCTGCTATAATAAAAACAGAATCTGATATTTTCAGCAGTACGATCCTGGAAGCAAGTACAGCTGTCTAGGAAACAGGCCTATTTCCAAAGAAAAGGAAAGGGTGGAGATTTGCAGGTGCAGAAACTGACTTTGGATGAAAGTCAGGATCCAGCCTCATTTGCCTCATTCTGAGGGTGTGGGATGTGGGAGGTTGGGTGGTCAATTTGCTGAGGCAAGTTCTCTCATTTTGGGATGTAATATATTAATTCTTAGCTGGGATCTAGAATGAGGATGGGAAAGACACTTTAGAAACTTTTCTTTCTTACCATCTTAGCCATCGAGCTCTGGGTGGCTGATAGTGACGATGTGATAGGATCTTTCTCTGGGCCTCTCTGAACCACCATTCTTGACTGAGAGAAGGAAGAGGATTGAGGCAAAGCCCTTCTTCACTCCCAGGGCCATGTGGTAGAGCTGCTGCCGAACCTCCCTCTGCCAATAGGCATAGATGAGTGGGTTGAGCAGGGAGTTGCCAACTCCAAGGAGCCACAGGTACTTTTCCAGCACTTGGTAGAGGCAACACTTCTGGCAGGCCACCTGCACAATACCAGTGATGAGAAAAGGAGACCAGGACAGAGTGAAGCTCCCAATGAGAATACACACAGTACGGACAGCCTTAAAGTCACTGACAGGCCGTGGGGGCCGGCAAGCCCCAGCCATGGCTCCTGCGTGTTCCATCTTTCGGATCTGCTGGCTGTGCACAGAGGCAATCTTGAGCATGTCACAGTAGAAGAAGACAAAGAGGAGCACAGCCGGGAAGAAGCCAGCACAGGAGAGGGTCAGCACAAACCTTGGGTGAAACACCGCAAAGAAGGTGCAGGGCCCATAGTAGGTGGTCTGCTGGAACATGGGGACTCCAAGTGGGAGGAAGCCGATAAGGTAAGATACAAACCACAGTCCTGCAATGCATGCCCCAGCCACAAGCCCGTTCATGATCTGGAAGTAACGGAGGGGCTTCTTAATTGCAAGGTATCTGTCAAAAGCAATCAGCATGACTGTGAGGACAGAGGCAGCTGCGGAAGAAGTGACAAATGCCATCCGAAGGCTACACATGGTCTTCTGTGTGTACTGAGCAGAACTGGAAAGTTGGTCTGTAACGAGCCCCGAGATAGCCACGCCAATCAAGGTATCTGCTACAGCCAGATTCAAGGTGAAGCAAAGACCAACGCCATCATTCTTGTAGATTGAGAGCAGCATCGCCACGACTACTAGTGCATTAACAGCAATGATGAGGACGGTCAGGACGGCAAGGATCACTCCAAATGAGAAAGATGACTCCATGGCTGGAGGTAGCAGGACTTCCACTTATAAGGGCATGCTGAATCCCGAGCTCAGATTCTCATGGGACAGGATAAGATGTGCTGTAGGTTCAGAGCCCCAGCACAGTTCTGGCCCTTACGGGCAGTGCAGCGTGGCAGCATGCCATCTTTGGGTTCCTGATGTCATTAGGATTACTCATCCTCTCCTTTTCGGTCGTCAGCCTCCTGCATTTCTAGCTTTCTGAAGGCAGCAATCTCTGAGCAAATCTGTCCCCTGGCCCTGCGCTAGTCCCTCCCCCTCTACCATCGAAGTTACTAGACAACTCCCAAGTACCTGGTACACACTGTCCATTGGAACCCCCTCCCTTCATTGATGCTTCAAGGGCTATGAAGGGATAGGGACCTTCGTCAAGCCTTCCTGTCTGACAGAAGATTTAATTAGCTCTAATCATACTTTTCTCCCTCCATAGCTTCATATTAAACTTTGATTTCTTCCTAAGCTTCAAGTGCTAGATTAGTAACTAATCTCAGCTTAATTAAACATTTGCTTAATAAATAATTCTCAGTTACTATTATGATTGCTTTTAATCAAGAAAAATGATCGTAATCAGTTGAAGTGAGAAGTGAGGCAAAAGTGAGAGGCTCAGCATCCTTTCTGGGGTGTTACCACATATTTAAGCTTTTTTTTTTAATTCCCATCACTTCAAAGGCCAATTCTCTCAAATAGGATGTACACTTTCCCTGGTTCTTCTCCCTTGGATGTCAATTCATGGATTCAGAAGGACAGTAAAGACAAGGCAAAGAATTGTTAATAGCTACCATTTGGGCTAGAAGGGAGCCAATTTCCCATCTCTAATTGGTGTTTTGTGGGTACGGTGCTGTTTCCATACTGGTGGGCTATGTCTCTGGTTAGTAAGTAATGACTGACAGACTTGTTCATCCTGTAGAGCCCAGGGTGTCTCTGAAAAGAGATGAGTTCAGCATTTGGCAGTGGAATTTTCCAGGGATGGAGCTCATGGGAGTTAGGTCAAAGGGTGAGAGAGTTGCCAGAGCAGATGCGAGGAGTGCAGAGGCCAGCTGTGGAAATCACTCCACTTTAGGTCGTATATCTATTTACTCTGGTACATTATAACTAACCTTTTGCCCCCTGCTGCTCTCATCTTGGATACCAAGAAGAGAGGGGTGGGAAGAAGAGTGGTTAGAAGCTATTTACTTAGTCCAGGTGAAAGCACAAATGGGAAAAGGTTAGCGTTTTAAGTGAGAGAGTGGAGAGCAAGGGGCGGAGTAGCAGCAAATATCAGGATGTTTTGACAGTTGGAGAGGACTTTGGGCAGATGTCTCTCGGGTCAAGGCTCAGAAAAACCCGTGTCATGGGGGCTTGAGAATTTAATCTTCGCTACCTTCGTTTAGGAGGCTGATTTGAATCTGGCCTAACCTTGTACCGGGACTTAATTTGTGTGTTTGTTTCCATGGCTTTTGACTTCCTATGTGAAGTTAAGTTGGATCCTTGCAAGCTCATGTTCAAACTGTGAGGGCATCACAATGACCTTGAAGGCTTAGTACAACTCAGATTCTTGAATATA
>NW_026068171.1:644985-696748 GCF_014885135.2 Alexandromys fortis
TATATATAGAGAGAGAGAGAGAGAGAGAGAGAGAGTTTCATTTTTCTCAGATTGGTCCTCAAACTCACTATGGAATTGTGGATGATCCTGAATTTTTAACCCTCCAGCTTCCACCTCTAGAATGCTAAGATCATAGGCAAGTGCCACCAAATCCAGTCTATGTGGCACTGAGGATTGAATGTGAGCATCATATATACAGCCTCTCAAGCTGCCCAATCAACAGCTACGCCCCAGCCCCTGAATATGCATCTCTGTTTACACTCACTACTGTTGCTGGCTAAAGAACTGCTACTAGAATAGTGATTTTTTTTTTCCCCGAGACTAGGTCCAACTTTATAGCCCAGGCTGGCTTGGAACTTGGGTCAGTCCTTCTGTCTCAGTCTTTCAAGTTCTGGGACTACAGTCATGGGCCATACCTGGTGCTAGAGTAGTGATTCTTTTGTTGTTGTTGTTTTTAGGCAGGGTCTCACTATGTAGCCCTAGCTGGCCTTAACTCACTATGTAGACCAGGCTGGCCTTCTACTCACAGAGATCTACCTGCCTTTGTCTCCCAAGTGCTGGGGGTAAAGGCGTGCACTATCATGCCCAGCAGAATAATGATTCTTAACCTTAGCTGTGCTTTGGAATCACCTGTCGAAACCAGAAACATATTGTTGTCTAGGTAACACACAAAGGTAGCTTGAGACATGCACCCGGAGTAGTCATAAAAGGCAATTTGGATACTTAGGAGTGAGAACAACTGTTTAATAGCAAAAGCACAGGCTCAAGGGTTAGAGCACCAGGATTCTGTATTACTGATTTTTATTGGACAAATGACTTCATCTTTATTATTTAGCTTTGTTTATTTTTCCTCTGCTTATTCTGGGAGAAGATACTCCCTATATCACAGAATTGTGGGACTGGCAAAAATGAAGGCTACAAAGTTGTAAAAAGTTGCATGGGTATTACTGTCCTTTAATCTCTGTTAGTTATATTACACAGTGTTAATAAAAATGTATATCTAAGTGGTAACCAAAATGTAGTAATTAGGAAAGAAAGATAAATATCATGTTTTCTTTTATAATAGAATCTATATTAACCGTGTGTGTGTGTGTGTGTGTGTGTGTGTGTGTGTGTGTGTAAAACATGAGAGCATGCACACAGAGGGCGGGTTATTTGGGTGAAGGAATGTGACCAGGGGGTAGAAGTTAGGTAAGGAAGGGACCAAGTGCTGAATATGAGGAAAGTGCAATGATATACATGTCTGAAAAGGTTATAGTGCAATCTTTATTTTGTACATCAAAAGGGATTGATAGAAAAAAATCAATGAAAAAGGCTAATCAATGTGTACATCAGTGATTGCAACACTTTCAATACAAGTGTGTGTCAGAAACATCTGCATGACTTGAGAGATTGGCAGAAGTGTGCAATCTCAGGTGGCTTGGCTGAGAACGAGTGGAAGCCATTCTTTGTTTATGAAATCCAATGGTCATGAAAAATGAAGATCATTTTCCCTTGAGCCCAAAGAAACAGAAATGTGGCACATTTACATCATTTAACTTCCTATACCTGGTTAAAGTTCTTGTTATTGTCTCTGGAATTCAGCACTGTATTACTTACTTTTCTCATCATTGTGATCAAGTCCTTGACATGAAGCAACCTCAGGGAAGAAGCATTTACTCTGGTTCACAATTTGAATGAATACTGTCTATAATGGTGGCTAGAATCTCTGGGATGGCAGAAGCCAAAAGTGACTTGCTTATATCTTGGTGGGCCAGAAAATTGACAGGCCAGGGCTAAAAATGAGACTGAGCTATAACTCAAGGTCTGTTCTCTAGTGACCCACTTCCCCTACCAAGTACCACTTCCTAAAGATGTCACAACTTCTCAGAATAGCACCATCATCTGAGGACTAAGTTTTCAAACATATAAGGCTGGGGGGAACCTTTTCTATCCAAACCATGACAAACATGGTATTACCTTTCCTCTTTATTATTGTATCTTTCTCCTCCAATTTCCTCATGCCTATACCCATCATACCGGCTAATTTAATGAGTGTATTTTTTGTACTAGTTACTCTGCTCTAGTAACAGCTTTTCATACATTTGCTTAAAACATGTGAATGAGGGGCTATCAGCATCCCTGCTAGCCTGTGTAGGAGGTGATGCTTAGAGGTGTAGGATTCTACCCAAGGTCACTCAGCTAGGAAGGAGTGATAGATTTGGAATTAGAATTCAGTCCTCGTTGCTCCTAGTTAAATAACCTTGTTGCTTCTTTTTTATTTTTATTAATTTAAAAAAATTTATGTGTATGGGTGTTTTGCCTACATGTTTGTCTGTACACCACTTGTGTGCCTGTTACCCACAGAGACTAGAAAATGGCATCATATTCCCTAGAAATGGAGTTACATATGGTTGTGAGTTGCTGACTGAGGTTTCTGTCCTGCCCAGTTCCCACAGTCGTTAAGCCCCTAAAGAAATCACACAGAGGTCTATCTACATTAATTATAAACTGATTGGCCTATCATCTCAGGCTTCTTATTAACTCTTATAACTGATATTAGCCCATAATTCTTGTCTATGTTAGCCACATGGCTTGGTACGTTTTATGGCGAGGCAGTCACATCTGTGTCTGGTTTCCTCTCTGTCTGGGTGATGACTGCAAAGGGAAACTTCCCTCTTCTCGTAATTCTTGTTGCCATGCCTCTACTTCCTGCCTGGTCGCCATCACCCTTTCTATGCTTCCCGCCTTGCTACTGGCCAATCAGCATTTTATAATTTTGTAATTGTTTTGTAAAAATAATACAAGTGATAGGATAAAAGACCATTGTCCCACAGTAATGAGTTATTATGTAAGTACTAGGAATCAAACCTGAGACCTCTGCAAGAGCAGCCAGTACTGTTAACTGCTGAGCCATTTCTCTAGCTCCATGTGGTAGGCCAGATAAAGTCCCACCATACTGATACCTACTTATTATGTGTGTAGTGCTAAAAATCGAGCCCAGAACCTAGCATAAATTAGGCAAATGGATGACTGAGCATCACCAGCCCTTGTTTTTTGAGACAGGCTCTCACCATGTAGCCCAGGGTGGCCTCAAACTCATTATCTGTTGAAGGCTGGGATTAGAGGTTCATGTCACCATGTCTGACTGATGTCCATGTTGTAATCCCTGTAGTCTAGAAACATGCCATTTATAGTGAAACAGCTACTTTACAGATGCAACTTTGCAGATATGAATAAGTTAAGGATCTTGAGATGTACTTATTATTCTAGATTTTCCAGGTGCACCCAAAAATATCATTACAAGTGTCCTTGTGAGCAATGATCAAATGAATGATCAGCATGAACAATTGGCAGTCTGACAAGAGAGTCCAAAGTTGAGTGATGCAAGGCAGAGATTGTCAACCAAGAATCGCTGTCAAGTAACCTCTTTCAGAGCTTCCAGAATAAACCATGTCTCCCAGCACTCTGACTGACATTAGCTCACTGAAATTCACTTCAGAATTCTGGCCTCAAGAATGGAAGGAAATGTTTTTTAAAGAAGTGGGTGGAGAGGGTAATAGAATACATGAACCATGAAAGTGGAAAGAAGACTACAGGGAGTAGAAGGGGACAAGAGAGGGAGGGAGGATCAGGCAAAAGAAAGTATTACGAGAATGCCACAATTAGTCTTGCTGCTTTGCCTGCTAATTAAAAAGATTCAGAGGCCAGGAAGATGGGTCCATCAATGAAGGACTTGCTGTACAAACATGAGAACATGAGTTTGGATCTCCAGCACCCATGAATAAAAAGCTCAGCACAGCAGTTATAATCATGCTTATAATCCCAGCATTAGAGGCAGAGGCTAAAGGATGTCTGGGGTTTGCTGGTTAGCCTTTTAGCCAAATGGGCAATCTCCAAGTTCAGGGAGAGACTTTGTCTGAAAAACAATTGATAGCAATACCCAATATCGACTTCTGGTCTCTACACATGAATGTATTCATGTGTGCGTGCACATACACATGGACAAATATATGAACATGTATACACCATTACACCACGTGTATACAAAAATAAATACACACCAATCAATAGGTACCCAGAAAAAAGACAACTGAAGGGAAATGAATCTGTCATTTTAAGCCACTGAAGTTTGCAGTTAGTTATTATAGCAACAATAGAAAAACAAGGTATGAGGTTAAAGGTTAACATGAGGAGAAAATTTAAAAAACTTGGCTCTGTTTATATTGCTTCTCGGTAGTGAAGCACTTGGCTGCCAAAACACAAAGATATCCTCAAAAGCATGCTGGCAGAAGACACCAAGGTACCAGTGATCAGAACGTCCAGCAGAGGGCACTATGCATGGAAAAAACAATGTAGGAAAGGTGTTTAAAGGAAAAGATGCAGTTCAACACTTCTGGGTTGCTCCAGCTGTGCTGCATCTTAGATGCTGCTTTCATGCAGGCCAGAGGAGCTCTAGTCTGTTGAGTATACACAATTTTTGACTTGATATTTAGAACTTAGTTCCTGTGTTTTGTGTGCGTGCACCCTCCCCACCCCCCGTGTATGTGTGTTCCTGCTAGAAAACAACCTTGGCATCATTATCAGGAGAACCCTCCACCTCCTTTGAGACAAGGTTTCCCATTGTTTTGAAGCTCACCAATTATGTCAGACTGGCTGGCCAGTTAGCCCCACGGATCCTCCTGTTGGCACCTCAGCAGTACCAGGATTACAAGCCCACCCTACCATGCCCCAACATTTTTATGTAGCTTCTTCTGGAGACTGAGCTCAGGTTCTCATGCTTGCAAGGCAAGCACTTTACCCATTTAGCTCTCTGCCTGGACCTCCCTTTCTTCTTCTTTTCAAACTTATCTTTGGGACTGAAGAAATGGCTCAGAGCACTTGGGGCTCTCACAAAGGATCCAACTTTGGTTCACAGCATCCACATGGAAGCTCATAACCATTTGTGGTCCCAGCTTTAGGAGAGCCAAGGCTAGCTTCTGGCTTCCATGGACAGCAGGCACATACACGGTGCACAGACATACATGCAGATACCCACACACATGAAAATAAAGATTTTAAAAAAACGTATTTATATCACTGGAACAAGTATATTGAAATTCTTCCTTACCCTGTAGAACTGGGCAATAAGGTACACAAGTTCTTAGCTAATGTCTTGTGGAATGAGGTGGAGTCAGGGGAGAAACTATATATTTAGCCATTCTTTCTTGGGTTTTTTTGTTTCACTGAAGGATTGTCTTTAAGAAAGACTTTACTAAAGAGAACATTCTAGCCTGAAGTTTATGTAGCACCTCTCTTACTCCAAGGTATCTATTCTCAAGTTTTACCTAAAAGAATAAGATTTTGGGACCGACAGTGAATTGACAAATATGAGGGCAGCCTGGGCTACATAGATCTGGGCAAGTATAGGGAAGAACAAATCAGTTTTAGAGAGAGAGAGAGAGAGAGAGAGAGAGAGAGAGAGAGAGAGAGGAGATCAGTTCATCTAACCATTATCACAATCCTGAGGAGAGTTTCACCATTTCGTAATTTTGGCATCCTAACACAAACAAGAGAATTGGAGCTAAATTACCCAAAGTCTCAAAGCTAGCAAGTAGTGGGACCAAGACTTGCTACAGGTCTTCTAACCCTTAGATTCTGTATTTTAACTAGGCCGTGTGGTCTTTCCAGAATGAAAGAAGATGCTGACCAGACACAGGATGAAAACTGTGTCATTATTCTATGACTCTGAAAACCTGTGGCCAGCCCTCCAAAGCTTTCCAGTTTTAAAAAAAAAAATAATGGCTCTGAGCCTTCATGTATACTCATTGCAATTTGAGCCATGACTGGCTTCATTAGTCACCTTTTTCTTTTCTGTGATAAAATGTTCTCACAAAAGACAACTTAATGTGAGGCAGAGGCAGACTGATCTTTCTGAGTTTGAGGCCAGCCTGGTCTATATAGTGAGTTTTGGGCCATTTTGGCCCATGTAGTTGAGACCCTCTCTCAAAAGGAAACCAAAAAACAACTTAATGACAGATTATTTTTTTTAACTCAAGGCTCTGGGGTACAGTCCATCGTGATGGGAAAGTTGTGAGTCACAGCAGGAGCATAAGGCAGCTGGCCACATTGACACCCGAAGTCAGGAGGCAGACTGATGAATGCTGGTGCTCAGCTCACTTTCTCCTTTCTCTTCAGTCCAGAGCCCCATCTCAGGGGATGGTGCCACCCATGGGTAAGGTGGCTCTTGTCGCCTCAACAACCCTCAGCTAGATAATCTACGCAGACCAAGAAGCTAAATACTCCTTACAGGTATGCCCAGAGTCTTGCCTCCTAGACGATTCTAAAGTGTATCACACTGACAAAATTAACCATCACACAGGCCAACACCACCATGCTTTGTCTCTGAGGTTTTAGTATTTCCCTATGGCATTTTTGTCACCTGTCGGTTCCAGTGCCATGTTTTACTTGGCATTCCTGATCTTTGGCCTATCCTCTCCCTTCCCACAGACTGTCTCCTGCTGGACGGGTTTCACCTGGTATTCTTGTAGTATAATATGCTATCATGTGATATGTCTCAGCAATAGAGCACTCCTGGAAAAATCTGGGTTGAGAACAGTGAAAGTGACAGAGAAAAGGGGAAAAGCCACCCTTGCAGACAATCTTTTGGAGAAGAGAAGGTGGCCATTAGTCAGTGGCTTGAAACAACCTGCTTCAATGTAGTTGTGGCAGTCATTTGGGAACTCTTGCCCTGGGCAGCCAGCCTCCTGCTAGCCCTTAAAATTCTTTTTTCATTGAGTTCTAGTTTAGATTGACCCGGAAACATATTTTATCATACCTGGTCTGCTTATCCCCTCCCCCTTTCTTAGCCTGGCCTTCATGTCTTTTAGGCTTGCATGCCAGTGTGGAGTTCACATGAATGTGGTGTAAATGTGATTTGTGACCAAAGGTGCCTGTTTAAGCATCTTTTCTTTCTCCCTGGAACGGACTTCTGCTTTTTAATCAACTTTGGCAGATTCAGCTGTGAAATTTGTGCTGACTGAGGTATGGAAAATTACTGCTTTGACCTGGGCAGAGGAAGAAAAGTAAATGTAAACAGTGGCAGCCGGGTGGAAAGGAAACAAAATACATACCATCTGTATGTCTTTTGGAAGGCACAGTCACCCCTGGAAATAACTTGGCCTCTTCTTAAGAATTTAGGTTCTCTATTCAGCCTCTTCATGTTGTTCTTAAGCATGAGATTGCTCTTAACTCATGCTAGTTTTCTTGCAACAACTTCTTGAAAGCTTAGCAACAGCTCGTGGTTGTCTCTGGGTGACAGTATTCAGACAATCATTAATACTCTAAAGAAGTGGTCGTTAGTTATTTTTTTTTTGAGCCATGGAACTCTTTTAGAATTTAAGGGGCACCACAACCCTTTTCAAAATGTACTTGCTCGTATGTGCACACACATACAAACTCAGGATCATCATAAACTCCTTGGAGCCCATGAATGGATCCCAACTTAATATACCTGGAAGAAGTGATAAGAGCTTCTATTGATGGAGCACATATTTATTATTCTCTTCATTTTCCCACTCAATCCACCATTGAGCCAATATGTGTAATCAGATTTTTCAATTCAGAAATGGGAAGCCTGAAATTACGTGGCCTGGGTGAGAAGGAAACACGGAACATGCAACAATCCCACTTAGGAGTTCATTAGAGGAGGCGTGCACAGGCCTGGGGAAGTCAGTGTGCAGAGAGAAAGATGGCATCCAGCTTTTAAAAGCTGCCTAGTGCCATGTGCACAGGGGGTTGACATGGCTATGTCATACACAGATGACGGGACTCATGCATGAACACAAGGGCTTAGCTGAGTCATACATGGATGATGTAATCCACACCACACGTGGGTGGGTCATGTGGGGAGGGAGAAAGGTTAACATCCACGGGGGGGGGGCATTAGGCACTTCTGCCTGAGGGCTTGTCTGCCCCTGTATGACCCCTAGAACCTGGAAGTATCAGCTTATGTGGCTGAAATCATTACAAAGCCCACATTCACTCTTTTAGATTTATCGTTTGTTTCATTAAATAGCATTATTCTTAATGTTGTCGGTGCAAAATTAGGTAAAATATAGGATGGCAGAACTGTGATGTTGAATTAACTTTTTTTGATAGTAACTTTGTTTTGGGTCAGTTGAAATAAGTGGGTGATGGACTCGCTGAACATAGCGGACAATGAGGACTACTGAGAACTCAAGAACAATGGCAATGGGTTTTTGATCCTACTGCACGTTCTGGCTTTGTGGGAGCCTAGGCAGTTTGGATGCTCACCTTACTAGACCTGGATGGAGGTGGGTAGTCCTTGGACTTCCCACAGGGCAGGGAACCCTGATTGATCTTTGGGCTGACGAGGGAGGGGGACTTAATGGGGGAGAGGGAAGGAAATGGGAGGCGGTGGCGGGGAAGAGACAGAAATCTTTAATAAATAAATAAATTAAAAAAAAAGAAATAAGTGGGTGAAAACAATTACCCAACAAATGTGATTGGCTGGATGAATGAAGATTGTCCTGGTGCTGTGATCAACAGCAGGACCAAAGGCCACTGAGGAGTAAAGGATTTTTTGGTTTTCACATCTGATCACAGTCTGTCATTGACAGGAACTCACACAAGAGCAGAGGCAGGAACTGTGGAGGAAATCTTCTTATCAGTTTGAGTCCTGTGGATTGCTCAGCTTGTTTTTGTCTTTTTTTAAACCTTAGTTAAAATATAAACACAGCATTTCCCCCTTCTCGTTTGTCTTTCCAATGCATCCTTTGTCCTCTCCCCACACAACTCCTCCCATAATCCCTATCCTATTTATAGTCTCTCTTTTTCTATGACTGTTGAGTCCATTTAGTGTTGCTTGCATGAACAGAATTTCAGGCTTGGCATTGTATAACTCATTAGGGGGCTCATCATTGGTGAAGACTAGTTCCTCTCTCTCTCTCTCTCTCTCTCTCTCTCTCTCTCTCTCTCTCTCTCTCTCTCAGAAATCATTAGTTGCTTGATTTTTTTAGTCTAGGTGCCAGGCACTATGAGCTATTCCCCTTTTGTGTTAACATGTGTTTTGCTGTTGTCTTTCTTTGGGTCTTGATTAGGCAGTCATACTGTTGTGGTATCATAGGTATAGCTTTCCTCTTGCCTGTAATTTCTCAGAGATACAATCTCCTAGCAGACTTCCCATGGCTTTTACAATTGTTGTGTACCTTCTTCTTGATGTTCCTTTAGCATGTTCTCTGTATTTTGACCAGTTGTGGTTTTCTGTGATGGTCCCTATCACAGCTACACTTATCAAGCATAAATATCAGGAATAAATCCAGCTCATTGAGTTGTTGGTCTGTGATGTGGAGATGGTAGCAGGAGCAGATGAGAAAGCTCAGCTGCTTTCTTATATAACCCAGGACCAAGCTGCCCAAGGGTGGCACTATTCACAGTGGGCTGGGCCCTCCCACATCCACCAATGTTCAAGAAAATGCCTCACAGACATGTCCACAGGATAGTCTGATGGAGTCGGTTCTTCAGTTGAGATTCCCTATTGCCAGATATATCTAGATTTGTGTTCAGTTGACAAAGAGGTTTAGAGAATATGTCAGAAGAGGTGATGGGAAGATTGTAAGAGTCAGAAGAACAGCAAGGTTGCTACAATATTGTGTTTACTGGACTTGACAGGGATGCTGCTCAATAGCTATGGTTGCCTTCCTAAGACCTACACAATACACATTGGTCAACATTCCAGCATTGAAGGGAAGGTGGGCTCATAAATCTCCTCAAATAGGGGTGAGATGTTCTTTAAGCCTTGGGTGTGTTTGAGGGTGGGCACTTGACAGTCCCTTATTATCTGCACTTCAACCTCCATCTTCTGGGGAAAAAAAAGCTGCTTTGATAAGGGATGAGAGTGCACTAATCCTTGGGTGTGAGGATAACTATTTAGAAGACAGTTATTAATTTAGCAAATGGTAGTAGTAGGTTCTCCTCTAGAGTCTGTGACCTCTAGCCATGGCGTCTTGGCTAGGTTTTCCATGCCAAGCATAGTTCCCTTCTTTTGAGCAGGTCTTCAGTCCAATCAGACATCTGTTTGTTTCTCCCAAGGCATCAGTGCCACTATAGCACCACTGAGCATATCTTGCTGAGCCAATCATCGTAGTTTATAGGATTTATAGCTGGGTAGGACTGTTGATAACTCTTTTTCTCTGGCAACTTGCACAGGATCTTCCAACACTATGAGAGTTGGCCACCCAGAAGAGACTTCCAGGTCAGCACCAGTTTGATTGTTTTTGAGTTCTGTGGCCAGAAAAAACTTTATTATTTAAAACAGTTATAAGTTGAATAAACAAAATACAAAGTGGTAAATGTCATAAAGAAGGCCTGAGTGATTGGCATCAGGATCGGGTGAGGAAGAAATAATTTTGATTACTATAAGGCCTGGGGATAGAAAACAGATTGTCAGAGGAAGTACACACAGATAACTGGCTCACAGTTGAGCTAGGCCTTGGAGACAGGCACTGCAGGAGATGGATAGCATGCAGAGAGCATTTCCAGTAGATGTACAGCCCAAGGCCAAAGTGTGTGTGTGAGAGAGGGGGGCATAAATACATAATAAATGAAGAAGACAGAAATTTGAGAGGAGGGTATTAAGGTGGAAGTGGAAGGGAGGAGCTGAGGGGACGATGGAGATGTAGTTAAGATCAAAATGCAAAGTAAAACAGCGGGGCAGATCTGTAAGAAAATGAAGAGCAAGTCATGCTTTCATGGCTCGGGGATCAGAGTGTTCCAGGAATTGGGAATGTTCAGTACAGATGTTCTGAGACAGGTCTCTGTTTAAGAAACATCAAGTTGTGGCTAGGGAGATGGCTCAGTGCAAGTTTGAGGAACTAAAGTTTGGATCACCAGCATGCAAATAAGTAACAACCTGCTTGTAATCTCAGTCCTTACGAGGCAGAGACACAGAATCCCTGGGACCAGCTGGCAAGCTAGATTAGCTGAACCCACGAGCCCTGGGTTCAAGTGTGTGTGTGTGTGTGTGTGTGTGTGTGTGTGTGTGTGTGTGTGTGTGTGTGTGAGAGAGAGAGAGAGAGAGAGAGAGAGAGAGAGAGAGAGAGACCCTACTTTAACTTACACGATGGAGAATGATCAAGAAAGATGCCTGCTATCAAACTTTTATCTCCACACACACGTACAGCACACATATATGTGACTGATAATACACAGACGCACACAACACATACACATGCTCATGTGTTCATGCCTTTGCTCTTAGTTGCCTGCCAGAATTTGGGGGTACTATCCTATTGCTGAAGATGCCATGGTTTTTCAGTTTAATCAACTACCTTCCCTTTATACAGCAGCAAAACCACACCACACTTTGTCCCCTTAGCCTGCTTCACTCTTCCTTTATAGCATTTATTGATGCAGGATTATCTACACATTTATTTCCCATCTTCTCCAATAAGAATACAGGCTCCGCGGAGACAGGAACTTTGCTTGATTTGTTCATTGTTAAACCTCCAGCATCTAGGATAGCATTTGACATTTAATAGATGCTTGTTAAATATTTGCTGACTGAATGAATAAATGGCAAAAAAAAAGAAATGCCAGGAATGCTCTTCCAAGATAGCTTGGCAATAAAAACAAAAAAATCTGGATAAGGATAAGACTATTATAATTGTATAGCTAGGTACCAAAGGGAACAAAGGCATTTTCTACCTTCTACACCTTGAGGGTGTGCAAGGGCAGAGCCTTACCTCTCAGGGTCTCATAGTCTTTTTGGGAGAGTGTAAAGGATTTCTGAAGTGCTACAGAGTTCAGAAGTAGGAGCCATCACAGGGAACTGGCAGAATGGAGTAAGGTTTTTGTTGTTGTTGTTGTTGCTTTGTTTTGCTTTTGTTTTGTAGGACAGAAGACTGGATGGGGCTTTGGAGTTTGAGCAGGTTTCAATCAGAGAGAGGATGGTGGCCCAGGGCATGTGACTTTCTTGGCAGATGTGTGTAGTTCGCATAATGATCTGGGCCTCCAGGGAAGGTCGACACAAGTGGAGGCTAGATGAAGTGAAGGCTTTATGGTGAGAGATCAGGAAGATAGATAGGAGTTAGGGCAGCTTTGCTGCATGCTAAAAGAACCAAGAGTGATAAATGCTTGTAGTAGAATTATGATTTGAATAGATGTATCTCACAGGCACTGTAGTAGATCTTGGTGATTGGATAAGGAATGTAAGGGGAGAAATAAGAATGGAGCCTAGGAATCTGGAAACCATTTTCACTGATGTAAATAAGGAAACCAGTAAAGGAAACTGTTTGGGGGTGTGGTGTGCTAAGATGATGAGAATATTGATAAACAAAAGTTCCAGTCTTTCCTTAATATGGGTTTTCCCTTTGACTTCTTTAGCTAGTACTACATGTTACATACAGCAATTACTAAATGAATGTTATTTATGGATATCACCAACAGCTATCATTCATGGATGGCAAATCCATTTTCTCCTCTCCAGTGTTAAATTCTGAGGGCACTTTGGACCTTTATCCCTTTTAAATTAGACTTCCATATATTTTCTAGGCATTATTACTTATCAGTTCCTACTAACTATAAACACAACCATGAAAAACATGGCTTCTTGCTTCTTCTGGCTCCTCTGGGGTGATCAGATTTCCAGGTTTATGACTGGCTTGCCTTTTAGAACAGTGAAATCTAAGGTCTCAGGAAGTCCTTAATACTAGCACATTGGGATAGCGTTCAGCTCCCTCAGTTCCAGAACACCTCTGCTGATTGGGTATGGTAGCAGGGAAAGGCAGGAGGATTGGGAGTTCATGCTATATAAGACTCTGTCTCAGAAAACAGAAGAGGAAGAAGAAGAAGAAGAAGAAGAAGAAGAAGAAGAAGAGGAGGAGGAGGAGGAGGAGGAGGAGGAGGAGGAGGAGGAGGAGGAGGAGGAGGAGGAGAAGAAGAAGGAAGGAAGGAAGGAAGGAAGGAAGGAAGGAAGGAAGGAAACCAAACTAAACCAATGAGCATTTCTGTGAGGAGAGGAGGAGAAAGGAAGGAAAAGAAGGAAGGAAGGAAGGAAAGGAAGGAAGGAAGGAAGGAAGGAAGGAAGGAAGGAAGGAAGGAAGGAAACCAAACTAAACCAATGAGCATTTCTGTGAAACCCAAAAGGTCGATAGAAATATTCCTCATATTCTCAACATAAATTATCCTTCCATTTGGTTGACCCCACTTTCTCTTATGCTCCACCTTCCTTCTGAATTCAGATGACTGAGGCCCAGGTGTATCTCCTACTTGCTTATTTCACAGTTACCAGAAGACACCAACAAGATAATACTGCCTTCAAGCTTATCACTTTGCAAGTGGCTACTATAGCCCTACCAACAAAGCAAGTGGAGATTTCTAGGAACAGATAAAATCCAATATGCAATCTGTCACTGTTTAGTTTTCACCGGCAATATTATTCAGCAAAGTTAATGAATAGCAGGGTAGGAAGGGAGAAGAGGGTGTAGCTGGCTTGAAGTGAGGAAGTCAAAGGCAGGCCCCTAATTCACAGGTGAACACGTGAGGAGAAACTGTCCTTGGTAGGCAGCCTTTGCTTCTTGCAGGAACCTGGATGTAGGTCGAGCCAATTGATAGTACAATTATCATCAGCAAAATACTTTTGTGAATGGCCTTATATCTGGTGCTCTGAATAAGGCCCACTAAGACTACTAACTATCCCTCTGGAGCTTCACTTTTAGAGTATTATGTTTCATGACAAGATATTGATATAGACATACAGGATAGCATACATATGACATACATATATTCTGTATGGCTCATGTCACATATTATGTGTTATTATTTCTTCTATTTGCTAGGTAGCTAGACAGACATTAGTAAACTTGGAAGCCATTGAAGATGGGCCCCTTCATCATAACCAGCTTTGCCTTTCTTTAAAGTTTAAAATACCATATGTAAAGGTGGAGGTATCAGAGCTTTGTTAAGGTCCATTAATGGAAAGCTACTTCCTCTTGGTAAAGGACTGTATTGTTAGTTCTACCTCTGGCTTTAGGTGGAGACAAGACATTTTGAGCTGTTTCAAATGAGAATATTACATATTGTCCCGTACTGTAAAAGGTCCATGCTGCCTTTAGTCACAGCACTTGGAAGGCAAAGGCAGGCAGATCTCTGTGAATCTGAGACCAGCTTGGCTTACATGGTGAATTTCAAGAAAGACAGAGCTATATAGTGAGACCCTGACTCAAAAAAGAAGAAGAAGAAGAAGAAGAAGAAGAAGAAGAAGAAGAAGAAGAAGAAGAAGAAGAAGAAGAAGAAGAAAAGAAAGCAGTTCTATGGTTCTGGATTGGTAGAACAAATATTGTGAATATGACTATACTATCAAAATTAATTTGTAGATTTAATGTAACACCTTTCAAACTTCTGATACATTTCACAGGTTTAGGAGAAAAACAAGACTTCATATGGAACCCCAAAAGACTACAGAAAGCCAAAGAAATCCCAAGGAGTAAGAGCAATGCTGGAGGTATTACGATACCTGGCCTTAAAGGTTCCTATAGAGTTATAGTCATAAAGACAGCCTGGTACTGGCATAAAAATAGACGTTAACACCAGTGGAATAGAATGAGAGGAACCAGAAATAAAATGACAAATCTATGCCCACTTAATTTTTGACAAAGAGGTCAAAAACATACACTGGGGAAAAGAGAGCCTATTCAGCAAACAGCTGAGCAACTGAATTTCTCCCTGCAGAAGACAGAAATTAGATTCTTATCTTTCACCTTGTACAAAAATCAGTTCAGAAATAGATCAAGGACCTTAATTAAAAAGCTGAAATACGGATACTTCTAGAAGAAAACATGAGGGTACTCTTCAAGATATTGGGATAGGCAAGAATTTTTTTAATCGAACACCAATAGCACAGGAACTAACCCTATGTTTTCACAGATGGGACTACGTGGAAATAAGAAGCCTCTTTATGGCAAAAGAAATTAGTGTGGCAAGCAAGGAACTCAGGACCGCGAGGGGTGCACCCATACACTGAGACAAGGGGGATGTTCTATCGGGAACTCACCAAGGCCAGCTGGCATGGGTCTGAAAAAGCCCGGGTTAAAACCGGTCTCGCTGAACATAGTGGACAATGAGGACTACTGAGACCTCAAGAACAATGGCAATGGGTTTTTGATCCTACTGTACCTATTGGTTTCATGGGAGCCTAGGCAGTTTCGTGGATGCTCACCTTACTAGACCTGGATGGAGGAGGGTGGCCCTTGGACTTCCCACAGGGCAGAGAACCCTGATTGCTCTTTGGGCTGACGAGGGAGGGGGACTTGATTGGGGGAGGGGGGGGAAAGGGGAGGCGGCGGTGGGGAAGAGACAGAAATCTAATAAATAAATAAATAAAAAAGAACAATAACAATAATAAATTTAAAAAAATGCAAAAAAAGAAATTAGTGTGGAAGAATTGTCTGTATTCTGTCTATAATGTTTTAAATTAATGTTGATTGGCCAGGCAGGAAGTATAGGCAGGTCAACCAGACAGGAAGTAGAGGCAGGGCAATGAGAACAGGAGAATGCTAGGAAGTAGGAAGCCCATTCCTGCTAGTCCAGCCCAGGCCACCAAAGAGGCAACATGTGACCTGCCCAGCTGAGAAAGGTACAGAGCCATGTGGCTAGCATAGATAAGAGTAATGGGTTAATATAAGCTACAAGAGCTAATAAGAAGCTGGGCTAATGGACCAGTCAGTTTTATAACTTATGGAGATCTCTGTGTGATTTTCTTTGGGACTTGCTGGTTGTGGGGTACTGGGTGGGACAGAAACCCCAACAAGCCGGCCCTCATGTTACAGATGGCACCCACATGGATAACTGCATTCACAGAAAGCTTGGGAAAGAATAGAGTAAAGCATGTTTTCTTGGTATCAGCAATTTCTCGGGTCTGCTCTGCTTGCTAGCAGCAAGCAAGTGCTCTGATTTAAGAGAGGCTTCCTGACTCAGCTTTAGCTGCAAAACCCTGCAGCTCTTTAAGAGGTCCCGCCACAAAACACTTAAATGGTGTTGATGAAAAGCTGAACGCATGCTTTCCAGTTTTCAGCCACATCAGGAAAAAAAGCTGTGCCGTTTTAAAATGCTGGCTTTCTGGGCCATCCTGCCAGTGCAAACTCTGACTCTTTGAGGAAGGAGGTCAGCTACAGAGAGAGCATTTGACTGTTGCAGCTTGCTTGCTGGCAACGACCTTGAAACACCATAGAGTTGTGGCAATAAAAATGGCTACAGCGGGTACCTCCGCCATGAGGCTGGAAAGCTAAGGAATGGGCTGGATCCAGCTGTCAACGCCACGGTTTTAATCCTCTCCATAAAGACTCGTGTGGTCAGAAGAAGAGAGAGATACAGTAAAGAGAGATTCAAAGACAAAGAAAACCTCTAAATGTTTTACAGTGTGTTAAAAATATATGCATGCTAAAAGTTAAAGATCTTAAAGTTAAAAAAAAAAGAAAGAGAGTAGTTGGTTGTGGTAGTACACACCTTTAATCCCAGCACTCGGGAGACAGAGGCAGGCGAATCTGTGAGTTCGAGGCCAGCCTGGTCTAGAAGAGCTAGTTCCAGGACAGGAACCAAAAAAGCTATGGAGAAACCCTGTCTCAAAAAAATCAAATTAAACAACAACAACAACAACAACAAAAACACTACTGCCTGAGATGATCAAGACTCACAGGATACTCCAGTCAGGACTTGATTTTAACTCAAAATTCTCTTTAGATTCCCATGATTATCAGTGTCCCCAACCAGCCAGAAGTAGCCTGAAAAAACTATGCCCACATTCCCAAAATTGGACTATGGATATTTTTCTTTATTAAAAAAAAAAGAGGGGGAAGTGGTGTGGGAGAATTGTCTGTATTCTGTCAATAATGTTTTAAATAAATGCCAATAGGCCAGGCAGGAAGTATAGGCAGGTCAACCAGACAGGAAGTAGAGGCAGGGCAATGAGAATAAGAGAATTCTAGGAAGTAGGAAGCCCATTCCTGCTAGTCCAGCCCAGGCCACCAAAGAGGCAACATGTGACCTGCCTGGCTGAGAAAGGTACAGAGCCATGTGGCTAGCATAGATAAGAATAATGGGTTAATATAAGCTACAAGAGCTAATAAGAAGACTGAGCTAATGTGTCAATCAGTTTTATAACTTTATGGAGATCTTTGTGTGATTTTTCTTTGGGACTTGCTGGCTGTGGGGTACTGGGTGGGATAGAAACCCCAACAAGTCGGCCCTCATGTTACAGGAAATGCTCAGCAGAGCTAACAGACAGCCCACAGGATGGGAGAAAATATTTACCAGCTATACTTCAGAGGGCTACTATTGAGAACTTACAAAAAATTGTAATTAAACACCAAGGATTTAAAGAAATTTGTCAGTCAACAAATAGGTTTATTATCCAAAGCCATCAGGCAAATAAAAATTACAAATAATAAAATAAAATTTAAATAGGAAATAAAAATCACTACTTAGAGATACCACCACAAGGTGTCACCTGTCAGAGTGGCTATAGTCAGTGAATCTAACAACAAATGTTGGAGAGGATGTGGAGAGAAAAGAAACTTCATTCACTGGTGGTGGTGGTGGGTGCAAATTAATACAACCATTGTGGAAATCAACTTTTAGAGTTTTCAAAATAATTAAAACTAGAACTACCATATGACCCTTATATTTTACTCCTGGTATATACCCAGAGAATTTCATATGTCATGGACATATTTGCATCCCTATGTTTATTACTTCTTTATTCACTATAATCAGCCTTACTACTCAGCAACAAGAGAATAGATAATTAAAATTTGGTATATGTAAAAGGTGGAATACTATTTAACTATAAGAAAAAAATATGAAACCACAAAATTTGTAGAAAATGGATGAAATTAGGATGTATAACATTAAGTGAGGTCACACAGTCTCATAAAAAGTCTCTGCATCCCTCATATGCATAATCTAGCTAGCTATACATGTACATGCCAGTGCAGTACATTGTGTAGAAAAGAGAACAAGAAAGGCTCAATATTAGGTGATAAGGATGAACTGAATGCAAATAATGGACATGAATGAAAGAGGATATAAATCAAATTCTACTAGTTCTTTTTTATTGATTTTTATTGAGCTCTACATTTTTCTCTGCTCCCCTCCTTGCTTCTCCCCTCCCCTTTAGCCCTCTCCCAAGGTGCCCAGCTCCCAATTTACTCAGGAGATCTTTTTCTACTTCCCTCTTCTTCTAGTTCTAATGTGGTGGACAAGTGAATAAAAATATATTTATTAGTGATAGCATAAAGTTCAAAGTGAAGTTGTACAGCTTCTGTTCTGAATGCTACTCAAACTGTGGAAGTTCATTGAGTTGTATTGTCTTTGGGTCTGGTTAATTTCAGTGTTAAACTTGCAATCTTCTTTTTTGAAATAATAAAGTTTGAAATAAAACAATTAACGTGAGTTAACCCAGTAGGAGCTGTTGATCACCTACTCGTGAGATTATCCCTCAGCAAAGCTGCTTCGCCTGTAGACCCTAAATCAAAAGGCATCGCTTTCTTGTTTCCTTTTAAGCATCTCCTTCCTTCCACTAACTGCCACGATTTGTAGTTTCCTCGCACTGTTGTAATTCAAAATTTAATAAACTGGCCTTTAAGTTTTCTTGAGTCCATTTAAAAATTCTATTATTAAAGAGACTAAGAATTCACAAAATGGCACCCCTATTCTCTGCTGGCATATGGACTTCTGAATATTTATGACATGAACTATCCAAGTAAATATGTATTGCCCCTTCAGATTCCTTTCTACAGAGCAACTGTACAGGACACACCTAGATGCTCAATAAGGGCTGCTTAAATTGGCCTGACCTGATTGGGACAAGCAGAGCACTTCAAACTACTCAAAATGTAAAAGATTAATTAGTTTTATTCATGTGCATGTATGTCTGTGCATGCCGTGTGTGTGCAGGTACCTACAGAGGCTGGAGGAGAAGGATGGTTCTTTTGAAACTGGAGTTGTGGGTTGCCTGTTGTGGGTGCTGGGAGCTGAATACAGGTCCTCCAGAAGATTACCAAATAGTTGTAACCACTGAGCAGTATCTCCAGACCTTCAAGCTAGCTAATTGCTTTGGAGGGCAGTTTCTCCCTCTGTAAAATGGGGATAATAACTGTTAGGTGTTTGAGTTCTTGGGGTTGTTGGGAGGGTAGAGATTGGATGAAAATGGTTCAGTTCTACAGGGATCCGGCTGGGGAAAGGGAAGCAGAAGCCCAGCCCCTGGGAGGGAGAGGTTTAGGGTAGGCGCGGAGTGAGGAGTGCTGGTGGGAGTCACAGGTACTGAGTGAGACCTAACAGAGATAGCCTGTATAAGTTGTCTACCCCATCATTCAGCGCTTGTTCACTATCTTCTCAATTGATAAATACTAATTTGACAATATTAATTTCCGCTTGCTGGTGGAAAGAGGCCACATTTCTTACATAAATCTGTGGGTATTTAATTCAGTTTGTAGAGCAACACCGGTCCATCCTTAATATTGGGGCAGGAAACAATATTTAGCATCTCATAGCTATCTCCTTTACTTTTCCACTGTTTTCGTCCTGAAAAGGGACGCTTTGAGGGACTGTTTCTGAGCAGCTACCCGAGAGGAAAAGAACAGGGCTTTAGATTAAGAGATAGAGCTGGGACTTACAGACCCCGGAGCAGACACACTACCTCATTCAGAAAACGTTTAAAGCTAAATCAAATAATGCCTTATCCAGAAAGCCAAGGATCCCGCCCCTGCTTACATCACAAAAGGAAGCAGCGAATAACTTGGGAACTATTTGCCCCGGGAGCAAAGATTACTAAGCGTGAGAAAGCGCTTCCGCGCTACTGCGCAGAAGCTAGTAGCAGGGAACTTCCAGCGGAAGTTCCGCCTCGAGTTCTGCAGGCTCCAATCTGAGCTGGGAGATCGGGTTGCGTGCGCTCTTGTAGCTTCACCCGGAAGCTGATGGCTTGAGCGAGGAGCGCCAAGGCGCGAATATGAAGTAAGGCTTTAGTTTCTCTGTGGAAAGGGGAGTGGGATACGGATGGTCGCCCACAAAGACGGTGACCGGTCCTCGCCGGGGTGGTAGGGCCTTCATGGCCTCGGGGCGGGAGAAGATCGGGATCTAGAAGGTAGGCTATGAGGAAAGCTGCATAACGTCTTTCATTTCTCCCGCGCAGCCCTTTAACCAAGGTGAAGCTGATCAACGAACTGAACGAGCGAGAGGTTCAGCTCGGGGTGGCAGAAAAGGTGTCTTGGCACTCGGAATACAAGGACAGCGCCTGGATTTTTCTTGGTGAGGTCCACAGTTTTCTCTAACAGTGCTGTTCAAAGTCGCTGCGCCCCCGCTCCGGGTATTTTGCGCCTCTGGTCATCACTTCTGACCAGTCTAGTCACCCACACTCTTGTAGCTTGTCTGCCCACAGGTCCGTTTTTTATTTTTTATTTTTACTCGTCCATCTTAAGTTGTCTTAAAAACCAGTGCTTTTAAGGATTGTTATTTACTTAAAATCTTGCCACTTGGCTGCTGAAACACAGTTAACTCCACAATGAACCCATAATGATATCAAAGAAACTGAGGTGCAGGCAGGTTCATAGAGTTCTTTAAGGTCACACACTGCTGCACTGGAAACTGTAAGATTAGTGCTTATTATCTCATGTTTACTATCTGTCTTTCCTCAGAATTATTTTTTTCCTCTGATTGACCTTTGCTTCTAGTCCTTTGCTGTATTGCTAGGCATCAGGACAAACATTAGCCAGCGTGGAAGACACTGAGGGCGGACTCCCCACTCAAAATCAGCTCCACTCCTGCTTAAGATTTAAAATGCCACCTGAAAAAGGGGGTGGTATCACGGTTTGTTCTTTAAGGGAAAGCTACTTCTCCTGATGAAAAGAATACCGTCTGTATTACACCCTTGACCCTGGGTGGCTATGGGACATTCTAAGCAAACCTAAGTACTACGTACTAATGTGTCCCTTCCTTAAGACTTAATCCAACCGGGTTTAAGATCATCTGGCTAGCCGGGCAATGGTGGCGCATGCCTTTAATCCCAGCACTCGGGAGGCAGAGGCAGGCGGATCTCTGTGAGTTCGAGACCAGCCTGGTCTACAAGAGCTAGTTCCAGGACAGGAACCAAAAGCTACAGAGAAACCCTGTCTCGAAAATCAAAAAAAACAAAACAAAAAGATCATCTGGCTAGGAGTCGCCTGCCAGGAAAGCTCATTCACCTGAAGACATGGGAAGAAAAACTATCCCATTAATAAAGCAGTGCCCTTATACACCCGAGGAGTGTTTGCCGAGATTGCTATTAAGTCTACCTGCTGTTCTGATTTCTAACTTATCTACCCGCTTCCCTTATATCCCTTCTTTGGATACTGACTGAAATCCTGAGCGTGCTTGCCCCAACACACTAGACTTCCTTATTTCAAATCTAAAGGCTCTGCTGTTCCCTTGCAGCCGCTTCTCAGCCTCCATTTCTGAGCATGCCTGCCTGCCTGACCCTCTAATTCAGTAGGCACGGCAACATATTTCTTATTTCCCTCCTCCCAGTAGCTGGTGTAACTGACGACTTGCTGGACCTTAAGCTTCTTCCTTAATCTTTTTTTTAAAAAATATATTTATTTATTTTTACTTAAAAATTTCTACCTCCTCCCCTCCTCCCATTTCCCTCCCTCTCCCTCTATCCCCCTCCCCCTCCCTCTCCAGTCCATCCTTAGTCCATCCTTAATCTGTTTTAAAATTACTAGCGAGACTAAGAACCTGCAAAGGGGACCTGTTACGTCTCTGGTAACAGTATTACTATTCTGTGTTCACTTTATGACTTTTGAAAGAGTCTGTTCCACTAGATATTGTGTTAAGCACTTTCTATGCACAGGTTTGTATCTGTGACATTCCCGTGAGGCAAGTATACTGATGACCCCTGTCTACACATGAGGGGAAAGTCCTGGAGGTGAATGCATAACAGCTTTTTTATGTCTATAATTCCTAGTTTGTGTGTAGCTGAGCATAAAGGCATATTTGAACTCAGTGTTTGTGAGATATGAGTCTTTTGCAGGAAATGATCTGCTTTATAGGATTTTGGTTGTGAGGACTGAATGATAAGATTCATTTGGTAAGTGGTGACTCCTTTCCACTCAGAATTAATCACTTTTATTCCTTTTTTTTTTTTTTTTTTGAGACAGTATCATTATGTAGCTCTTGCTGTTCGGGAACACACTATGTAGACCAGGCTTGCCTCAAACTCAGAGATCCGAGAGTTACTTTTCCTCTGGACTATTGTCACCTTCCTCACTCTGTCATGGTATGAGGCTGATTTTTGTGAGCTCAAGGCTTACTGACTCTGCAACTCCAGCATCTGTTAGTGCATAGTATGCAGTAAACACTTGATTAATGCTTGCTGAACTGGACTGTGCTTTTTTTTTTCTTTCCTAGGAGGGCTTCCTTATGAACTGACAGAAGGAGACATCATCTGTGTGTTCTCACAGTAAGTCTTCTTTCATTCCCTGCCTTCTGGGTACACAGAGCACTTTGCTTCTGTAGTTTATTTTTGTATTGCCAAAAAGGTATTACACCTCTGACACCGGTAGAAGAAGCTGAAGTAGGAGGATCACCATGAGTTTGAGGCCTGCCTAGGCTACAAAATATATTCTTTCTAGGTCAGCCTGTACTACAGAGTAAGACCTTGTCTCAAAAAGCCACCAACTTTCATTCTAGGCTGAATGACATCCCTGCATGAGGAAGGCTAGAGCTTTGATCAGTCCCAGGATAGATAAGGTTCCAGAACATTAGCACGTGGGAGATCCCAGAGCTTGGAACTTTTAGAGGCTGTCTGGGGGACTCTAGCCCACTTCTGTTAAGTTTTTACTGAACCTTGTTCAGCATGGGCTTGCATTGGAATAAAGTGGAATTCCCAGGAGGGTGCAGTGCCAGGGCCCCTTGACCTTATCTGTGTGGCATTGTAGAATTAGGGCAAAGCACTGAAAAATTGGGCAAAACAGACATAGTTTTAGCCTGGTATGTTTTATCAGCATTGCTGCATTGCTGTCTGAAATGATTTTACTAATTTCTGCTTTCACTTAAATGCCTATTTATCCAAATCCTTTTTTTTTCCCTTTTGATAAAGGGTTTCTTGGTGTAGCCCTAGCTGTGCTGGAACTTCCTATCCTGTTACTTTACTGTTTATTTTTGTCATTGTTTATCATTGTTTATTAAACATCGATGCTGTTTAATTTTCTCTTTTTTTCAACAATAAAATGTTTTTATTACATTATTAAAATTATTATGTATCCCACTCTTAGTTTGCTAAAAAAATCAGATTTTTTTTATTTATTAAAGATTTCTGTCTCTTCCCCACTGCCGCCTCCCCTTTCCCTCCCCCTCCCCCAATCAAGTCCCCCTCCCTCGTCAGCGTATATATTCTGCAAGCAGATACTTTTCCATTTCTTGTATCTATTTATCTAATTGTATTGGCTATAGCTCCATTATATTGTCAAATAGTTCTCAACCTTTGTTGAATCACATTTACTATTTTGCACTAAGATTCTAAATTTTGGATTAGAGTGTGTGTGTGTGTATAAAGTCATGTAACATATATCAATTCCCATTTTATTTTCTGATTTTTTTTATTTATAAAGCATATTTAGAATTCGTTTTAGAAGAAGTAAGGTAGGCTATTTTTGTATTCAATTAATTTTTGCTTTGATCTTTATTAAAGCCTGTCTTTATTAGGTTAGTTTTATTTTATATTCATTCTTTTTAAGGAGTCAAATTATTCAAGGTTACAGATTTTCCTGAGTGTAGCTTCTAGAAATTTTCATGTATTTTAAATTTTTTGTTAGTTTTTAAGTGATATACACTTGACATTTTAAATTTTGTTTAATTTTTCTTTCATCTAGCTATTACCTAAGAGAATAGATTTCAAGTTCAGGTTAGTGGGAAGTTTTCTTTTTAATTTTTTTTTTAAATTTTATGTGTATGGGTATTTTACTTGCATGTATGTCTGTACTATTACTATGTAAGTGCCCAGGCACAGAAGAGGATACCAGACTCTTACTGATGGTCATGAGCCTCCAAGTGGGCGCTTAGGAAGTGAACCTGGGTCCTCTAGGAAGAACAACCAGTGCTCTTAGCCATTGAGTCATCTCTTTAGCTGCAGTAGCAGGTTTTGTTTAAAATATTATTTCTAGTTTCATCACACTAATTGGTAAGTATATACTGTAGATTTTTAGAGTTTATTTTTAACTAGGTTTTGTTTTGTTTTGTTTTGTTTTTCGAGGCAGGGTTTCTCTGTAGCTTTGGAGTCTGTCCTGGCACTTGCTCTGTAGTCCAGGCTCACCTCAAATTCACAGAGATCCGCCTGCCTTTGCCTCCCGAGTGCTGGGATTAAAGGCGTGCGCCACCACTGCCTGGCTATTTTTAACTAAATTATATATATATGTGGTTGTGTGCACATGTGTTTGTGTGAGTGTGAGTATGCACTGTAGAATCAATCCAGAGGCATCGGAGTCCCCCGGAGCTACAGAGGTTGTGAGACACCTGGCTTGGATAATGGGAACTAGATTTGGGTTTTCTGCAAGAGCAGTAGGTGCTCTTAACTGCTGAGCTGCCTTTTTTTTTTTTTTAAAGAAGCTTTAGTGCTTATTGATATTTATTTCTGGACCTTACAAATAGTGAATTTAATTTGTTTCATGAATTCTTGAAAATAATTTATATCATTATACACTTCAAAAATACCTATATGTTTCCTAGTCAGACATTAGTGGATTATTGGTAATTATTTTTATTTGATATTAATTCATCTAGTCTTATTTTTGTCAACTTTGTTTTAAACGTAAAAATCTCTGATAAGTGTCTGTTTGTTTTGTGTAGCCCTGGCTGACCTGAAAATCGAAATATAAATTAGTCTGTCTGGCCTCAAACTTATGGAGATCTGCTTACCTCTGCCTTCACCCACATTTTTGATTCATGAGTTATGTTTTTTTTTTCAGTGCAAAATAACTTAGTCAGTTTCATTTAATGCATTCATTTTGGCCTTGTTATATTCTTTTTTTTTTTTTTTTGCTTTTTCAAGACAGGGTTTCTCTGTGGTTTTGGAGCCTGTCCTGGAACCAGGCTGGTCTCGAACTCACAGAGATCCGCCTGCCTCTTCCTCCCAAGTGCTGGGATTAAAGGCGTGCGCCACCACTGCCCGGCTGTTATATTCTTATTTAACTTTTTCTTTTCAACCTACTGGGTCATCTTAATTGATTTCTCCTGTACTGAGTATTTGAATTTTGTTTCAGTATGAAGATTTTTGCATTTTAAATGAATAATACATTTTATAAACTCAACAGATATGGGGAGATTGTCAACATTAATCTTGTGAGAGACAAGAAACCTGGGAAATCCAATCAATTCTGTTTCCTGTGCTATGAAGATCAGAGGAGCACAGTTCTGGCTGTTGACAATTTTAATGGAATTAAGGTAAATATGCTTACTGTGCAGGATTTGGCTGGACTTCTCCTGTGTACAAGGTAGGCTTCATTCTTTTTTTTGCTTGTTGTTTACAGGTGCCGAAAAAGTCCTGGTCAGCTGGATGTATTGTGGGGGTTGTAGAGGTGCCTAGACACACTGAATAGGGAATGATTCCAGGAAACCATTTTCTGGCTCATGCATCTGCCGGGACTTATTCTTTTTCCCTATGTGTTAGCAAACTGTCATTCCAGAAACATGGGTACTATGCCCCCTTATCTGGAGGATGTTTTTCTTACACACATTTTCCATCTGTTCTAATGCATTAGAGACTGGAAACCCTGCTCTTGGATATTGTGCTGTGCTAGAGAACCGGGGGCTTCATCAGGGCTTTAGGAGCTAAGACAAACATCTGTATTTAATATATGATTCTAGTGACTTAACTTATTGGCTCTTGGAAACTCTTTACTTAAATCTGCTGACCAATTCTATAAAAATAGGCCATTCTGGAATTTTAAGGGAATGACCTTCAGAAGAAGTTGTCATCAAAGGAAAATTGCTTTTTTTAAAAAAAAAAAAGTATCAAAATGAGAAATAGAATGGATGACAGAAGCTTCTCAGGTTTAAAGGCACACGTAAAAATGTAGTCTTGGAATGGAACAGTAAAACTGAAATTCCGCGTTCAGATGCTGTTACATAGAAGTGTATCTACTTGAAAATAGACTGTTTATAAAGCAAAGGGTACATTTTATTGTTGTTCACCTGCACAACTATAGTCTATAGTCCAATAATCAGTGGAAACTGAAAGGTCCTGTGTGGCAGGAGTAGAAAAAGATAGGAGAGCTTAAGAAAAAAAGGAAGTAAAAAGATAATCATGGAACTAAATTTCAAGCTCCCACAGTGATGCTCATGGGAGTCTGATGGGACCATGTATCTGAGTAGCAAGTGAGAATCACGTCAATCTTCTGCCTTTAGGCAAAAAAATAAATATATGGGGGAAAAAAAACAGAAGGGAAGGGAGTAGTAACACACATTAATGCCGTACCAAATGAGTTCTTACATTCGGAGTAGTTGAATATTTGTAATTGACATTAATAATAGTGTCTTGTCATTTGAACATTACTATTAGAAACTTAGGCGACAAGTTGTTTAATTAGAAAAGTAGTAAAGAATGGCTCTTTGGTCACATCAGACTGTATAAGTTATCCTTCAGAAGAGGGTAGCTATAAATTAGGAAAGAGGGTCTAGATATTTCATTCTCATTTTTATCATTTTCCAAAGACTCACTAAAAACAGAATGATCCCATTTTCTTTTCTTCCTGACCCCTTGCCATTCTGCAGTTTCCCCTTGACTTACCCAATCTTTAACAGTGATAGTTTGCTGCCTCTAAACAGAGCATTCAAATGAATTCGCTTAGCCAATGACTTCTGTGAAGTTGCCTTTTCTTTTTTTTGTAAAAAAATATTTATTTATTTATTATGTATACAATTTTCTGTCTGTGTGTATGCCTGAAGGCCAGAAGAGGGCGCCAGATCTCTTTACAGATGGTTGTGAGCCATCATGTGGGTGCTGGGAATCGAACTTGGGCCCTTTGGAAGAGCAGGCAATGCTCTTAACCTCTGAGCCATCTCTCCAGCTCCTGAAGTTGCCTTTTCTAGTGGCGTTATTACTGTTATTACTCAGTGATGCACAGATGTGGTATTTGCCCTACTGGCAGGCAAGCAAAGGTCTGGTAAAGAATGATAGATAACCTGCTATTTCTTTAAGGAGCGCCAAAGACTTATGCTTTACTCTGTTTTGGTTTTAGAGGAAATAGTAGCCATTTTCATTATGAAATCTGGTAGTATTTGTAAGTTGATTGTACTGTGTAGATGTCTAAAGTTAACTGTAAGGTTAGCTGGCCTTATAAAATGTAATGAAAATTCGTCAGTTTCTCTAAACCAGTAAATATCATCCTTGACAATATTTGTTTAAGCAACTCACTCTCCCTTCTGGGGTTATCTTGATGGAATAGTACCTTCTGTGTTTTTCTGTGCTCTCACCTGTGCCTACAGGACAATGTATTTCACTATGGTCAAGTCATGGGGCTAGGAATTTTTCCTGAGCTTGAGACTTGTGAGAAATAGTTAACTGTAGTTAATACCTGTTCAGCTATGTTCAGGGTCAGCTTACTTTCACTAAAGGGGATTCATGTGCTCCTATTTATATGTACAAATGGTGATAAAATGAAATTTTACCATATTCTCCATTTGGGCTTTTAAAACTCAAGTAAAGATTTCAATATGTAAAATCTTGTGTAAAAATCATCTGTAATGATTTATACTTTATTAAAAGATGGCCTAATTAGTTTTAAGGAAGAATTATCAACCTTGCAAATAAATTACAGTTTATTTACACTAAAAAGAAAAAAGGAAGTAAAGGTAGGAATATAGTTCAGTGATACTCAGTGCTGGAGTCTTCTCCGGTATATATGAGACCCTTAGTTCAGTACCATTCCCTCAACAAAAGAACTTTGTTCCCTTGGGCTGAGTTTGCCTCCTGATTACTTTGTTGAAAAAGCAGCTGTTACAAATCACAACCCCAAAGAACTTAGACAACAATGAGGAAACTAAGAGAGACTTACATAGATCTAATTTACATGGGAGGTAGGAAATGACAAGATCTCCTGAGTAAATTGGGAGCATGGGGACCTTGGGGGAGGATTGAAGCGGGGAGAGGAGAGGCAGAGAGGGGAGCATAGAAAAATGTAGAGCTCAATAAAAATCAATAAAAAAAGAAAAAGCAGCTGTAACATCAGATTTCATGTTCTAGTCCTCATGCTTTTCTATGACATGTTGTTTTCTTGTTAAATGTTGTGTATAACTTTGTGTATATGTGTATTCATGCGTGAGCACATATAGGTGGACAGCATCAGCATCATCTCTCAAGGTCTGCCTACATTTTCCTCTTCCTCCTTTTTTTGAGACAAGATTTCTCACTTGTCTGGAACTTGTCAAGTAGGCAGGGTTGCTTTGACTGTGAGCTCCAGCAGTCTTCCTGTCTCTGCCTCCCATTGCTGGAATTACAAGTGTGTGCTACCACACCCAGATTGTGTGCGCTTTTAGGATTAACCTCGGGTTCTTATTCTTACAAGGCAAGTGCTTTAACAACTGTATTATTTCCCTATCCTTATAGATAATCAACTGTGCTTTAAATCCTAAATTCTCATAGACTTTCTTGATGATGTGCTTTAGGGTAGTACTTCTGAGTGTTTTTGAACTTCATGATACATGCAGGACATGAAGAAATTTGCATAGTCCCCGTAGTATATCAAGGGAAACTCTGGTCACAGTTGCCCCAGAGATCTCACCTACCCTAGGCCCCATTCAGCTGTGTATTATTAGCTATAATATATATATGAGTATATATATATATTACGTATATATATTTACATATATATGTATGCTATAACATAGCATATATATATATATGCTATAACATACCAGTTGAGCATGTTCTCTTTTATGGTTTTCCTATTTAAGGTAATGGATATGATTCAAACCTGAGTCTCTGTAGTTTGGTTCAGAGAGTTGGATGCTGGGGCTGTCTTTGTTAAAACATTTCTGGTCTTGCTTAGATCAAAGGAAGGACTATCCGCGTGGACCATGTGTCAAACTACCGGGCTCCTCAGGAATCAGAAGATGTGGATGACGTGACCAGAGAGCCAGGAGAAGGGCTGTGGTGCTAATATGCCTCCATTAAGTTCTCCTGAGGTCTCTGAAGATGAAGATGGCAAACCCACAAAAAAGCACAAAAAAGGTGGAGTGCTCAAACTCAGGAGAAGATTCTGGGTAGTCTTAGTGTCTTCTTTTCCAGCATGCATAGATAGTCAGTAATTCACTCTTATGTGGAAAAAGGGAAGGTGTGAGAATCCTTATTTTAATTGAGAAAGCATATGTTTCTGAGGAAGGAAGGATACTTGTAGGGGCTGAATTATGTCTCCCTAAGTTGATATATTGCCATCCTTAACTCTTCTGTATCTCAAAATGAGATTGTATTTGGAGATACAGCCCTTTTGTGTGGGGTTGTTTTGTACAACTTGACTTATCAGGGCTAACAGATATCCAGTTTGATTCTGGGAGACATTTTTCCCTGGAGGCATAACCTGTGACTGCTTCCTGCTGCTGCCTGGGATGTTTTTCACATGCATATTCTCCATCTGCTAGCATGGGAACATTTTGGAATGTCTCAGTTTTATGTGATCTACTGAGAGAAGAAAGGCACATTTTAAAGAGATTTCTTTGTTTTCTTTTGCTTATTGATTTCCCTGCGCAGACAAAAAAGAGAAAAAGAAAAAGAAAGAAAAAGAGAAGACTGAACGCAGGGAACTAGCAGAACCGCCTTCCTGCTCTTTGTCCTCCAGCAGCAAGACAGCAAAGGAAAAGGATGACCATGGCCCAAAGAAGCACAGCAGCAAGAACTCAGAGAAAGCCCAGAAGTCTGAATCCAGAGAGGGAAAGAAGAACCAACCAGACTCCCCTGATGTCAGGAGTTCCTTCCATGGTAGAGCAGAGGATCCTGAGTGGGAGCCAAAGAAAGAGAAACCCAAGCACGAGTATAAGTCCTCGAGCAGGAGGGAGGGAGAAGAAAAGAATAGAAATAAGGATAGAGGGAGGAGCTCAGGTGCTGCTTTTTCCAGCAGGCATGGTGGGCACTCTGAAGGGCGGAGTCATAGAAGCAGAAGTAGGAGTCCGGATAAGTCCCATAGGCATAAAAAGCATAGGCACTCCCGGGAGCGGGAGTCCTTCCATGCCAGTGACCGTAGACATTACTGAAGCCTGTGCCATCAAAATTAAGAATTTTCTTGTATAAATATCAGATTCTCTTTGTTGTTGATATTCCTCTATATAAAGTTTTGCAGACTGAATTTTTTCAATCCCTTACATGGCAGACTTGCTCAGAAGGCTTTAGTTTCAATAGCTAGATACCTTGGATTTTAAAACTACACCAACACCATCCACTGTCCCTCGAAAATAGTTGGCACTGGCCAGAGTATGTGGCTAAAATTTGGTTTATAGACTTGGCCCTTAAACCCATAGACCTGATTTGTGATTGCTAGCAAAGGCAAAGAAGGCAATGCTGAGTTCTGGTCTTCATGTTAGACATTTAGAGCCCAGTACTGTAGGACCTTACAGATGGCAGGCACAATTGCAGAGAGCTGCAGCTTCTGAGGTTTGGACAGCTTAATGTGGATGTGATAGGATTCTTAAGACCAGCCAGTTCCCTCCCCATTACATCTCTTTTCTGTTTGCAGGGATGGAACCCAGGGTTTGTACATGCTAGAGAAGTGAGTCAGCTATATCCCAGTTCTCTTTATTTTGTTTGTGGCTTTTAATGGTTACATTATCTCTTTATGCATTTTTTCTTTGTAACTTATTTATTTGTATTGAGATAAATACATATAAAATAAAAGTAACAATTTTAAGCAATTCAGTGGCATTTAGTAATACAGTGTTGGACTAAAACCATTTTCATGTAGTTCTAAATTGTTTATATCTTTCTCTATTGTCTCTAAAAATCATAAATGGGCTTTTGATTTTATGGATTCACCTATTGCTTACTGTTCTCATTTCTGTGACCAATTTCAGGATCCCTGATGAAAGCAGTTTAAGGAAGGGTTTGTTTTCTTGTGTTTGTATGCTTGTGGAGGCTACTGACAACTTGTGTCTTTCACTTTCCTCATTTCTTTTGAGACAGTATCTCTTCCTCCCCTGAGAGATGTTTGGGGTAGAGCAACTTGTCCGACTGGCATATCCTTGGGTTCGTCCTACCTCTTTTCCTCACCCAGCACTAGGGGTACAGGTATCTAGGTGCTGTTTAGCAAGCACTTTTGATGGAGGAGGTGGCAGTGGAGAGCCAGAGTCCCCACCTTGGCAGTGGCCATGACCGCTGCAGTTTCAACCCAGAAGGCCTCTGCTCCCCACTAGCCGTCCTTGTCCCCTGTGCAACTGAGAGGGTGGCCACTGCCAAGGCGGAGATTCCAAGTTGCAACCGCTGCCTCCCCCACCCTGAGGTCTGGGCTAGCTCAGTTGATAGAGCATGAGACTCTTAATCTCAGGGTCGTGGGTTCAAGCTCTGTGTTGGGCACCAGGTTATGATGTAGATGTTTCAACTGGGGCTGGGTACCCTATGGTCAGTTCTCTGCATTTTGACGAGTTCCTACTTTGTGTAATTATCTCTGCTGTGAAAAGAAGCTTCTAGGATAAGGGGTGAGAGCTACACTAATATGTGTATGAAGTATTTAGAACACAGTTAGGAATTACATTGGGTTAGGAAAGTGGTAATTGTAGTTTAATATCCACGACCTCATTAGCCGTGGATGGCTGACTAGGATTATAGTACTAGGCATAGGCATGATTTCCCTTCTGTGGAGTGGACCTAAGTCCAGTTAGACAGCTGTTGGTTACCCCCAATATGTAAGTGCCACTAGTGAACCTTTAGGGGTAACTCGCTACACAGATTTGTAGTGCACGTAATGCTCGCTTCGTCGTGCATTGTAGGTGTCACAGCTGCGTGGGATTATTGATTGCTTCCTCCCTTGGCAGCTTGCTAATAGCTTTTGGTGCTACTGAAGCTAGTCTTCCAGGGAGGAGGCTTTCAGGTCAGATCAAACTCAAATCCCGTGAGTGCAGTGTCCAAAGTAGGTGGTGCCTTCACAATAGAGACTGACTTTCAACTTCATGGAGGCAACCAAGGGCCACAGCAATAACCTATATTGTTTGGGGGAGTCTCTTGGACTCCTGACCAACAACTGGAAAAGAGATTTCTCATGCCTGGTACTTGGATTTTTATTAGATAGCCTAGGGCTCTTTTTAAAATTCTCTCCTTTTATTGAAAATATCCTGATTACAGTCTCTGCTCCCTCTACTCCTCCAAGTTCCTGCCCACCTCTGCCTCCCATCTGCATCCACTTCCTTTCTGTATCTCATTAGAAAACAAGCAGGCATTTAAGGGACAACAATAATAAAATGAAATATAAGATACAACAAAAATAACACATTGGAATTGTACAAAACAACCAGAAGGAAGAGTTCATGAGAAGGCAAAAGAAACAAAGACCCACTCATTTGCACACTCAGGATTCCCATAAAAATGCTAAACTGGAAGCCATAATATATACACAAATGACCTGGTGTAGACCCATGCAGGTCCTGTGCATGCTGCCTCAGTCTCTGGGTTCATATGCGCTTTGCTCATGTTGATTTAGAGGGCCTTGTTTTCTTGGTGTCCTCCATCACCTCTGGCTCTTACGCTCTTTCTGACTCCTTTTCCACAGGTTCCCTGAGCCCTAGGGTGTCATGGGGTATCCACCAGAGAAGACTGCCAAGAAGAGAAGACTGAGTTTAAGCCAATAGAAAGTCTTTATTTGCTGGCCAGTGACTACACTGGCTGTTCAGGATCCCAGTGTAGCACCCACCTTTCTCAGGGTGAGCGTTTTAAGTACAAAAAAACATATTCTGGGTTAATATACTTCAGTTAACAAGCCTAAAGCAGAACTACAGAAGCCAAAAAGCAAGGTTAGTACATTTAGAGCCTTTTCCCAAAAGCTGTTGTTTTCATTTTCGTAGGTGGGCTAACTATGTGCTGAATTTTACAGTCTGAATGATACTTCTATCATGGTGTTAGTATTGCTAAGGTCTAGGACCCTGTTACATTCCCCAATGGTCTTAGTGAATGGGTCAAATCATGGACTTACTCTGCTCTAAATCGTGTAGTTGGTCCTAAGGAATATTAATTTTAATGAACTAATATGTAATTGGCCATATAGTTTAACATGCAGGGCCCTAGCATTAATCCAATCGGAATGAGAATTAAAGGCCCAGTCAGTGCTGATGGCAGAGTAGGTAGCCAGGGGGACCAAGAGAACAGAAACTGGTATCAATTATCTCATTTATATCTTTGCCTCTTTTGCTTTTTAAGATTTTTCCCCAACCATGGCAAGATTTTCTCTAATTACTCCTGATCAATTGGCTTAGAAATACAAGCTTCTCCCGAAGTCATTCATAGTTTCCTTTATCCCATGAGAGATAAGTCTAAGCCTCTCCAATTTTGTAGGACCATTTCTATAAGGGAATCTAACTGTTGCTTTCATTCAGAAATGAAATCTTTTAATACCTCTAGGTCCAGATCAACCTGTCTACTTACTTTGGCAAGTATCAAAAAGGCATATTTAGTCAAACCATTAGGACATGCCCACCAAGTAGCCTCAGGGGATAGATAATATGGTTGTTGTCCAGAAGAATTAACCCTTAAGGCAGAATAGCAGGCATCAGAAGAAGGGGAAGTGCCTAGATTAAAGGTTTTGGATAGTAGACCTGTTTCAGCCTCTTGTAAATCCTCTAATGTTAATTTGGGGTGGCCCTAGTCCTAGTGAGTTTTGTCAGTGGACTGACAGGCTGATTAGTTCCTATCCCTATGTAGTCTGGTGGCGTGTGTGTGTGTGTGTGTGTGTGTGTGTGTGTGTGTGTGTGTGTAGTCTAAGTAACCAGCAATCCTTGCTGATTTCAGACTGGGAATTATTAACTCTGTCCCCAGGGTCGCTTCCTGTGGCATAGAGTCTGACTCCCCAGGTTTTCCCTGTTTTTTAAAGTCCAGAATCTTTGTTATGGAATTTCCAGATTTTTAATTTTATGGCCATTGGATTACATTTTTCTATTGTGCATTTCTTGGGAGGGGGATTTTTTCTGTATAGTCATCTGTATGTTTTAAGGAAGCCTCTGTTTTACAACCCTAATTTTTGCAATGGAAGCTTCCTTGTTCCTGGCAACTAAGGGGCCCAGCCTCAGGGCGTGCATAGAATCGTAAGCTCTGTATTCCTATCTCAAAAGATAAACTTCCATATCTTTCCTTTTTTTCCAGTGTAACCAGACATTAAAGTTCAAGACAGAATATGGGTTGCTCGTCTTCAGACACATTAGCTATCACCACCCCTGAGGGCAGTGGGAATTAGACCTGACCCTGTATTTATACCAAACATAAGACCCAGGAGGACATAGAGGGCAGAGAGAGGAAGGGCCTTACATCTAATGAAGCCTTAATTTTCATGGGTCCATAGTCTGGAGACATTCCATTTGGCTGCATCCGTGACTTATTTTGACCTGGGTATAGTGGATCTATGATGTAATGCCAGCTCTCTTCACAGCTGTAGGAATGGAGAGAATCACCATGTAGAGTCCTTTTCAAGTTGGTTTCAGTGCTCCTTTGGGTACCTGCTTGACCCAGACAGTATCACTAGACTGAACAAGGGGAAACTGATGGTGAACTCAGGTCAGTTTAGTCTTTTGGATAGTCGCTGAATATCTTTTATTCAAGAACTGGAGGGGCTGTAGTGACTTGAGAAAGGAATAGTTAGAGAGTTCTGGCAACTGCTGGTCTCAGAGCCTGGGAAACAGTGGGGGAGGTCTTCTAAACATAATCACATAGTGGGCAAATTCCACCCTCTATGGGACTCAGCAGGCCCAAAACAAAGGAAGGAGGTCTATTCATCTTTTACTGAACTCTGATGATAGTTTTGTTAGGGTTAATGTGCTATGTTTTTTTTTTTTTAACCTGCAAAGGAAGGAGGTCTATTCATCTTTTACTGAACTCTGATGATAGTTTTGTTAGGGTTAATGTGCTATGTTTTTTTTTTTTTAACCTGCCTAGAATTCTGAGGTCTGTATGCACAATAAAGTTCTCAATCTGTGTCTAAAGCTTCAGCTATTAGTTGAGAGTTGTGGTGATCTGATTGAAAATGACCCCCATAGACTCATAGGGAGTGGCATTTGTAGAGGTGTGGCCTTGCTAGAGAAGTGTGGCCTTGTTTGAGGAAATGTGTCACTGGGGGTAGGCTTTGAGGTTTCAGAAGCTCAATCCAGGCCTAGTGGTTCACTGTCTCTTCCTGCTGCCCGTGGATCCAGATGTAGAACTCTAAGCTACCTCTCCAGCACCATGTCTGTCTTCATGCCTCCATGCTTCCTGCCATGATGATAATGGACTAAATTTCTGAATTGTAAGGCAGCCCAAGTTAAATGTTTTCCTTTATAAGAGTTGCCATGGTCATGGTGTCTCTTTTTTTTTCCTTAAATATTTATTTATTTATTTATTTATTTATTTATTTATTTATTTAGTATATAATGTTCTGTCTGTGTGTATTCCTGAAGGCCAGAAGAGGGCACCAGACCTCATTACAGATGGTTGTGAGCCACCATGTGGTTGCTGGGAATTGAACTCAGGACCTTTGGAAGCAGGCAATGCTCTTAACCACTGAGCCATCTCTCCAGCCCCCTCATGGTGTCTCTTCACAGCAATAGAAACCCTAACTAAGACGAGGTTTTAGCTATGGAAGCCAAGCCAATGTTGGACCCCATTGTTAAGAGGAGGCCAAATGAGGGAACCAGTTCCTGGAGGAGCTTTTTAGCTACTATTTGAGCAGTTTCAGTCTGTGGGCAGAACGCCTCTACCCCCTCAAAACAGGTATCTATAAAAACTAGCAAGTACTTCTATTCTCCCCAGCAGGCTGGATCTTGGTGAAATAAGTTTTCCCAGAGTTCTCTGGAGGGCTGGCCTCCCATTTAGACCCTCCCTGGGTAAGGGCTCTCTGTTTGGGATTTAAGTGAGCACAAACCTGACATCTGACTGAGACATACTGTGCTAGGCTGTTCAGTCTAGGCATAGCCTGCCTTGGTCTGAACAACTCAGAAAGTTTTGTAGATCCCAGATGAGTAGCCTGCTAGGGGTCAGTTACCAGAGTTCTGCCAGTTGTTTCTCAGAGAATGATCTTTCCCTCTGGTATCCTCCATCAAGGTGTGTTTGAGCTCCACTTTTTCCATTTGCATCACCATTTCCTCTTAGTTGTACCATGGAGTCTCAGGAAGCACTGGGTTGGGGTATGCTATCAGAATTTCAATAGGCCCCAGGGGTCATAGGGCAGCTAAGTCAGTTGTCCATTACCTTTTACCTCAGGGGAGTCATCTTTTTGATGTTCTTGGCAGTAGAGCAGTGGAAGATAGTAATTCATAGTAGAAGCCAGATAGCCTCTAGTAGGGTCAATATTTTGTTTTGTTTTTAATGTCCTTTTCCCCAACAGGGAAAAGCCCTCTTTCTCTCAGACTGTAGACATGCTTGGCAGTGAAAGCACAGTAACTGTCCAGTATATGGTGGTAGACTTTTCTTTTCCCCATCTGAGAGCCTGTGTCAGATCTATCAGTTCTGCTTTCTGGGCTGAGGTACCTGGCTTGGGCCCAAATCGTTTTGGTTAAAGTAACTATTGCAGCTCCCACATTCCTGATTTCATCTGTTGTCATGTGATAGTTAAGGATGAGCACCTGTGGGTTGTCATCAGGCAAGAGAGTCATAGCAGGATTTCTGGCAGTGGGTTTCTCAAGCCAGACTTGACGGTGGTTCAGAAATGGGGCCTGGTACTGGGTCACATGGGCACAGACTGCCACTGTTCTGGTGTTCTGGAGGAGGGCCTCAGTGGCTTAAGGTACTGTGAGTTATAAGATCCTGATCCCTGACTCAGAGTTAACTTTGATTTTTGTGTATTTTTATTCGACTAGCAGTAAGCCAGGCATAGTGGTGAGTATCTTTAATCCCAGCCCTTGGGAGGCAGAGGCAGGAGGTTCTCTGTGAGTTCAAGGCCAGGCTGGTCTACATAGTGAGTTCCAGGACAGCCAGGGCTGCATAGTGAGACCCTGTCTTGAAACAAACAAACAAAAAAGACAAATTAGTAGCTGCACATTTCTTAGACAGGTGAACCCTCCCGTGGCTACAGGATATAATGGTTTAGACAGGTATGTCACAGAGCATTTCTATGGCCCCAAGGTTTGGGTTGAAACCCCATTTCTAATGTCTTTTGTTTCATGGACAAACAGATGAAAAGGTTTTGAAACATCTGGAAGTGCTAGGGTTGGAGCCAAAGTCAAAGCTGTTTTTAAAATTTCAAGTGCCTTTTTGTTTCAGTCTAGATTGCACCTCTCTACTGAGGCCTTGCTGTTTCTCAAACTCCAGTATTCGACGCAGCAATACCTAGTAGCATCTAGAAACTCTTCTCACACCTGTCTCTTAGTCTTTGGAGGTGGGGTCTGAATGATGGCAGCAGTCCTACGCTGAGGCAGGCCTCTTGCCCTAAGGGCATTTTTTACATCTTTTCAGAGAATGGTTGGTTTTGAGTAGTTTTGTAATTATACAGATATTGGTTGAAATGGAGACATAAATCATGAAAGAGTAAGAGGTGGGTCTTCCTCTTTCACCTTCCCCGGGATTGCTTAGAGCAGGCAGGTTAGTGTAGGAGGTAATGCTTACCTCAGGGAACTATTTTCCCCCTCCCTGTGTTCATTCTGCTTAGATACCAGGAAGTCCTGGATGAGAAGAGTTGTTGAATTTTGTCAAATGTTTATTTTTCAGCATCTAATGAAATGATCATATGGTTTTTTCCTTTCCGCTTATTTATATGATGAGTTACATTGATAGATTTTCGTATATTGAACCAGCCCTGCATCTCTGGGATGAAGCCTACTTGATCATAATGGATAATTTTTCTAATGTGTTCTTGGATTCGGTTTGCCAGTATTTTGTTGAGGATTTTTGCGTCTATGTTCATGAGTGAGATTGGCCTGTAATTCTCTTTCTTGGTGGAGTCTTTGTGTGGTTTTGGTATCAGAGTAACTGTAGTTTCATAAAAGGAATTTGGTAATGACTCTTCTGTTTCTATATTGTGAAATACCTTAAGGAGTATAGGTATTAGGTCTTGGAAGTTTTGGTAGAATTCCGCATTGAAACCATCTGGTCCTGGGCTCTTTTTGGTAGGGAGGTTTTTTTTTTTTTTTATAACAGCTTCTAATTCTTCGCGACTAACAGGTCTATTTAGATTGTCCACCTGGTCCTGGTTTAACTTTGGTATGGCATTTATCTAAAAAAGTGTCCATTTCTTTTAGATTTTCCAGTTTTGTAGCATACAGGCTTTTGTAGTAAGATCTAATGATTCTCTGAATTTTCCCTGTGTCTATGGTTATGTCCCCCTTTTCATTTCTGATCTTATTAATTTGCATATTCTCTCTGCCCTTTGATTAGTTTGGATAGGGGTTTATCAATCTTGTTGATTTTCTCCAGGAACCAGGTTTTTGTTTCATTGATTCTTTGGATTGTTTTCTGTGTTTCTATTTTGTTGATTTCAGCCCTCAGTTTGATTATTTCCAGTCTTCTACTCCTCCTAGGTGAGTCTGCTTCTTTTTTTTCTAGAGCTTTCAGATGGGCTGTTAAGTCTCCAATGTGTGCCTTCTCTGTTTTCTTTAAGTGGGCACTTAGTGCTATGAACTTTCCTCTCAGGACTGCTTTCATAGTGTCCCATAAGTTTGAGTAGGTTGTTTCTTTATTTTCATTGAATTCAAGGAAGACTTTAATTTCTTTCTTTATTTCTTCCTTGATCCAGGTGTGGTTCAGTAGTTGACTGTTCAGTTTCCATGAGTTTGTAGGCTTTCTGGGGGTAGGGTTGTTGTTGAATTCTAACTTTAATCCATGGTGATCTGATAAGATACAGGTGGTTACTAATATGTTTTTGTACCTGTGGAAGTTTGCTTTGTTACCGAGTATGTGGTCAATTTTCGAGAAGGTTCCATGAGCTGCAGAGAAGAAGGTATATTCTTTCCGATTTGGGTGGAATATTCTATAGATGTCTGTCAAGTCCAATTGATTCATTACCTCCATTAATTCTCTTAGTTCTCTGTTAGGTTTCTGTCTGATTGACCTGTCCATTGGTGAGAGAGGAGTGTTGAAGTCTCCCACTATTAGTGTGTGCGGTTTGATGGCTGCCTTGAGTTTTAGTAATGTTTCTTTTACGTATGTGGGTGCTTTTATATTAGGGGCGTAGATATTCAGGATTGAGACTTCCTCTTGATGAATTGATCCTGTTATGAGTATAAAATGTCCCTCTCCATCTCTTCTGATTGATTTAAGTTTGAAGTCAAGTTTGTTAGAAATTAGTATGGCCACACCTGCTTGTTTCTTAGGTCCATTTGCTTGATAAGCCTTTTCCCAGCCCTTTACTCTGAGTAGGTGCCTGTCTCTGTGTTTGAGGTGTGTTTCTTGTAAACAGCAGAATGTTGGATCCTGATTTCGTATCCAATCTCTTAGCCTGTGCCTTTTTATAGGTGAGTTGAGCCCATTGACATTAAGTGATATTAATGACCAGGGGATGTTAACTCCGGTCACTTCTTTAGTAGTAGAGTTCGTGTGCGTCCCTTCTTTGAGTTGCGCTGGTGACGGGTCTCTAGATGTCTGAGTTATTGTGGTCATTGTTGGACTCCTTGGTTAGAGATTTTCCTTCTATTACTTTCTGTAAGGCTGGGTTTGTGGCTACGTATTGTTTAAATTTGTTTTTATCCTGGAAAATTTTGTTTTCTCCATTTATGGTGAATGAAAGCTTGGCTGGGTATAGTAGTCTGGGCTTGCATCCATGGTCTCTTAGTTTTTGCAGTACATCTATCCAGGACCTTCTGGCTTTCATGGTTTCCATAGAGAAGTCAGGTGTAAGTCTGATAGGTTTACCTTTGTAAGTAACTTGGCCTTTTTCCTTTGCGGCTCTTAATATTCTTTCTTTATTCTGTATGTTTTGTGTTTTGATTATTATATGGCGGGGGGTTTTTTTTTTTTTTTGATCCAGCCTATTCGGTGTTCTGTATGCTTCTTGAACCTTCATAGGTACATCTTTCTTTAGGTTGGGAAAGTTTTCTTCTATAATTTTATTAAATATATTTTCTGGGCCGTTGAGTTGCACCTCTTCTCCTTCTTCTACTCCAATTATTCTTAGGTTTGGTCTTTTTATTGTGTCCCATATTTCCTGAATGTTTTGTGATGAGAATTTGTTGGTTTTGCTGTTTTCTTTGATCAGTGTGTTTATTTTCTCTATGGTATCTTCAGTATCTGATATTCTTTCTTCTATCTCTTGTATTCTGTTGGTAGTACTTGTCTCTGTAGTTCCTGTTCGTTTACCCAGATTTTCCATCTCCAACCTTCCCTCGCTTTGTGTTTTCTTCATTACTTCCATTTCATTCTTCAGGTCTTGAACTGCTTCCCTTACCTGTTTGATTGCTTTTTCTTGTTTCTCTTGGTTTTCTTGGGTATCTTTGAGCGATTTATTCATTTCCTCTACCTTTTTGTTTGTAATCTCTAATTGTTTATGGCAGTTTTTCACCTCCTGCTTAAGGTCTTCTATTATTTTCATATAATTCACTTTTGAGTCGATTTCTTCTAATTCTTCTGGAGTAGGGTGTACAATTCTTCTTATTTTGGGATCCCTGGATTCTGCTGATGTCATGTTGCCTTTCAGGTTGTTGGAGGAAGTCTTGCATTGGTGCCTTCCCATCTCCTCCTTCAAATGGAGCCAGGAGAGGCCTGATGTCTTGGTCCAGTCTTTGCTATGACTGAGTCTCTGGGTGTATCTCTTCAGTGTAGAAGCAGGGAGCGTCCTGTCGAGCTGGAACTCCTCAGCACCCAAACATGGACAACTGGTAGTCCAATGACCCGCGGACAAAAAGGAGGAACTAGGGGGGCAGGGCAGGGACGAGTAGAACACAGGACTACCCTGCCTCACAAGTTGAAGGTGCGTGTGCTCCCTTTCAGGGGTCCTTGAGGCCTGACATGTAGGCAGGCACTCACCGCTCTGGGTTGGAAGCCTTAGTGTAGGAGCAGAAAACTGTTCCTGAGCAAAGGACCTTGCAGAAAACGCAGGCCTGGAGGGGGGGGGGTCGTGTGTAAGAAAAACAGCCCTGCAGAATTAGCTGAGGGAGGGGGGTTTGTGCTCTCTTCCGGGACAATCGCCCCTGGATAGCACACACTCACCCATCCAGATGGAACTCCTCAGCATCTAAACAGGGCCGCCTGGTAGCCCAGTGATCCGGGGACAGAAGGAAGGACGGGGCAGGCAGTGCAGGATCCAGGAGAACACAGGAGCCCCTGGGGCACAGGCTGAGGGTGCCCGGGCTCCCTTACAGGGGACCTTGAGGCTCACTGCTCTGGGTGGGTTATGGATGCAAGCCCAATGTCTCTCCTGGTGCCCGGATCTGATCTCCTTGCTGCTTGGGTGGCTCGTAAACAAAGGGCCTACCTTACTTGCTGCAGGCAGGCTATTGAGACAAAGGAGCTACCACCCTCCAGGTTGCCCTCCCGATTCGGATTCGGTCCCAGCGCCTGAACAGGCTGAGCTGGGAGGTGTTATGTGGTCAAAGAGGGGAGGGAGTCAGACGGAGGGGGGCGAGGGTTGTGGATGCAAGCTGCGTGGGATAGGAAGAGAGAGGAGGTATTGGGCAGTATAGCCCCTGCAGGATGACCAGGAAGTGTAGGAGGGATGAGGAAAGTCTGAGTTCCCTGTCCAGGGCTGCTGCTGCGGTCAGAAACTCACTCACCCCAATGATGTCTCTCCTGATGCCCGGATCGGATCTCTAGAGAACAAGTCTTAAGTTGTGTGTGTGTCACCAGAGAATAAACTATTGGTCAATAAAGGGAAACAAAATTGGCAAAAACACATAGAAAGACACACAGAGACACACATGAACAGAGAGACACAACAAAAACAACCAGGGGTGGCCACTATACATTCATACACCTGAACAGATAGGAGAAAATCTAGTGGTATTTCACGTGGATTCTGGATATAGGATCAGTAGCAGCATCCAACCTCTATGTGTCCAATCAGAAAGTGCCTTAATCAGATTTACCTCCAGAAGTGAGAGACCCAGTGACTTTCTATTTTATTTTATTTTATTTTATTTTGAGACAGGGTTTCTTTGTAGCTTTGGAGCTTGTTCTGGAACTAGCTCTTGTAGACCAGGCTGGCCTCTGCCTCTTGAGTGCTGGGATTAAAGGCATGGGCCACCACAGCCTGGTATGACTTCATAATTTGTTTCCTTTGGGGGCAGAGGTGCCAGGCTCCTCCAAAGCATTAGGCAACAATTGATAAAATGGAATCCTGGGGCGCTAGAACATCTCAGGTTGTGTACCCCATAGGAGTCCCCAAACCACCACACTCTTCCTTGATCTGAGGGACTCTAAGACCTCTGGTGTCTCAAGGTCTGGTTGTCTCTAGGGATCTCAGTGGAACCCCCAGAAATGTTTTGGGTCATCCACCAGAGAAGACTGCTTAGACATGCTTTTAGTCAATAGAAAGTCTTGGTAAGGGCTGGAGAGATGGCTCAGAGGTTAAGAGCACTAGCTGCTTGTAAATGAAGTTTCTGTCCTGTTTTTTTTTGTTTGTTTGTTTGTTTTTGTTTTTTTGTAAATGGCCTGGCCCCACAGCCATTCAGTTCCAAAGAAATACACAGAGGCTTATATTAATTATAAATTGGTTGGCTTATTAGCTCATGCTTATTATTAACTAGCACTTACAACTTAAATTAACCCATAATTCTTGTCCATGATAGCTATGTAGCTTGGTACCTTTTATCAGTGAGGCATTCTCGTCTTGCTTCCTCTGCATCTGGCTGGTGACTGCCAACTGAGCTTTTCCTCTTCCCAGAATTCTCCTAGTCTAGTCACCCCACCTATACTTCCTGCCTGGCTACTGGCCAATCAGCGTTTTATTAAACTAATATGAGTGACAAATCTTTACAAGGTACAAGAGCATTATTCCACAGCAGATCTATCTGTCTCTGCCTCCTAAGTGCTGGGATTAAAGATGTGTGCCACCACACCCAACTATTCTCTTTCTTTTTAAAAGGACTTTCTCTATACTTTTTCTCTCCCAAGCCTACGTATAATTTTAAAAACACTGCAAACCATTTAGAGGTCTTTAATGTATATCTCTCTTTTTCTGACCACATGAGTCTTTAATTTGCTAAACAACTTGGCTAGGATTAAAGCCACGGCTTTGGCAGCTGGATCTGCCCCACTCCTTGGCTTCCTGAGAATTAGCTTCATGGTAGAGATACTGGCAGGAGCTGTGTTTTTTATTACATCTCGCTGGAGTTTCTAGGTCCATGCCACCACCAAGAAGTCTGATGCCAGCTGCTCATAAACATCATTTAAGGTTTTTGTGGCAGGGCCCCTTAAAAGAGTTGTGAGGTGTTTGCTGCTAACACTGAATCAGGAAACCTCTCTTAAAGGAGATGAGCTTGCCTCTAGCGAACAGAGCCTACCTGAGAAAATGCTGCTACCAAGAAGCTATGCTTAGTTCTGTTCTTTTGTGTCTAGAATTTCTTCCCAAGCTCTCTCAGATTTTATGTGGATGTAGTTGCCCTACATTGGCTCCATTTGTAAACAGAAGATCCTGTCCCACCTGGTCCCAGCTGCTCTTAGAGAGGTCCTGAGTTCAATTACCATCAACTATATGGTGGTTCAAAACCATCTGTAATGAGATCTAGTGTTTCCTTTTGATGTGAAAGCAGACATGCAGGCAGAACACTGTATACATAATAAATAAATAAATAAATAAATAAATAAAATATTAAAAAAAAGAAGGGGAGGGATTTTATGGGGCTATCACATTTAGGGATGAGTGTTCCAAAGTCTCTCACTCTGTGTAATGTCTGGGTGTAGTTTTCTATATTTGTTCCCATCTGAGACAGGAGGAAGCTTCCCTGATGATGGCTGAGCAAGGCTCTGATTCATGAATATAACAAAATGTCATTAGTAGTCATTTGATCACTATATACTTTTTTTAAAGAATAGTAGTATTTGATTTCCCCTTAGGTCCCTAAGTTATCTAGTCCTAGGTTTTTAGTCACTGCAGCAGTGTCACGTATGGGTTCCATCTCGAAGAGTGGGTCTTAAGTCAAATGAGATATGGTTGGTTACTCCTACAAACTTTGTGCCACCATTGCACTAGTATACCTTACAGGCAAGCCTCTACTGTGGATCAAAGGATTTGGGATAATGTTTTTCTTTTGGTGGCATGCTGACTATCTTCTTGTATGAAAGACAAGAGAACCTAGGGGTAAAGGCGCTATGTAGGCACAAGCTCGACTTCTCCATGTTCAATGAGTTGTGTAGGCATTGTTTTCAGTAGTGGGGTTTTGGTTCCAGGATGTGGAAAGCAACCTGTAGTCTTGGCAACAGCCTGGATTGTTTGTAGATTCCCATGGGTTCCCTTAGGCCAGCAACTCAATAAAGTGTGACCCAATCTAGGTCCTGGAAGCTTCATTTGTTAATGAGATGTCAAGTTGGGATTCTGTCTTTCCTATTATTTAGCAATTTCATTTAGATCACTTTCACAATATTTATATTTTAGGAAGCTTCTATTATATTAGATTTTCATACTACTTAATGGTCCTTAATTTTAATTGTCTTTCCCCATATTCCCTTGCCAAGAGTGGTATAGCTGGATCTTGAGGCAGATGGATTCCCATCTTCTTGAGGAACAAACAGCCTAGTATATTTGCATGATGGTTGTATGAATTTGCACTCCCACCAGCAAAGGATGAATGTTCCCTTTACATCCTCACCAGCATAAGCAGGTGTGGAGGTCCCAGCAGGTGTCAATGCAGGCAGTGATTCATGAAGAGATAAGAATGAAAACCTGGTACAGACTGACTTTGTCAACCTGGGTCAGACTTCAGAGAGTCTAATGCCAGGCAGTTCATAGTCAGCATATTTAAGACAGTGCAATTTTAGAAAAGGTTTTCAGGAAACAATCAGTCCAGTCAGTCCAATGCCAGGTACACATTAAGCTTAAAGTGAAATTCCTTTACAAAGTACATGTGACAGTGAGGGTGGGTTCTATAGCTAAAAGGCCTAGAATCTAGCCTCCGACTGATAGCATAAAGGTCAGCAGACCACAGAGTACGTAGGACACTTCCACTAAGAATGGGGAATAGTCTAAGGAGGAAAGAGTTTGGGATAATCCTTCTGGGGAATTTGAGTGAGGTCTGCCTCTATAGCAAAATGTGCGTGGGGTCTTCCTCAAAGACAGCAACAGGTCACCCTGCCATTAACAAAATCCACTCTCAGCTTTCTGGATGGAATTCAGGTATTTGATTTTTATCTCCTCCCTTGAGGAGAAGCCCAAGCCTGATTAACATTCTGGTTCTCTTAGTGTGCCTCTGCCAGTAAAGGACCTCTGTGACCTCAACAAGTTGTTACTTGTTTTATTGGTCTTAGCTATTCTGACAAGTGTAAGAAGAAATCTTAAAGTAGTTTTGATTTGCATTTCCCTGATGACTAAGACTGATCAACCTTTCTTTGAGTGTTTCTCAGTCATTTGAGTTTCCTTTATTGAGAATTCTCTGTTTAGATCTGTACTCCATTTTTTAATTGGGTTATTTGTTTTCTTGATACCTAGGATTTTTAGTTCTTTATATATTTTTAACCCTTTATTGAATGTGTAGTTGGTAAAAATCTTTTCCCATTATCAAGGTTGCTGCTTTGTCTGAATGATGGTGTTTTTTTTTTTTTTTTTTTTTTTTTTTTTNTTTGCCTTACAGAAAATTTTCAGTTTCACGAGGTCCCATTTATTAATTGGTGCTACTGGTGTTCTGTTCAAGACATCTTCTCCTGTGCCAAGGCTATTCCCCAGTTTCTCTTCTATCAGATTCAGTGTATCTGGTTTTATATTGAGGTCTTTGATCCATTTGGAGTTAAGTTTTATGCAGGGTGATATGTATGGATCTGTTTAGATTCTTTCACATGCAGCCAACACCATTTACTGAAGAGTCTGCCTTTTTTTTTCCCATTGTATATTTCTGGCTTCTTTATATAAAAACAGGTGCCCATAGGTGTATGGACATTGGTGTTTTCTGGGTCTTCAATTTTATTCCATTGACCAACATGTCTGTTTTTGTGCCAACCATGTAATTTTTAGTTCTCTAACTCTGTAGCACGACTTAGAATCAGGGCAGAGGATGCCATCAGCAGTTCCTTACTTACTTAGGACCATTTTAGTTGTCCTAAGTTTTTATCTATTTCCATCTGAAGGACAAAATTGTTCTTTCTAGCTTTGTGGAGAATTGTGTTGGAGTTTTGATGGGGATTGCATTGAATCTGTACATTTCTTTTGGTAGGATGGCCATGTTACTATATTAATCACACTGGTCTATGGGCATGGGAGATCTTTCCTTCTTCTGATATCTTCTTCAATGTCTTAAAGTGTTTTTTAATCATACAAGTCTTTCACTTGCTTGATTAGAGTTACTCCAAGATATTTTATATTATTTGAGGTTATTGTAAAAGATGTTGTTTACCATTTATATATAGGAGGGCTACTGATTTTTTTTTAAGTTAATCTTGTATCTAGCTACTTTACTCAAGGTGTTTATCATCTATGGGAGTTTCCAAGCAGAACTTTTAGGGTCACTTATATATACTGTCATATTATCTGCAAATAAAGATACTTAGACTTTTTCTTTTCTAATTTGCATCCCCTTGTTCTTCTTTGGATTCTCTTATTTCTCTAGCTTAGACTTTAAGTAGTATATTGAATAAATGTGGAGAGACTAGACAACTTTATCTTGTTTTTGATTTTAGTGGAATTGCTTTGAGTTTGTCTCCATTTAAGTTGATTTTCGATATAGGTTTGCTGTAAATTGCCTTTATTATGTTTAGGTATGTCCCTTGTATCCCTAATCGCTCTAGGACTTTTATCATGAAGAGGTGTTGGAATTTTGTCAAAGGCCCTTTCGGCATCTAATGAGATGATCATGTGGTTTTTGTCTTTCAGTTTGTTTATATGGTGGATTACATTTATCGATTTGCATGTGTTGAACCATTCCTGTATCTCTGGGATGAAGCCTATTTGATCATACTGAATGATATTTTCTGTTGTGTTCTTGGATTTGGCTTGCAAGTATTTTATTGAGTGTTTTTGCTTTTATGGTAATAAGGGAAATTGGTCTGTACTTTTTTTTCTTTGTTGTGTCTTTGTGTGCTCATAGAATAAACTGGGCAATGTCCCTTCTGTTTCTATTTTGTGAAATAATTTGAGAAATTGGCATCAGAGAAAAAAGTCAGATCCTTTAATGTTGTTTGTTACAGGGCTGAGAATGAGACTGGGGAACTGGAATTGGAGGATATGAAGGAGAGTCAAGAATTTTCCATTGTGGGGGACTGGAGATGTGGCTCAGAGGTTAAGAGTATTGGTTGCTCTTCCAAAGGTCCTGAGTTCAATTCCAAGCAACCACGTGGTGCCTCACAACCATTTGTAATGAGATCTGGTGCCCTTTACTGGCTTGCAGGGATAGATACAGGCAGAACATAATACACAAATAAATATTAAAAAAAGAATGGAATTTTCTATTGTGACAAGTTCAAGTGTCCAGTATGGCTCCGGGGACAGACTGACTGGGGCAGTGAGTGAATGAAGGAAAAGACACAGACACAGACACAGACAGATTCACAGACAGAGAACTGGGATCAGATGATCTCGCCCTGGGCTAGGAGAAGCTGCGGCACAGGGGAAGCTCAGTGAGTTTATTATATAGAGCTGAACAGAGAAGTGGGGTTATTATATAAAGCTGAACACGGAGGTGGAGTTATTACACATGGATAAACAAGGAAGTGGGGTTTATGCCCCAGATTATGGGGGAACATTTCTCCTTCCAATTACCATAACTCTTCTTCTCCTTTTCCTCTATTTCTTCAATCGGGAACACCAGCCCTGGGATGATGCTGTCCATATTTGGATGGATCAGTAACCATCCTTGTGGGAATGAGGATATTCTAAAGAGATATACCCACCCCTCCCTTTATATGTCACACTACAAAACAATAGACTCAAATGCATTTGAATTCCCTCAGCAGTTAATGCCGGAAGAAGGAAAAACCTGGGTCCCTGGTGTCAGGCAGAGAGGAGATAATCTGGAAAAGATATCACACAAAATTGTCAGAATATCTTCAAGGAGAGAGGATAATGGGCAGAGCCACACCTTGAACACACTGCTTAGTTATATACCTTCTGATATCTATTTAAACCTAAGCCTCATATCAAACCCTCAAAGATGGACTTGCAGAGTTGGTGTATCCCTGACTAGATTGTTCCTTTTCTCAAAGTGTCCATTTTTAACTTTTTTTTGTTTATTCTTTGTTCACACCATGCCTCTCCATTCCATTCATTTTCCTGTCCCTTCATATCCACCCGCTGCCCTCAAAATAAAATAAACTAAAATTGAAGAGAGACAAAAAGAAAAATCAGTTTTGTCATGAAAGCTGCAGTGTAAAAGTCACGCAGTAAACCCTTTTTAATCAATATAGACTTACTTTCAAGTGTTCATTGCAAAGAGTCATTGGTCTGGTTTGAGGCCTCTGGTTTCTGCTGTACTATCAATGCTGGATGGGCCTTACCTGGACTCCTCTTGGATATTCTGATGTTGCCCTGTGTCTGGAGATCTTGCAGTTTTGGGTCTGCAGGACCAGCTCCTTAACATGCTCCAGCAGATCATAGATGGGGTGGGCCAACTCATAACCCTGGTTGGTTAAGTCCACCAACTCTTCCCCATCCTCACCACCAGAGTGAGCTCTCCTGCATTGCCCTGGCTAGTTCAACCCTTGCAGCGATGGACAAGGGGTGAGGCCAGTCCCGATTTCACTTCCTCAGAGTCTGTTCTCCCATACCTACCCCTTCAGGGACAGCTCTACTGTGCTGTCCAGATGTGGTATAGGGCCTGCTCTCCTGAGTGTTGCAGCTGCTGGAGGCAAGGACAGCTCACCCACACTTATGATCTCAAGGCAAGCTCTCCCATCTGCCTCAGGTGTTGATGGGTAAGGGGAGGATATCTCTTCTCTGCCTATGATAACACATGGCAGATGAGTAATGGGGATAGCTCTCCCATGCTCAAAAATTCAGGGTTGGCTCACCCACACCTCTGCCAATGTGGTTGGCTCTATTGTGCTGCTTTGACGAGGTTCAGGGCCTGCTTTCCTGAGTATTGCATTGTTTTTATTTATTCTTCTCTCTTATATTATATACCAACCATAGTTTTCCAACCCCTCCTCCACCTTTCTTCTTCCCCAGATGTTTCGAGAGCTCTTTCCGCTCCTTCAGTTAATAGCTGCTGAGATGCCAGCCCATTGGGGCGTGGTCTCTCTCTCTTTAAAAAAGCGGCCACTTCCCTGGCTCGCTTTCTGGCTTCCGGCTCCACTTCTGGTGACTAGGCTCCCTTCCTGATTGCGCAGAGGGCTGTTGTCTGGGACGGTGATCTGTAAGTTTTTCCCCTTTAAATAAATAACCATTCTATTCATCATAATTCCAAACTGGTGTGGGATTGTTTGTGATTTATGCATTCACCCAGATGACTGCTCCTCAGTTCCCCTTCAGAAAGGAGCAGGCCTCCCTGAGATATCAATGAAATATGGCATAACAAGTAACAATAAGGATAGGCACAAGTCCTCATATCAGGGCTGGGCAATAAATCTGCCTTTTCTGGTTTTCAGTATTGTTTCTTTAATTGATCTATTGGAGATGGGTGGCTGAGGTAGAATCCAGGTTGTGAGCCTGACAACTCTGGTAACAACTTTGGTAAGCCATGGGCAGGAGAAATGGCACAATTTTAGTGTCAGCCATTTCCAGTAAATTGACCTTGGGTGGAGAGGAAAAATTGAACAGTACCACACAGCAGTTGGAATCATTTTATTCCACAGATTTGTGTGTGTGCATTTAGGCCAGAGCAGGCCTTTGGGTGGCTTCCATCTAGCTCCTCCTGTCTTGAAACATTCTCTCATTGATCAGGAAGCTTGTCAGTTTTGGCCAGACTGATCTTTTAAAATGTCCTTTTGAGATTTTATTTTACTTATATTTATTTTCCTATGTTTTTATATATATGGATCTTTTGCCTGGTGCACACAAAGCCCAGAAGAGGGCATTTTATCCTCAGGGACTGGAGTTTCAGATGATTGTTAACCACAATGTGGGTGCTGGGAATTGAATCCAGGTCCTCTGTAAGAACACCCAGGTCTCTTAGCTGCTGAGCCATCTCTCCAGTCCTCTGCCTAGACTTTTTAAATTTATGTGGTTTCTAAAACATGAGGGAAAAACTTTAGTCAGCTCCCACTAAAGGTCCTGAACATAACTAAATAACAAACCTCTGGCCACCTCATTGTTCACTTTCTTTTTGGAACTTATTGTGAAGTAAATTATTATTATTGACCTGCCTAATTTAAAGGTGTGTGTGTCTTAGGGTTTCTATTGCTATGAAGAGACACCATAACCATGGCAGCTCATAAAGAAAAACGTTTAATTAGGGATGACTTACAGTTCAGAAGTTTAGTACCATTATTGGCATGGCAGGAAGCATGGTGACATGCAGGCAGACGTGGTGCTGGAGGACGTGAGACTTCTAAATCTTTATTCTCAGAGAGCAGGAAGAGACTGCCCCACTAGGCCTAGCTGGAGCATTTAAGATCTCAAAGCCTGACCTCACAGTGACACACTTCTTCCAACAAGGTCACACCTACTCCAACAAGGCCACACCTTCTAATAGTGCCACTACCTTTGGGGGCCATTTTCTTTCAAACCACTACAGTGTGTTTGTTTATCTGTCTGTGTTGTGGTCTGTATATGTGAATGTAAATATTTTGGGGATGATTTTTTGGACTACATTAATGTGTAAGAGTTACTGCCCCTGACATTTATTTTATTTCTTTTATAAAACTGTTAGCATTTAATCTATATGGGAAGTAGAAAAAGACAAGATCTCCTGAACAAATTAGGAGCATGGGGATCATGGGAGAGGGTAAAAGGGGAGGGGGGAGGAAGAGAAGGGAGTAGAGAAAAATATATATCTCAATAAAAACATTATAAACATTTGAAAATGTGTAACCACAAAAAAGCTGTTAGCTAATATACAAGAATTTAGCAGTTAATTGTAGAATTTGGGACTGAAGGAAAAAAACTGGCTGTATAGGACATCTTTTTCCTAAACCTCAGTCAAGTACCAAAAAGATAACTAATTGAATTGTTAGTTTTGAGCTTCCTTCCAGGCGGAATGTTTTGGGTCCAGGACTTCTAACTGTTAATTCTAGAAACTCGGACTGATTAAAAATAATCTTGTTACAGGATTTAGAAGATATATTTGATTTTATGAAATATGTATTTTATTAAAAAACCAATTTGCTTATATAAAACATTCACTTAATCATAAAATAAAAGCTTTATTGTTATAAAATTTTTAATTTGCTAGATATATTTTGATACAAATTTTCTTTCAAAATGCATTCTGGAAAGAAATAGAATTTTATTAACTTTTTAATAGTTAACAGATTAGAAAAAGAGATAACACAAAATACTTTACATTGATCAAAATAACTCTAAATAATGCTGTTGGGTTATTGCCATGGTTTTGTTCTACAGTAATATTCTTAATATGCCAATGGGAGGCATGAGGTTTTAAA
>NW_026068171.1:696824-717318 GCF_014885135.2 Alexandromys fortis
GCAGATAATACATTTTTGTTGTAAGTAATGTTATCAGATTGGATATTTTCATATCTAATTTGTATATTATAAAATTAGCAAGATTTTATGTTTTATTAAGATATTTTCTGATGATTTTGTGAAGCTTTTAGCTACTTAGGAAAATATTTTTTAAAAGTCAAAATTCGTTTAATAACTGTTTATGGGGCTGGAGAGATGTCTCAGTGGTTAAGAGCACTGGTTGCTCTGCAAGAGAACCTGGGCTCAATTCCCAGTACCCATATAGTAGTCTCTCAACTGTTCATAACTCCAGTTTCAGGGAATCCAATTCCTGCTCCTGGCCTTTGCTTGTGCCAGGCATGCATGTGGTTCACAGACATAAATATAATTGAAACACCCATACACAAAACATAAAATAAAATGAGAACTTAACAAGTATATGTTTCTGTTAGTCTTACATTTTATTTCACTTTGTGTGTGTGTGTGTGTGCATGCTAGAGGAGGTTAGAAAAGAACTTGTGGGAATTAGTTAGCTCATTTTACCACATGGGGTTTGTTGATTGACATGAGATTGTCAGGGTTGGTGGCAGGTGCTTTTATTCACTGAGCCATCTTGAGGGCTTACATATTAGTATTTTAAATTGCTGCTTTATTTAACAATGATTTAAAGGTGATTTCAACACATTTATTTGCTATTTATCTGCAACTGGAAATGTGTAAAGATGCATGTCTAAACTTTATGTATTGTGCACAAATTTATTCAGTTATAGGCGTGTAAGTTCAATACATATAAATGGACTAATAAGTGCTTACTCTTTCAAAATTTTGTTTTTTTATGTGTATAAGTGTCTTGTCTTCACATGTATGTATACCACTTTTGTGCCTAGTGCTCATAAAAACTGTTAAGAGGGCATTGAATCCCTTAGAACTGTTATTACAAATGATTGTGAGCCACCATGTAGGTTCTGGGAATTGAACCTGGGTATTCTGCAAGATCAACAAGTGCCCTTAACTTGTCACCCTGGGCCTCTCATAGTGTCCCATGCTAGAGCAAACTGGCTCCTAACCATTGCCCAGCCTTTGTGCCTGTAGGCTGTTGGCACTGAATTTGGTCGTACAGTGGAAGAAAAAAAAGAAAAAAAGAAGGAAAAAAAAACAAGTGCCCTTAAGTTTTGATCTATCTCTCCAGCTCCAAATGCTTAGTCTTATGCAAATGTATTATGACATTGATATTCTTTTGACATTTATGTTATTTTTATTTAGTTACATTCAGATGAAAAAAATGCTATTTGGGATATCCTGCTGTTTGATCTTGACTCTACTTCTACTTGCCATGACCAAACATTTTGTAACTGTACATATGAGGTAGTCTGTTGATGGTCATTAGCACTGTTCTCTCAATTTGTTAGAAGTCTAAACTTTTAAGTTTTGCTAGGACTGTAAACCTATTACTCTACCAAGCCAAAGATATACAGTTTGCTCTCCAAATAGAAGCTGAATTCATATATGAAGGACTTCTATGTAGATCCTCTGCATAATGATAGCCATTGCAGCTGGCTCCTTTATATATTATATTTACATAAGCTTTCTTATATAAAGCAAAGCTTAAAAGAACACTTTACCAAGTTGATGTCTTCCAGACTAGAATTGTTTGAGGTGCTAGTCCTTTTTAGACCTGTATTCCCGTGTTCTCTAATTGTACTGTGACTGTTATCTTTAGGCAAAGATAGTTAGACATGCCATAACACTATATACTCCTCTTAAAAACTAATTGGTATTGGGTATTGACCAATATAAAAAGCATACATTTATTTTATAGTAGTACTTAATTTAAAAAGATTTTATTTTTTATCATGTTAAATTATGTGTAGGTGTATGTGTCTGCATGTGTTCATGAACACTTGAGTATAGGTGCTTGCACAAGAGGGAGGCATCAGATCTTCTGGAGCTAGAGTTATAGACAGTTGTGAGTTGCCTTCTGTGGGTGCTGGGAACCAAAATTAGGTCCTCTGGAAGAGCAGCAAGTGTTTTTAACTACTGATCCATCTCGCTAGCCACGTCCCGCCCCCCCCCTTTTTTTTTTTTTTTTGGTTTTTCAAGACAGGGTTTCTCTGTGGCTTTAGAGCCAGTTCTGGAACTAGCTCTTGTAGACCAGGTTGGTCTCGAACTCACAGAGATCTGCCTGCCTCTGCCTCCCGAGTGCTGGGATTAAAGCGTGCGCCACCACTGCCCGGCTTTTTGTTGTTTATTTTTGAGTTATTTTAATTATAACATTTCTCCTTCCTCCCTCCAACACCCCCATATACCTCTCTCCACTCTGCTTCAAATTCATGCTCTCATGTTTCACAAATTCTATTGCATAGATATACGTTTTTGTATATACATATATATCTCCAACTATAACCCATGGAATTTATGTAATGTTAGTTGTTTGTATGTTTTCAGGACTGACAGTTTGACATTGAGCAATAAATTGGTGTCCTTGCTTACCTTTTTGAGGCGAGGACTCATTGTGCCTTTATCTTCTGTGTGCTGAGATAATAGGTATTTGCCAACACACTTGGTTTATGCAGTGTGACACCAGTGGCTCTAGCCTAGGCTTCATAGCAAGACTTTGTCTCAGAGCCAACAACAAAATGAATTTAAACCCAGACCTTTGTGAATTCTAGGCAAGCACTCTGTCAACTGAGCTACAGTCCCAGTTGTCCTCACTTTTAAAGGAACTTACTTTTTGATATTGTCTTCTTGAAATATTTGCTTTTGATGGTTGTGGTTTTTTATAAAGCTTTGTAACTGTTGTCCATTAACATTCTGCAGAAGCACAAGTGCCAAAAGAACCTGAGCAGCATTTTTGAGTTGTTAAAATGTCACCAGTATGACAGACCGAATTAAAACTCGGTGATGGACTATATGTAGTCCTGACCTAAGAGCCATCCGTTTTATACTTCTTAGTTGCTTAAAATTGGCAATAACAGATTTTATTGGAACTGATTCTTTGATATCTGTCACTCTACAATATAGGACTACAGCAGATCAGCCAGCACAGATCTCATCCATGTTGAAGGATAGTCAAGATCAAACTATCACAAAGTCTTCAGAAAATATTGTTCTCTGTGTTGTCAAGGCAGAAATTATCAGAATAAAAATAAAGTCATTCTGTTTGTTGTGCCTCTTGCATGTAATAAAACTTGGGGGGGGGGTAAACAAAGAGGATCATAGATTTGAGGACAATCTAGGCTTCATAGTAAGGCTTGTCTCAAGCCAACAACAAAATGGAGTCACTTGTGCCAGACCTTCGAAAAATAACTAAAGCTAAGAAGTTATTGAGAAATGGTTCTAATGCATAATCATCTGACACTAACTGAATGTCTTTTAACCTGGAATCCTACTTGTGTTCTGTTTGTGAGACTATTAGACACAGGATTGAGATATATAGTGCCGGGTCTCAGTGGGTAAACGTTTTCTGCACAAGTCAGACAAGCTGAGTTAGATCCTAAGAACCCATGTAAAATGCCATATACAGTGCCATGCATTTGTAGTTCCAGTGAGATGGGAAGCGGGGACAGTGAGATGGGAAGTGGGGACAGGAGAATCAACTGAACACCTATGGGCCAAATATTCTGGAATCTGCAATGCAGCAGCAAAAACAAGACAGACCTTGCCTTAAAACAAGGTGAAATGACTCTTGAAAAGTTATTTTCTGACCTCCACACACATGCTGTGATATTCATGTGTTTGCATTTACACACACACACATACACACACACAGGTGCACATGTACATAAAATTTAAATGATCTTTAAAAAAATGAAAGAAAAAAGAAGTATAAAAACCAAGAGTGGGAAAATTCAATTTTCCTGCAGTAATCAAGATATTCTAGGGCTGGAGAGATGGCTCAGCGGTTAAGAGCATTGCCTGCTCTTCCAAAGGTCCTGAGTTCAATTCCCAGCAACCACATGGTGGCTCACAACCATCTGAAATGAGGTCTGGTGCCCTCTTCTGGCCTTCAGGCATACACACAGAAAGAATATTGTATACATAATAAATAAATAAATAAATAAATAAATAAATAGTTTAAAAAACATCCTTAAAAAAAGATATTCTAAAGAGACACTTCTGACTCTCTCTTTGGATGTCAACACAAAATATATAAAACAATGCAACTCAATAAATTAAAATTTCTCAGAAAAAAAAATCAGCTAATGCTGCCAAAGGAGAAACTTGTCTTCTAGAAAGAGACTAGAGCTAAGTCAATGAGGTTGTATATACCTCTTAACTTGTTTTATATGTAAACTTCATGTGAGAGTCCCAAAGATTATTAAAGGGCATTGGTTACTGGACTTCTTTATTGTAACATGAGGGCTGGCTTGTTGGGGTTTATGTCTTGGCCAGTTCCCACAGCTGGTAAGTTCTTAAAATGACACAGAGAGTCTACATTAGGTTATAAACTGATTGGCCCATTAGCTCAGGCTTCATATTAGCTCTTATAACTTATATTAGACCATAATTCTTATCTATGTTAGCCACATGGTTCAGTACTTTTTTCATCAGGGCAGGTCACATCATGTTTCTTCTGTGGTCTGGGCAGGACTACAGAGGAAACTTCCTTCCCAGAATTCTCCTGTTCTCATTGTCCCACCTGTACTTCCTGTCTGGTTGTCCCACCTATACTTCCTGCCTGGCTACTGGCCAATCAGCATTTATTTAAAACATAATTGACAGAATACAATTGTCCCGCACCACTTCCCCCTCTTTTTTTTCTTTTTTTTTAAACAAAGGAAAATATCCATAGTTCATTTTTTGGGGGGAATGTGGGCATAGTATTTCAGGCTACTTCCTGCTGGTTGGGGTGCTGATAATCTTATGGGGACCTAAAGAAAATTTGGAATTATGATCAAGTCCTGACTGAAGTATCCTGTGAGTCTTGATCATCTCAGGCAGCAGTCTTGAATCTGTTCTGGATATAGAACTTAGACATCTGTGCCATCTGTTCCTACTGGATATTTCTCAGGTGGTCTTCCTTGATCAAACCTGATTTTTCTTAACTCAGAATGAATCCACAGTCTCTCATTTCCTGTGGAAACAAAAGCAAAATCTCTTTTCTAAAGTAGCATACCTTTTGACTTCAAATTTGAAGTCAAGGTATTTTAAAATACCTATCTTGGATTAGTTTAGCAGCATTTATAAACAAATATCTTTTAGCAGCTGTTGCTCCTTCCTCAGCATTCAAACAATTCAAAGAGAGCATAATAACATACAGTATCCAGATTCTCTATGTGTTTTCCATCTTTATGCAGCTTTATTTTAAACTCTCTTTTATTTTTAAATTTTGGCTTTTTGAGTCAGGGTTTCTGTGTATCTTTGTCCTGGAACTGCTCTGTAGACCAGGTTGTCCTTGAACTCACAGAGACCCACTGTCTCTGCCTCCCCAGTGCTGGGATTAAAGGTGTGTGCTACTACACCTTGAACTTACAGAGGTCATTCTACCTCTGTCTCCCAAGTGTTGGGATTAAAGGTGGGTACCACCACACCCAACTACTCTCTTTTTATTTTTAAGGACTTCAATCTTTTTTTTCAAGCCTGCATTATATTTTTAACACACTGTAAACCATTGATGTTTTCTTCATCTTTGAATCTCTCTTTACACTATATCTATCTTTTTCTGACCACACAAGTCTTTAATTTGCCAAGCACTATGGCTAGGATTGAGGCCATGGCCTTGATGACTGGATCCAACCCCTTCCTTAGCTTTCTGAGATTTCAGCCTCATGGCAGAGGTACTGACTAGAGCCACATTTATTGCCACAACTCTGTGGCATTTTAAGGTCCCTGCCAGCAAATAAGCTGCAACAGTGTGTCCACAACAGCACTCAAATGCTCTCTCTGTAGCTGGACCTCCTGCCTCAAAGAGTCAGAGTTTGCACTGGCAGGACAGCCCAGAAAGCTGGCATTTTAAAGTGGCGCAGCTTTTTTCCTGCTATGTCTGAAAACCGAAAAGCATGCAGTCAGCTTTTTATCAACACTATTTAAGTGTTTCATGGCAGGACCTCTTAAAGAGCTGCAGGGTTTTGCAGCTAAAGCTGAGTCAGGAAGCCTCTCTTAAATCAGAGCACTTGCCTGATTTAAGAACTGAGAAATTGCTGCTACCAAGAATCTGTGCTTTATTCTTTTCTGTCTAGAATTACTTCCCAAGCTCTGTCAGGCTTTATGTGGATACAGTTGTCCACACATTGGTGCCATTCTGTTACGTGAGGGCCAGCTTGTTGGGGTTTATGTCCTGCCCAGTTCCCACAGCCGGTAATCCCCCAAGGAAAATCACACAGAGATTCTACATTAGGTTATAAACTGATTAGCCCATTAGCTCAGGCTTCGTATTAGCTCTTATAACTTATATTAGCCCATTCTAATCTATGTTAGCCACATGGCTCAGTACCTTTTTCAGTGTGGCAGGTCACATCCTGCTTCTTTGTTGTCTGGGGGGCAGGACTGCGGAGGAAAGTTTCCTTCTTCCCAGAATACTCCTGTTCTCATTGCCCCACCTCTACTTCCTGTCTGGTTGTCCCACCTATACTTCCTGCCTGGCTACCAGCCAATCAGCATTTATTTAACATATAATTGACAGAATATAGAATTGTCCCACACCACTTTATTGTGATGGGTAGCTGAGTCCAGCTTGTAAAGACTCCCAGGGTAAAGGGCTATGATTTCTGAACTTTTGTAATAGGTTTCCTACCTCAGTTAGCCCAATTTAGAAGCTTTCTCACATGCATGCCCAGAGATTCATTTCATGGGTGGGTCTAGAACTTCTCGAGTTGGCAATCAATATTAACCACCACAAGTCGACTCCTGGTCAACTTGATACCCAAGCATACCACTTTTAAGCTATAACATTTCACACTTTATCTCCATAGGCTCCTGACCATCTCATACTGGCAGTTGTATTCAGTCTAATTTCAAAAGTCCCTGTAGCCGAGTGGCGGTGGTGCACATCTTTAATCCTAGCACTTGGGAGGCAGAGACAGGTAGATATCTGTGAGTTTATGGTCAACCTGTTCTATAAGAGCTAGTTCCAGGACAGACTCCAAAGCTACAGAGAAACCTTGTCTCAAAAATCCAAAAAAAAAAAAGGTCCCTGTAATCTTTAATAGTGCTATAACCATTTAAATGTGGAGTGCAGAGGCTCTTTTGAGGCTCAGGCAACCTCTTAAACATGAGCTCCTATAATATATATAAAAAAATAAGTTACATGCCTCTAGTAAACAATGGTACATAATAAACATTTCCATTCCTAAAGGGAGTAATGGGTTCATACCAAGACAAGTTTGGATCCAAGACAGACAAAAAACAAGGTAAAAAAAAAAAAACACCAAAACCTGCAGCTCCATGTCCAACATCTGGAGCTCTTGATGGAATCAACTGGGATCCAAAGGAATTGGGGAGCTACTCCTCCAGTTCTACCTCCTGCAATACACATAGCCTTTCTCCTGAATTGGCTTCATGCTGTACCTGCAACTTTTGTGCCAGATGCCCCATGATCCTAGATTTCCAACCAACACCCTTGGGTCTCCATTGCAATTTGGGATTCACTTTAAAAAAATTCAAACACTCGAGACCATCAAATGGATGCTGCCCACATTGAGCATGGGTCTTTCCATCTAATTAGGCCAATTTAGAAACTCCCTCCAGATATGTCCAGTGGTGGGTGATTCTAGATTCTATTAAGTTCATGATTAATGTTAATCATCACATTTGATAAGTAAATATCTACTCCCAGCCTCTATTTCAACCATTGTTGCTTTTCTTTTCATAGGTCCATTGTATCCAGGGTATGGTAATTAGTGGCAAAGACCCATTCAGTTGGCTAAGTCATTTTTGTCTTTTCAGTTTAAATTATATAACAGAATTATACTGCACAATTTTGAGGGATGTTTAAACATACCTGAAATTTGTAGGGCAGGAGCCAGGATTAATACACAGGTAGAATTTTTGTTATGTGAAGCTCATTTGGCTTTAAGGACTTCTGTTGATTGACTAAGGCCCACCCAGCTTATCAGGTAGGTGATTTTTTCATGTAAAATAAACTGATGATTATTATTTACCACATTTACAAAAGGTCTTCATGGAAATAGGTTAGTATTTATTGAGTAACTTGGAAACACAGCCTTAACTGAGTTGAGAGAAAACTATTCATCAAAGTTTATCTTCTTGTCTAAGGTATGAGAGGCATTTCCAGAGCTTTCCTCTTGGCTTTCTTCAACTCACAGTGAAAATAATTTCTCCCAATGTTTTGAAAATATAATTTATTTATTTTCACATATTCTTAGTTTTGATTTCTTTTGCTATGAAGAGACATCATGACCATGGCAACTCTTATAAAGAAAACATTTAATTGGGGTGACTCAATTATAATTACAGAAGTTCAGTCCACTTTCATCATGGTGGGAAGCTTTGCAGCATGCAGGCAGAAGTGGTACTGGCTCTTGGCTTACAGGATACAGGAAGATAGCTGAGACACTGGATAGTATCCACACCCTTCCCTACAATGACACACTTCCTCCAACAAGGCCATACTTCCTTCAGCAAAGCTACATCTCCGAATAGTGCCATTCCTTATGAGATTAGGTTGGTCAATTACATCCAAACAACCATATATATAATTTCATACAATATATTCTGATCAAAGTTTCCCCTTCCTCAGTTCCTCCAAGATCTTCCTCACCTACCCTCCCCACCTACACACTCACCAACCCAACTCCACCCCTTTTATTTCTCTCTCTCTTTAGCAAACAGAACAGCAAAAAACCAAGCAACGCAATTTTAAAAAACACAAGGGGCTGGAGAGATGGCTCAGAGGTTAATAGCACTGGCTGCTCTTTCAGAGGTCCTGAATTCAATTCCCAGCAACCAAATAGTGGCTCACAGCCATCTATGAGATCTGGTGCCCTCTTCTGGCGGGCAGGCATACATGCAGGCAGAACATTGTATACATACTAAATAAATAAATTAAAAAACCACAAACCACACACACACATAAACACACTAAAACAAAACACAAAAATACAAAATTGGAAACCATAATATATGAGCAAAAGGCTAATAAAAACAAAAAAGTCCCAAACAAAAACATATGAGACAAAAAGTCTACAAAGATATTGAGGTCTAGGGTGGTTTGAATAAGAAAGTCGTTCATAAGCTCGTGTATTTGAATGTGTGGTCATCAGGGAGTGACACTGCTTGAGATGGATTAAGAGGTATGGCTTTGTTGGGGTAGGTGTGACTTTTTTGGAGGAAGTGTGTCACTAGAGGTGAGCTTTGAGGTTTTAAAAGCCCAAGCCAGGCCAATGATTCTTTCTCTTCCTGCTGCCTGTGGATCCAGATGTAGAACTCTCAGCTACTTTTCCAGCACGATGTCTGCCTGCATGCCACCATGTTCCCTGCTGTGATGACTGGACCTCTGAAACTGAGCAATCCCCAATTAAATGCTTAAAAAAAAAAAAAGAAAAAAAATAAGAGTTGCCATGGCCAACTCTCCTCTTCCCTCCTCTCCTCTCCCCTTCTGTGCTTCCCCTACCCTACCATGGTCCCAATTTACTCAGGAGATCTTGTGGACAAGTCCATTTTGTGTTGACAAAACAGGCATGGGGGCCTTGTTATTTATGTGAGATTCAATTGAAAAAGACTAATTTTTCCTTTACAAGTAGATGTCAGTTGGACATAACTTCTTGATTAAAGATGGGAACTCATGTCTACTTCCCCTCTTAATCCTGGAACTCCGTCTGGTTTGGACCTCTGCAGGCATTGTGCATGCTACCACCAACACTATGAGTTAATATGTGTGTCAGTCCTGTTGTGTCTGGAAGACTCTTTCTTTGGTGTCATCCAGCTCCTCTGGCTCTTACAGTATTTCTACCTCCTCATCTGTATTGTTCACTGAACCCTGAGTGGAGAGACTTCATGAAGGCATCACATTTAGTACTGAATACTCCAAGGTGTCTCTTTCTCTGCACATTGTCAAATTGTGGGTTTCTATATTAGTTCTCATCTACTATATGAGGAAGCTTCTACGATGCAGACCTTGGTTGAAGGAGTCAGTGATTTATGGGTATAGCAGAATGTTGTTAGAAGTCATTTAATTTTTATGTCCCTTTAGTAGAACAATAGTATTTGGTTTTTCCCTAGTCCTATGGCCTAATAAGTTTCAGGTTCTTAGCTGTGTTAGGCATGGGTTTCATCCTCTTGGAGTGGGTCTTTAATGCAATTAAAGACTGCTTGGTTGCTCCAAATTTTGGGCTACTATTGTACTAGTGTATATTGCAGGCTGATCACCATTGTAGATCACAGTATTTAGAGCCGGGATGGTGGTTACCTTTATCCTTTGGCAGCATGCAAAGTACCTTCCAGTACCATGAAAACTAGTCAATAGTGGTGAAGGTTCTAGTTAGGCACCAACTTGACTTCTCCATGTTCAATGAGATATGTAAGTGCTGTCTTCAGCAACAGGGCCATATCTACAGGATATTATTGCCAAGTCAATTCAAGTTACATACATGCGGCTGAAAAATTATTCCTGGGTAGGGTAGCAGGCCTCCTATGAGCTCTATTTGGAGTCCGCCCTTAAGGTGTTACTTGGCTTCTTTATACGCCTTGTGTTCGTATGTGGAGTCCAACAGTAGATGACAAGTGCCTTCTTCAGTCACCCTCCACTGGATTTTTTTTGAGACCAAGTCCACTGTTGAATTTCGAGTTTGATGATCTTGGGCCACCCCTGTAAAAGGGTTATCTGACCCCTAAAGGGGTTGAGATTCTCAGGTTGAGAACTGCTGATCTACACGAATGTTTATGCCATTTGTTGTGTGGAAACAAGCCCTGGTCTAACCAATAAATGCTCACTGACTTCTGTAGCATAAATTCTAATTGGTATTAATAATAAGAACCCAGAGTCAGATATAATGCTGAAGATCAGAGAAGCAGAGTGACCAGCCACTAGAGAGACTTTTTACTTCTACCGAATCCTCTGACTGTATCTCCAGACTTCAATGAGCTCTTGACTCCTCCTGCCTTATATTTCTCTCTCTGCCCAGCCATATCACTCCTGTCTCAACCTCCCTAGTGCTGGGATTAAAGGCATGGGATCCCAAGTGCTGGGTTCACCTTTGTGTGAGCTCTGTTTCTCTATTGGTTAAATGTAATCTAGTGTAGCCCAGTGTGGCCTTGGACTCACAGAGATCCCTTTGCCTCCGTCTCCTGATTCCTGGGATTAAAGGTATGTGCCCTCACTCCCTGGTCTGTATGGCTGACTAGTGTGGCTAGCTTTGCACTCTGATCTTCGGGTAAGCATTATTTGGTAAACTATCAAAATATCACTACTTCTTCCCATACTTGGGATGTAAATGTCAAGTTCATTTCTTGCCATCATCCATGAGACTAGGAGCTCTTCTCTGATAGTGTCTTTGGATATAAGTGACCTGTCAGGGGAGTGTCATATATTGCAGGAATGGTAAGTCACACTGAGAAGTAACTGGAAAGTTAGGGCTTGGCGAAGACATGGCTGCTGAACTTTAGCAGTGTGGACTTTCAGCTTCAGCTTAGCAACATCCTTTTTACCAAGCTCAATGGCTGGGGCCAGCAGTCACTTAAGTTCCCTTCAGGCAGAGATACCGATTCATCCCATGCTTGGCACAGCCTGAAGCAATCCACCAGCTACTGGTTAGCTAACCTTTGCAAATCCCGAATACTTCCTCGTTCCTTTCATGGTTCGGCTCACAGACAGCAACAGGAGTTCATTGGTGCACAATTTCCTAGGGATGACAAGAGTATTCACATTGAATCAGATGCTCACAAAGAATGGTTTTCGCACATCTATTTTATTGATGTGGCCTCATTATCACCATAGTCTTGTCTGTCTCTGCTGCACTTCCTCTAACCTTTTGGGGCATGTATCTAGTATGTACCTGTCTTGGCAGTTTATACGCTCATCAGATCTTAAATTGGAAATAATCTGTATCTGCTGCAGGTTAGCCTTTCTGTAAACATGTGTGAAGCTCTTGGAAAAGAATAACCTGGCTAGCATCTAAATGGCATTCTAGTAAATTGTAACATGTTCCACACCGTGCTGTTATGACCAAGGATTAAGGCCAGATGCTTCCTGCTGTCCTCATTTTATCTGATAATGTAAACCCAGAAGACCACAATGTGGGATGTGCTTATTTGCAGTATGAGTGATTTAACCTAGAGCTCTTCCTTGACGAAGAAAGTGTTACCTGAAACTGCATCATAAATGAAAACTAGTCCTCAGAAAAGAGCCCTGTGTCTGAAATGCATATATATTTATATGGACAGCCAAAGGCAATACAAATAACATGTAAAATTTTGGGAGTCATTTGGGAAACTCTTACAACTCAAAAGAGGGTTTCCCACACCTGGTGTTCATGTTTGTGTTATAGGTGGTCTTTGGCTATTGGAGGGAGCATTGCCAGCCCAGATGTGAAAATTTCATTTAAACTATATATGTTTATTTATATACAGACTTATGTATATTATAGTGCTTTTTAGGTGAATGCTTAATGGTAAGATTCCTTATGATGGTTCCAGACACCCTTACTCTTATTTTACCCAGTTCCTTCTGTCTTTATCTGCTTCCCCTCCCTAGTTAGGCTCCCTTTATTCCTATTTTCCCAATCAGATCAATTGTCCTCTGAAAACCCCTCTCTAATGCTCCTACACCTTCCTGACCCAGGCAATGGTCCCTTTTTACTTTCCTGGTTTCTGTACTTAGTCTAGGCTATGTACTCAGTTTTGAAGATTCTTATCTCTGGAGCCTCCAATGAGAGATAACATGTGATAGTTGTCTTTCTGGATTTGGGTTACCTTACTCAATATCATCTTTCCTAGTTCCATCCATTTACCAGGCTAGACTCTGAAGAAGAAAGTGTCTATGAACATTAAAAAAATTGAAATTAATGTTTGTTTTGTTTTTGAGATTATAATCTAATTACAACATTTATCCTCCCCCCCTTTTTTTTAATCTTAATTAGGGTTTCTATTGTTGTAATAAAACACCATGACCAAAAAGCAAGTTGGAAAAGAAAGGGTTTATTTGACTTAAACTTCCATAGAAGTTTATCATCAAAGGAGGTCAGGACAGGAACTCAAACTGGGCAGGAATCTGGAGGCAGAAGCTGATGCAGAGGCCATGGAGGGGTGTGTTTAGTGGCTCACTCCTCTTGGCCTACTCAGCCTGCTTTTTTATAGAACCCAGGACTACAAGCCCAGGGATGGCACCACCCACAATGGGCTGGGCTCTCCTCCATCAAGCACTAATTAAGAAAATGCCCTACAGGATTGCATGCAGCCCTATATTGTGGAGGCATTTTCTTAATTGAGGCTCTCTCCTCTCAGATTACTTTAGCTTGTGTCGATATAAAACTAGCCAGAACACTTTTCCTACTTCACAACTGTCTCATATATACCTCCTCTCTCCTGCTCTCCTTCAAATTCAATTCATGACCTCTTTTCTTACNATATCTGTTCAGTCTGTGTAAAGTTACTTTTATGTATGTTTTCAGGGCTGACATTAACCAAAGTCTTTGCTTGGATCATACTCTGCAAAGGGGAGCTGCCAGCTGCAAAAGTGCAGATGAAACCATAGCTCATCTTATTTTCAGTTTACTTAATCAGAAAGGCCAAAGTTTGTAGAACCACCCACAAGTACTTCAAGTGTAATTCTTCCATACATCCTGAACTCCATTGGATTTATCTTTGATTCTTTTTATCTTTTCTGGAAAGTGTATTTTGGCACCTTTATGTCCTCTAATTTGAATGTTTTTAATTGCGGATGAGGACTAATATGTATTATTTCCTATAATGCTTTAGTATTAGTCTTTCTATGTAAATGGCACTCCAACTCTAAAGGCTACAGATATTGGCTTAATAGTTTTTCATGTATTTTTGTCAGCAGGCTTTAAAAACCTATGTTGAGTATCTTTTTCATATTTTGGCACTAGACATTTATTGGTATAGGAGGGGCTGCTTACTTTATTTGAAGCCACAATTCTGAACATATAAACAAGATCCAAATATCACCAAGAGAGAACATTGACTCTAGCAAAGCACACTGATAGTTTCTATCTCTTTCTCTCCTCTTCCCTCCCTCCCTGCTTTCTGCTTCTTTTGAAGGGAGGATGCTCAGAGTAGAAAGACAGCTGTTAATACAGTTGCTATTCCACAGGCTGTTTGGGAAGGATGTTCAATTCATTAGCTGTATAGATTGCTTCTGGAAAACCAATTAGTTGGCTGAGGGGACAGGAAGGGGAAAAGCTCAATTTCCATGCTATATTTTGTACTTTAGAATTTTATTGTATCTTTTTTTTGATATATGGTCATGTAGCACAGGCTGGCATTTTTTTCCAGGTGTATGTTACCAATAAAGATGATTTAAAACCACATATGAGATCAGTGTTTGTTATTATTGTGGACGTTTAAGAAATGACTTTAAAACTTATGGTGCTGCATGCAATAAACTTTGGTATTTGAGCACAGGCAGTAATGACTGAAGAGACAAAAGCGGCTAAATTTGGATGTAGGTGATATCTGGGCATACCTGCCTGCCATCCTACTTACTAAAATTTATGCAACACAAATACACAAAGGAAATTTCCTTGCCTTGACTCCCCAGGGAGGTGTACATAAAACTGGCCCCTTTATCTGATACAGCTTCTTGGATAAAGTGTGGGTATGAAAACAGTGATCATTCTCTGGTCTTCTGAGTGGCTAATGGGGGTGGGGAAATAAGAATGGTGTTTTTAATACCAAAGCAGTGTTTCTGGATGTGGAAGCTAGTTTCAAAGCAAGCGTTGTGCTTGAGATCCTGGGTGGGGGGAGGGAGGAGCACAGCTTGTGGATGGCCTTTAGTGAATTGTGTGATGTTAGTATTCTAGATGGGCCTATATTTGATCAATCTGATTTTAAAAAATATTTGAGACTTGTGTGACTAAAAGGTATGAGCTTGCTTCTGGTCACATTGGTGGTGCGTGAGTCTTAAAGAGCTCAGCACCCAGAGGCTTCAAGATTCCTCTGAGGAATCACATTTCTGCACTGCCTTAGTTGCTTGGGATAGATTTAGGACCTGAACTTCAAGAGAACACACCTTACATGAATTGGCTCATTTCCATGAGGCCATACATTGATAAGACCTGCACTTCCAAATAAATGTCACTCAATACATATAGCTATTTTTTTTAATTTCACAAGTATGAATATTTTGCCTGTGTGTATGTCTAGGTACCACATGCATGCCGGGTACTCATGGGAGTCAGAAGAGGGTCTTGGATCCTCTGGAACTGGAGTTACAGATGGATGTGGCCACCATATTGGTGCTGGAAATCACAGCAATATCTTCTGCAATCACAATAGGTGCTCTTGACTGCAGAGATATCTCTCTAGCCCCTACATATGAAATAAACTAAAATGTAATTTCTGTTTTCTTCCTCACAGTAATGGGCCAATGGCTACATGAGGTTTATGAGTACCATACTAGATGATCCAGATAGAACAAGGTCACTGTGGTAGTCTGAATGAAAATGGCTCCTTTAGGCGAGGATTTATCCCTGATGCATGAGCTGGAGTTTTGGAGCCCATTCCTATGGTGGGATACTTTGCTCAGCCTTGATGCAGTAGGGAGGAACTTGGTCCTACCTCAACTCAATATGTCAGTTTAGTTGACTCCCCATGGGAGGCCTTACCCTCTCTGAGGAGTAGATGGGGATGGGGGAGGAAGGGAGAGAGAACAGGAGGAGAGGAGGGAGGGGGGAATGTGATTGGTATGTAAAGTGAATAAAGGAAATAAATAAATAACAATAAAGGAATAAAGGAAAAATAATTTCCAATTATAAAAAGAAAATATCTCCTATAGACTCAGAGGGTGTCATTAATGGCCTTGTTAGAGTAGGTATGGCCTTGTTAGAGGAAGTGTGTCACTGTAGGGGTGGATTCTGAGGTCTCATAAGCTCAAGCTAGGCCTAGTGTGGCAATCTCCTTCTGTTGCCTGAGGATCAAGATGTAGACCTCTCATTATTTTTCCTTCTAGTTCCATCCATTTGCCTAGGAATTTTAAGATTCCATTGTTTGTTACCACCGAGTAGTATTCAATTGTGTAAATGTACCACATTTTCTTTATCCAGAAGGGGAAGTAGACAAAATCTTAGTAAATTGACAGTGTAGGGGGAGAGTGGAAGGGTAGTAAGGGAGTGGGGAAGGGAGAAGGGGAATGGGGAGGAGAACATGAGGCATCAGGAAGATCAAGTTGGGTAAAGGACAGAGAGGGAGAGCAAGGAAAGAGATACCTTGAAAGAGGAAGCCATTGTGTGGTTAGCAAGAAACCAGGCACTAGGGAAACTCCCAGGAAACCACAAGGATGACGCCAGCTAAGAATCTAAGCAATAGTGGAGAGGGTGCCTGAACTGGCCTTCCCCTGTAATCAGATTGATGACTACCTTAATTGTCATCATAGAACCTTCATCCAGCAACTGATGGAAGCAGATGCAGAGATCCACAGCTTAGCACTGGGCTGAACTCCTGAAGTCCAGTTGAAGAGAGGGAGGAACAATATTATGAGCAAAGGGGCCAAGACCATGATGGGGATACCCACAGAATCAGCTGACTCGAGCTAGTGGGACCTCACTGACCCTGGACTGACACTGAGGAACCAGCCTAAGACCAAATGAATGTGACTGACAATTGAGTGGTATGGGTAGTTTGTGGGGCCACTAGCAGTGGGACCAGCATTTATCCCTAGTGCATGAACTGGCTTTTTGGAGCCCATTCCCTATGGTGGGGATACCTTGCTCAGCCTAGATACAGGGGGGAGGGCTTTGCTTTTGCCTCAAGTGAGTGACAGACTTTGTTGACTCCCCATGGGAGGCCTCACCCTCTCTGAGTTGTGGATGGAGGGTGCGGTGCGAAGAAGGAGGGGAGTGGAAAGACAGGGGAGGGAATTGGGATTGGTATGTAAAATGAGATTGTTTTAAAAAAAAAAAGTTGTGGAACTCTCTCAGTTACCTCTCCAGGGCCATGTGCCATGTTTCCTGGCATGCTGATAATGGACGAAACCTCTGAGTAAGCTAGCCCCAATTAAATGTTTTTGTTATAACAGTTGCTGTGGTCATGGTGTCTTTTCAGAGCAAGAGAAATTCTAACTAAGGCACTCACTATTACAGAACATTTTCTGTATATCACTGAACTGAGTTTTTCAGGCACAGTAGAATTGAATGTGGTTGTGATTCATAGTACAGACCTCTTGGGTGCTTTTCCCTCCCACCTAAATCTACCCATGCTTTTAAATTTCTTCCTGAAATCTTCAGTGTTGACCACTCTATTTTACAAAAATGACTTCATTTTTGGAATCCTCCTCAGAGTGCCCCTATCCTTTATGACATACTGTCTTATTGGCATAACATTTTGATTTTCAGTCTTTCTTATGATTTATGTTTGTTATTTTTAATTGTGTGTAGGGTGCATGTGTCTTCAGGTGAGCATGGTAGTATAGATGCCCTCAAAGGCCAGAGCTGGCATCACAGGCAGCTGTGAGCAACCTGACATGGGTGCTAGGAACTAAACTTGGGTTCTGTAGCCACAGGGCCCTCAAGTATAGGAGATGTAGTACAGAAGATGTATCGCTATGTGGGCCTAGTCCTCTTCTCATGTCAGAATCCTTAGTAAAACATCACTAAAACCCTCTTTATCTCAGTAATGGGACTCAGCTTGGGAACAGATGACATGCCATCTTCCAAACACATTTAGTTTTATTTTTTCTTTCTTTTATGTGTTTGAGCGTTTCACCTGCATGTATGTCTAGTGGTTCCAGCATTGGGGCCAGGCATGAGGGGGCTCAGGGCCAGGCTGGGCCAGACCCGGACCTAAATGCCTCTTCTTCTCTCTGTGCTGCTGTTGGTCTTGCAGTTGGTTGCTCTTAAAGCACTCTTCTTAGGCCGGTGACTTGTGGTCCATTTGGCCACCAGGTGGTGTCAGTGGAAGTTGCAGGCAGAGCTAAAGACTGGCTGATTCCAATTTTGCTGTCTATACACCACTTGCATTCTGGTGCCCACGGAGGTCAAAAAAAGGGACTCAGATCCCTTGGAACTAAAGTCACATGTGGTTGTGAACATCCCTGTGGGTTCTGCGAATCAGATCCGGGTCTTCTGGTACAGCAGGCGATGCTCTTAACCAATGAGCCATCTCTTTAGCTGCCTCCATAGTTAATTTTAAAGGAATGTCAGACATAGAAGCTTTTCCTTTTGCCGTGTTCAGGGGGTAGGAGTGGACGTAAGGGTAAAAAAGGTTTTAAAATACTGGCATTGGATCCAGAGAGCACCTTTGATGGAACTGATGACTTCTTTGTCACATCAGACACCCATTTGAAAGTATTGGGAATAGACTCTGTGAACAGATTGTAAAAGATGTGCAAGTATTTATGTTTTCCTGGTGAGTCTGTTATACTAGGAGATTAAGAACTTAAGACTCTGAAAGTAGCAGTTAAAGAATGATGTGTGGTCTTAAAAGTGCTTCCACAAATGGTATATTTCCACTTCATATGTCCATGAAGAAACAGGAAAGGCCAGTTAGGTTAGATAACGTAGATAAGACCTCACGGGTAGAACTTCAGTAGCCAAGTTGGCACAGGGCTACTTCTGTGTGCTCTGTATCCTAATGCTCCTTTCCTTCCATTTTCTATGTATTTCCTTTCCTCACTTTTCTATCCCTGCGCCCTTTCTTCTCCTTCTTCCCCTCATCCTATTGAGAAAGGGAGACATGGTTTCATTCCATCGCCCATGCATCCTGAAACTTGTCATCTTGCTTCTATCCCCAGAGTACTGAGATAACAAACATGAGTCTTCATTTCTGCCTATGCTTCTTTTAATTCTTTTATTTGATTATGTGTATGAGTGTTTCTGCAACATGTATGTCTGTGCATGATGTATGCCTATAGAAGCGAGAAGAGGGTGTCAGACCCCATGGAACTAGAGTTCCAGATGGTTGTGAACAGTAATGTGGATGCTGGGGACCACACTTGGGTCCTCTGGAAGAGTAGTGAGTGCTCTTATGAGCCATCAGGTCCTACCTTATCTTTCTTGAGCTAACTTTATATAGTGTTACTTCTTTATCCTAATAGATAACTGTAAAAAAAAAATGGCTGTGGCACGAATCTAGCTGAACAGGTAACTTTCCACCCTGCAGTGTAAGTGTCCCTTTCAGAATGTCCAGGTGGCAGCAGTAGTGCATTAAAAAGTGGCAATTGTTTCTCAATCACTTTGGACAATTTTTCAGTTGATCAACTCCCAAGTGATTTGTTGAGTGAGCTATAAATAACACATGTGGCCAATAAGAGTCTCCATTTGGGCTCATTTTTCTGCGTCAGTTGTTTAGTACATTGGGCTTTTAAAGCATATCCTGGTTTGCATTAGCAGAATGATTATTTTATCTCTAAGGGCAGAAATGAGCATTAGTCTGCACTGCTGATGCAGCATCATTGGATGTGGTGCTACATGAAAAGATAGACTACTAAAACACATACTTTCTCTTCTTAGTTTTATTTATGGAAATCATGAAAATACAAAAGAGAAATGAATGTACTATGAAATAAAAGTTTTATTAAAAGGAAAACAAGTACAATAAAAGCTCATGCCTTTCAATTAACAATACATAATGCATTACCAACTATTAAATCATATGCGCTCAGGCCACCCCTAGTGGGTGAATCAATTTCCTGCTGTCCGCATATCAACATGTAGAAGCTGCCTCTCCCGTACCATGTTTGCACACCACCATGTCTTGCCGTGATGATAATGACTGAACCTCTGAACTGTAAGTGAATAACTACCATTAAATGCTTTCTTTGTAAGAGTTGTTGCGGTCATGGTGTCTCTTCACAACAATAGAAACTCTAACTATTACAGCACTGTAAGATGGAATTTCAGAGTTAATTTGATTTCCATTTCCTTGATGGCCAAGAAAATTGAACATTTAATTGTTTCCCTGCCATTTCAGATTCTACTGTTGAGAATTCTCTGTTTAGATATGTATCCCATTTTAAAATTGGATTATTTCATTTTTTGATGGCTAGTTTCTTTTTTAATTTATTTATTTGTTAAAGATTTCTGTCTCTTCCCCACCGCCGCCTCCCCTTTCCCTCCCCCTCCCCCAATCAAGTCCCCCTCCCTCCTCAGCCCAAAGAGCAATCAGGGTTCTCTGCCCTGTGGGAAGTCCAAGGACCACCCACCTCCATCCAGGTCCAGTAAGGTGAGCATCCAAACTGCCTAGGCTCCCACAAAACCAATAGGTGCAGTAGGATCAAAAACCCATTGCCATTGTTCTTGGGGTCTCTGTAGTCCTCATTGTTCGCTATGTTCAGCGAGACCGGTTTTAACCCAGGCCTTTTCAGACCCAGGCCAGCTGGCCTTGGTGAGTCCCCGATAGGACATCCCCATTGTCTCAGTGTGTGGGTGCCCCCCTCGCGGCCCTG
>NW_026068171.1:717671-767736 GCF_014885135.2 Alexandromys fortis
TTGTTTTTTACTGCTGAGTAGTACTCTAATATGTATATATTCCATACTTTCTTCATCCATTCTTCAATTGAAGGGCATCTAGGTTGTTTCCAGGTTCAGGCTATTACAAACAATGCTGCTATGAACATAGCTGAGCATATACTTTTGTTGTATGATAAGGCCTCTCTTGGGTATATTCCCAAGAGTGGTATTGCTGGGTCCAAGGGTAGGTTGATCCCGAATTTCCTGAGAAACCTCCACACTGCTTTCCAGAGTGGTTGCACAAGTTCATTTTTAAAAAGATATTCATTTACTATGCATACTGTATTCTACCTGCATGTATGCCTGAAGGCCAGAAGAGGGCACCAGATCTCATGATAGATGATTGTGAGCCACCATCTGGTTGATGAGAATTGAACTTGGGACTTCTGGAAGAGCAGCCAGTACTCTTAACTGTTGAGCCATCTCTCCAGCCCCTCTTAAGTTCTTTATATATTTTGGAGATCTACCCTGTGCCAGATATGGGGTTGGGAAAGATCTTTTCCCATTTTGAATGCTGCCATTTTGTCTCATTGATATTGCCCTTTGCCTTTCAGAATCTTTTCAATTTCATGAGGTTCCACATATTAATGGTTGAGTTTAGTGTCTGTGCTACTGGTGATTCAGCAAGTTGGCTCCTGTGCCAATGTGTTTAGTGCTATTTCCCATTTTCTCTTCTATCAGGATCAGTGTAACTGGATTTATGTAGAGGCCTTTGTTAGACTTGAGTTTTGTGCAAGGTAATAGATATGTATTTATTTGCATTCGTCTACATGCTGATATCCAGTTAAGCGAGCATCATTGCTTGAAGATGCTTTTTTTTACCCATTGGGTTCTTTGTCAAAAATCAGATGTCCATAGGTGTGTGAATTTATGTCTGGGACTTCAATTTGATTCCATTGATCTACGCATCTGTTATTATGACAATTCTATACTGTTTTTATTACTATAGCTCTGTAGTAGAGCTTGAAATCAGGGATGATGATACCTCCAGAAGTTCTTTTATTGTACAGGATTGCTTTTAAATATCCTGGGTTTTTTTTCTCTTCCATATAAAGTTGAGTACTGTTCTTTCAAGGTCTATAAAGAATTGTGTTGGCATTTTGATGGAAACTGTGTAGCAAATCTTATTTGTATTTCAATAAATAAAGGTTTCCTGAAGATCAGAGAAAAAACAGCCCAGTTGGTCAGTCTTACATACCAGTCAGTGGTAACACACAGCTTTAATTCCAGTAGCCACACCAGTTGCCTTAGAAACTGGGTGGTAGTGGTGCACGGCTTTAATACCAATTCTAGAGAGGAATATAAGACAGGAGGAGACAGCTCTCAGACACAGTTTCATTCTGAGATTTCTGGAGGCAGGATCGCCATTTCAGACTGAGGTAGAGGTAAGAGCCAGTGGCTGGCTGTTTTGCTTTTCTGACCTTTAAGTTGAGACCCAATATCTGTCTCTGGGTTTTTATTAATCATGCTACAGGATTGCATTGAATTTGTAGATTGCTTTTGCTAAATTTTGTTAAAATTACTGATCAATAAGTTCATGGCAGCTTTATTCATAATATCCAGAACCTGGAAATAATCTAGATGCTCATAAAACAGAAGAATGGACAAAGAAAATGTGGTACATTTTCAGGACAGTTTCAGGTTGTCCTGGAACTTCCTCTGGAGACCAGCTGGCATCAAACACAGAGATCCACTTGTCTCTGCCTCCCAAGCGCTAGAATGAAAGGTGTGCACCACCACTGCCCAGCTCCCTTGTAGAACCATTTTAAGAACTCAGGTGTCCCAGGTTGCACTGAAACTATCAGTCATATTTAGCTTGGAATAAATAAATTATTCTGAAAAATAAAGAATAAAATAAATAAATATTGTGGCTCTTCTGTGAGATAGTAACAGAGGTAGAGAAGCACTTAAGAGGAGAGTTGTAAAAATGTATTAATTTTGTCATTCTAGTTTGTTTTAGGGACTTCTTAGCAGTTGTAGGGTCTGGAACCAGGAAGTGACAGATTGATATGGCAGTGGTCAGGAACATGGCAGTGGTCAGGAGAAGTGGTAAGGAGTGTGGCAGTGGTAAGGAGTGTGGCAGTGGTAAGGCGTATGGCAGTGGTAAGGAACATGGAAGTGGTAAGAAGTATGGGTGTGGTCAGGAGCATGGCAGTGGTAGGACGCAAAGATGTCCGTAGGCCCTGGATTTCCTCTATGGACCTGTATTAATCTTTTTGTTGTTATTGTTGTTGGGAAGGGACACCAAGATCACGGAAACTCTTATAAAGGAAGTGTTTAATTGGGGTGGCTCTCTTACATTTTCAGAGTTTCAGTCCCTTATCATCACGGTGGGGAACATGGAGACATGCACTCAGACATAGTGCTGTAGCTGAGAGTGCTACATCTTGCAGGCAACAGGAAGTTGACTGAGACACTGGGTGGTATCTTGAGCATAGGAAATCTCAAAGCCTGTCCCTACAGTGACACATTTTCTCTAACAAGACAACACCTACTCCAACAAAGCCACACCTCCTAATAGTGCTACTACCTATGAGCTTATGGGGCCAATTACATTCAAACTACCATAGGGCCTATACCACCTCTTGGTTTCAGAAGCAATGTGGTTTTAGAAGCCACAAAATAGTCAGTAGTAGGTACCTTGGCTATAAGGCCATTCCATGATAGTGGCAATTCAAATTGGAATAGAACATTGGTGAATACTTTACATGCTAGGGGAGAGGGACCTTCCTTTACTGAGTGTACAGGGCAGAGTATCATCTTAATCATTTAACACTAGTTCTCCAAGAGTCTCTGAGGTAGTTTATGGGTTAAGACATCATAGAATAGGATATTTCCAGTGCTAAACTAAACCCAAGATAACTTAATACACCTATTTTCAACTGTTCAACCTTCTGGAGGAATCTTAGAAACACTCAGGATTTAGCCTCCTGCTAACAAAACAGAAATCCCTAAGAGGTGGTCAAGAGTTGATATGTTCTTTCAAAGTCTGCAAGTAACTCTAATGTGCATCCAGGTTGAGAAGTCCAAGGACAGATGCCACCAAATCAGTGACTTGACTAGGTCAAATCAGGGGCTTTCAGTGATGACTGTACATTGCAGTTATCTGGGGATATTTTAAAACTCCTAAAAACTAATTGAACTGGCATTTCTGGGATAGAATATGCATGGTTCCAATGTACAACCAGGGCTGAAGCCCTCTGATATGTGTGCATCATATTCCCAGGAGGCTTGGGGAACGCTTCATGTCTAGAGCAAATCTGAAGACAAGGCATTAGTTTATTCAACAACTATTTGCTGAGGGCTGTATGTTAGCTGCTCTGTTAGGTATTGGTGATATAGGAACAAAACAGAAAATGTCATTTGCCCTTATGAAATTTCTATATATTCAAACATAAGGGCAGGAATTTGTGTGTATGTATTGTCCTTTTCCCCCCGTTCTTCAAAACATTTTTTTTTGAAAATAGATTCTTTGATCATACCTTGACCCATACCCGCTGCTCCACCAGAGGCCATTCCAGAACCCAGATTCACAGGTAAACCCCCTTGCTTGTAGACCACCATCAGTTCCCCAGAAACTGCCCAGCCGAACCCCAACAGCCCCTCCTTCCTTAATACCCTATCATACCCACACCTCTAGCAGAGGTCTCTGCTCTACCAGAGGCCATGCCAGCACCCACACCACAGAGGCCACACCAGCACCCAGAATCCCGGAGGACCCCTGGCTACCCTGGCATCAGAATTTCAGGCCACAACTTAGGGAGAGAATATCTGTTCAACCACAGACCACTCTAGCAAGAAAACCAGAGAGGAGACAGAAACCAAGGGGAAAATACCCATCTAAAAAGTACAAAATCAGAAACTGGAACATAAACCTATAATCATCCCAAATCCAGGTGCCTAAATGCCAGCATAAGAACACATTCAACAGGGGCTGGAGAGATGGTTCAGAGGTTAAGAGCATTGGCTACTCTTCCAGAGGTCCTGAGTTCAATTCCCAGCATGCACACATACACACACCACCACCACTAACAACAACAACAACAACAACAAAGTAATAGCAGGAATTAACAGTCATTGGTCATTGATATCTCTCAATATCAATGGACTCAATACCCAATAAAAAGACACAGACTAACAGAATGAGTGTAAAAACAGGTCTCATTCTTCTGCTGCACAGTAGAAACATACCTCACCATCAAAGATAGATATTGCCTCGGATTCAAAGGGTGAAAAATATTTTCCAAACAAATGGACCTAAGGAACAAGCTGGAGTAACCATTTTAATATCAAACAAAATAGACTTCAAGCCAAAGTTAGTCAAATGAGACAGAGAAGGACACTTTATACTCATCAAAGGAAAAATCAACCATGAAGATATTTTACTTCTTAATATCTATGTCCCAAACACAAGGGCACCCACATTGATAATACAAGCATTACTAAAACTTAAGATGCCCATCGACCTTCACACATTGGTAATGAGAGACTTCAATGCCTCACTCTTGACTAAGGACAGATCATCCAGAAAAACTAAACAGAGTAAACCAGTAGGAGGTTACAGAAATTATGTACCAAAAGGAACTGCCATACCTACAGAATATTTCACCCTAACACAGAAAATACACCTTTTCTCAGCACCAAAATTCCCCCAAATTGACCACATACTTGGTCACAAAGCAAGTCTGAACAGATACAATGATAGCCTTTGCTGGAGAGGTTGTGGAGAAAGGGGTACACTCATCCATTGCTGGTGGGAATGCAAACTTGTGCAACCACTTTGGAAAGCAGTGTGGAGGTTTCTCAGGAAATTCGGGATCAACCTACCCTGGACCCAGCAATACCACTCTTGGGAATATACCCAAGAGAGGCCTTATCATACAACAAAAGTATATGCTCAGCTATGTTCATAACAGCATTGTTTGTAATAGCCAGAACCTGGAAACAACCTAGATGCCCTTCAATGGAAGAATGGATGAAGAAAGTATGGAATATATACATATTAGAGTACTACTCAGCAGTAAAAAACAAGGACTTCTTGAAGTTTGCAGGCAAATGGATGGAAATAGAAAACACTATCCTGAGTGAGGTGAGCCAGACCCAAAAAGAGGAACATGGGATGTACTCACTCATATTTGGTTTCTAGCCATAAATAAAGGACATTGAGCCTATAATTTGTGATCCTAGAGAAGCTAAATAAGAAGGTGAAGCCAAAGAAAAACATATAGGCATCCTCCTGAATATTAACCTTCATCGGGTGATGAAAGGAGACAGAGACCCACATAGGAGCACCGGACTGAAATCTCAAGGCCCAAATCAGGAGTTCCTATTTTATATTTGTGTCATGGTTTCTCCACATTAATATGACAGGCTAAGAAATAATTCTTACACTTTGGGATTTATCTGAATATAGATCTACAAGTCATTCTGTAGTGAAAACAGAGTATAGAAAAGCAGTTATTTTTGAGAGGTGTAGACATATTGTTGGAATAATAATCTTAATCCTTCCATCAAATAATCATAGAAATGAAGCAAATAGTGGCTTACAGAGGTGAGATCTGTAAATTCTGGTTATATATCTTAGATTTTCCTCAGTCGTTGGGAAAGTTGAACTGTGATGTGGGAGAAGACACATGGGCCAGAACGTTAAGAGAGGTATGCTCTGCAGCTAGCTGTATCCATCCTAGGACAGCCACTCAAACTTTGAGACTCTTTGCCCATCTGTAGAATGTGAGATAAGGTATGGGTGATTTTCAAGGTCCATTCCAACTCTCTAGTTGTTAATATATTTCTAATGCAAAATTTATAGTTATTGTGCCCTGTTTCTGGGATGCTGATTTTTCAAATCTTCCTATGGTTAGTTACTTCCTATTATTAAGGCCAAATGTTTCTGAATTTCTTAGACCAAGAAAATTAATTTAGCCTGACACTCTCTGGAAAGTTTACTCTTTATTCACTTTGATTTGTGGATTACATAAATATTTACTGAATATTTATTTATCTAATACCTTTCTAACATTTTGGGATTTTGCAAACAAAAAAAGTTTGCTTTCATAGAAAGAAAATTATATTCTTGGAAAACCAGAAAATTAATATTCTGGGAAGGGGAGATAGATAAATTATAAAAATACAGTGTATATAAGGTGTTTAAGTACTAGGGATAAAATTAAACCAAAAGATGAGTAACGGGGAGCATTTGATATTTTCATTTCATTATACCCAGGGGAGGCTTTCACTTAGAAATTGTTTGAGTGAGGATCTGATGGAATTGAGGAGTGAGCTAAATAAACAGAGATCTGGGAGAATGGTGCAAGTGCTAGGCCCCGACAAAGGAGAGTGTCTGGCATGGTTGAGGTCACTATTAAAGGAGTTGAACAACTGAACGGGATCATCAGAGAGGTGCTTATCGAGACCAAGGAGAGGGAAAGTGGCAAACAGATTACTTGGCAGTCTCATATCATGCACCCCATGGCCCTCATTTTCCATTCTTCCCATGTTTATCACCTTTCCCAATGGACTTCCCCCAACAAACTAATACCACAGCAGATCAGGACCCTTGCCACCATCTGAACCATAGTGCTCTGGGCTGGTGAGGAGCAGGAGCAACTCTCCCACAGGAGGTGGGGTCAGATCTCCCATGAGCTTAATTTTTCTTATTAAATGAAGGCAACTCTTTATTAAATGAAGGAAAACTCATTATTCCATACATGAAATAATTCACTAGTTTCATATAGTTCATTTTATATAGAAAAGTATAACTCAAATATTATATAAAATAAGATTTAAAATAAATCAAATAAAATATACTGTAACATTTTCTTAGTCATCTACGTAGCCAATATCTCTGACCAGAGACATGTACATATTTCTAAAAAGCAGAGCAAGTTTACCAGGTGAGTTCCTGAATTGACTAGAGTTGTATCTCTGTGCTTTTGTTTTCACTGCTTCAGTGTGATATTTTGTTTATTTGGACACCAAGGATGGTAAATCCAGGAAGTTGCCTAACTAGTAAATCCTAACTTATTTGTAGATTCCAAATAGTATGATACACTTTTGGAGGGGGGTAAGGCCAGCCCAACCCAAAATGTCAATGAGCTCCAGAATATCACTGGAATGATAAGGATCCAGGGACAGGAGTGACTGTGAAATTTAAGGGCTGATTGCCATAGTATAGCTGACAGTAGTTGACTGACTTGTGTTGCCACAAGTTGTTAAAGTTGTTTTGAAGGGGAAAAAGTTGCTATGTAATTTCTTCAAGGGTAATATAGTTAGTCAGTGGCGGAGACATTCCCTCAGATAGGCCAAATCTACATTAATCTTTTTACTTCTTTCAAACCATCTTCTTGTCCTGTCCATTGTTGGGAGATATTTGTGCCCCAAACTTACAATGAATACTTACCAACCAGCATACAAATAAAGGGTGAAATCATTAATTTACATAAACTATGCATTTCTCCTAACTGGTTTCTTTTTTTTATATATTTTTACTCAACTAAAGACGCTTTTCCATGATAACAATGCATCCATTTCCCAGACCCCTGACTCCATAGCTCCATATGTTAATTATTAGAGTTGGCCGAGACTGACTGAAGCTGGCCTAGTATGCTTTTCTTACTAAGAAAGGTATTTTTCTTAGGCTAGGTTTGTGAAACTCTATCATTTCTATAGGATTCCACCATGTAGAGTTATGCTTATTATTTGTACCAGATGGTATCTTTTCCTTCTTCAAAGAGTCTATTTCAGTGGATGGTATTGATATTTTCATATGAACCTCATAAGTAACTTTTTCAGTGTAATATTCTCATTACTGTCATTTATAACTGCCTTGAGGACCAGCCCCAAGCAGCTAAGGGTTTGAGGAGGAGCCTGTAGAGTCACAGACTATCAATCAACTTGACTTTTCTTTTTTTAATTAAAAAAAATCTTTTACAAAAATGTTGGGAGAGATTTCTCTGTTGCTAGGAACCATACATAATTTTCCATTATTTCTGAAAGGATGGTTGCAGACCATTACAATTGTCACTACAATTTTTATCGTTTAAATTTTTTTAATTTTACACACTAGCCCAGTTTTCTCTCCCTCCCCTTCTCTTGCCCTCCTATCTCCCCCCATTCCATCCACTCCTCAGAGGACAAAAGGCTTCCCTTGGTGAATCTACAAAGTCTGGTATACTGGTGTAGGAGGGTCTCTGTCTGTGTGTTACTTTCATTGGTTAAATAAAGAAGCTGCCTTGGCCTTTTGATAGGCCAGCCTTTAGGTGGGTGATATGGACAGAACAGAATTCTGGGAGGAATAAGGCAGTGTGTCAGACACCATGGCTCTCCTCTCTGAGATGGATGCCAGTTAGACTCATGCCAGTAAGCCACAGTCAAGTGGCGATAGACATTAATGGAGATGGGTTAAATGAATATTTAAGATTTAGCCAATAAGAGGATAGAACTAATGGACCAGGCAGTGTTTAAATGAATATAATTTGTGTGTTGTTACTTTGGGGGTTAAGCTAGCTGGGCTCTGGGAGCTGGGTGACAGGAATGCAGCCCGCTCTCATTACTACAGAATGGCACTCACGTGGATAACTGCATCCACAGAAAGCCTGAGAAAGCTTGGGAAAGAATAGAGTAAAGCATGTTTTCTTGGTAGCAACAATTTCTTGGGTATGCTCTGCTTGCTAGAGGCAAGCAAGCACTCTCATCTAAGAGAGGCTTCCTGACTCAGCTTTAGCTGCAAAACCTTGCAGCTTTTCTAAGAGGTCCTGCCACGAAACACTTAAATGGTGTTGATGAAAAGCTGAATGCATGCTTTTTTGTTTTCAGCTGCTGTAATGAGGGTGGCGGGGCTCCGTTCCTGGCACCCAGCCAACCGCACGGCTAGCTTTATACCCGAAATAATTACATGGAAACTGTATTCTTTTAAACACTGCTTGGCCCATTAGTTCCAGCCTCTTATTGGCTAGCTCTTACATATTGATCTAACCCATTTCTAATAATCTGTATAGCCCACAAGGTGGCTTACCAGGGAAGATCTTAACCTGCTTCTGTCTGGAGTAGGAGAATCATGGCGGCTCCTCACTCAGCTTCTTTCTCCCAGCATTCTGTTCTGTTTACTCCACCTATCTAAATTCTACCCTATCAGAGGGCCAAGCAGTTTTCTTTATTAGTTAACCAATGAAAGCAACAGATAAGATACAAGACCCACCTCCATCATTCAGCTGTATCAGGAAAAAAGCTGCTCCATTTTAAAATGCCAGCTTTCTGGGCTGTCCTGCCAGTGCAAACTCTGACTCTTTGAGGCAGGAGGGCCAGCTACAGAGAGAGGACTTGAGTGCTGTCTGTGGACATACTGTTGAAGCTTGCCTTCTGGCAGGGACCTTGAAATGCCATAGAGTTGTGGCAATAAATATGGCTACAGTTGATACCTTCACCATGAGGCTGGAAAGCTAAGGAATGGGCTGGATCCAGCCATCAAAACCACAGCTTTAATTCTCTCCATAGACTCATGTGGTCAAAAAAGAGTACAGTAAAGAGAGATTCAAAGACAAAGAAAACCTCTAAATGGTTTACAGTGTGTTAAAAATATATGCAGAATAAAGGTTAAAGTCCTTAAAAATAAAAAAGAAAGAAAAAGAGTTGTAGGGTGTGGTGGTACACACTTTTAATCCCAATGCCTGGGAGGCAGAGGCACACAGATCTCTGTGAGTTCAAGGTGTGGTAGCACACACCTTTAATCCCAAAGTTTGGGAGGCAGAGGCAGAAAGACCTCTGTGAATTTAAGGTGTGGTGGCAGACACCTTTAATCCCACCACTTGGGAGGCAGAGGCAAGTGGATCTCTGTGAGTTCAAGGATAGTCTGGTCTACAGAGTGAGTTCTAGGACAAAGATACACAGAAGCCCTGTCTCAAAAAGCCAAAAATTAAAAATAAAAGAAATAGAGTTTAAAATAAAGCCACATAAGGATAAAAAACATACAGAGAATATTCAGTCTTGGTAAATTATTTATATAATTTTGAAACCTTCCCTATATCCAGCCATTTTCTGAATATTTCCTCAAGATCCAATCAGTCCTTGATAACAACTCCACCAGGAAACCAACCATTCAGTATATGAAAATGTTAGTTATGTTAAAATTGCAACAATAAATAATAAAGTGATATTATATATAAAAAACATACAGAGACTCTAGATACTGTATGTTATGATTTCTTTGAATTATTTGAATACTGAGGAAGGAGCAACAGCTGCTAAAAGATATTTGTTTATAAATACTGCTCAATTAATCCAAGATAGTTATTTTTAAAATACCTTGACTTCAAAATTGAAGTCAAAAGATATGTTACTTTGGAGAAGAGATTTTGCTTTTGTTTCCACAGGAAATGAGAAGCTGTTGATTCATTATGAATTAAGAAAAGTCAGGTTCGATCAAGGAAGACAACCTGAGAAATCTCAGATAGGAACAGATAGCCCAGATGTCTGAGTTCTACATCTAGAACAGATTCAAGATGCTTCCTGAGATGATCAAGCCTCACAGGATACTCCAGTCAGGATTTGATCATAACTCTAAATTTTCTTTAGGTCCCCATAAGATTATCAGCACCCCCCCCAACCAGCAGGAAGTAGCCTGGAAAACTATGCTCACATTCCCAAAAATTGGACTATGGATATTTTCCTTTATTAAAAAAAAGTGGAAGATGTGGTGCGGGATAAATGTCTGTATTCTGTCAATTATGTTTTAAACAAATGCTGATTGGCCAGGCAGGAAGTATAGGTGGGTCAACCAGACAGGAAGTAGAGGTGGAGCAAAGAGAACAGGAGTATTCTGGGAAGCAGGAAGTTCCCTCCGCACTCCTACCCAGACCCCCGAGGAAGCAGGATGTGAACTGCCCCTCTAAGAAAGGTACTGAGCCATGTGGCTAACATAGATAAGAACAATGGGTTAATATAAACTACTAGAGCTAATAAGTAGCCTGGGTTAATGGGCCAATCAGTTTATAACCTAATGTAGACTCTCTGTGTGATTTTCTTTGGGGGCTTGCCGGCTGTGGGGTACCGGGTGGGACAGAAACCCCAGAGTGGTGCCCTCCAACATGGTAACGAACTTCACATAAAACCTGAGAGGGCTTGAAAAGGAATTCTAGACACACACACACACACACACACACACACACACACACAGAGTTTAACACAGCTTTTTGCTGTTTGCTGGGGTGTTCTGCAGAGAGATTTCCTGACTCAGCAGCTGCACAAAAAAGCCACACAGTTTTAAAATGTGGCTTCCTGGGCCCTGCCTGGGCCCTGCCACTGGTGTTTGGGTGATCGGGAGGAAAGTAGCTGAGACCCTTGGCTCAGCTCTTCTTACCTGGGCAGATGGCAGAATCAGGATTGGGCAGGTAGGAGAGCATGGCAGATTTCTGTCGCTATACAGAGAGCTGTTTCCAGGCTGCACAGTGCTCTGTGTCACAGATTTGGATGTAACTCAGATTCAAAACTCATTCTCAGAGTTAAAGTGCTGAGTGCGGCTCCTACCTGGAGGAAAAGGGGAAAAAAAGCCACATAGTTTTAAAACGCTGCCTGCTTTCTGGGCTATGCTCCTAGTGTGACCTCTGTCTCTTGCAGGAGACAGAGAATTTGGATGGGGTCTGTGAGTAAAATGCTATGGCTTGCTTGATGGCAATATGGACTTGCTGTGTTCCTGGGACTGTGGGCAGCTCAGGGACACCAAATGGCTGAGGCAGGAGCTCTGCCATGCTGAACTATGCTGAACTCAGGCAGGAACTGTCGTAATCATAATAACAGCATAGTTAAGGTTTAGACTGGGCAGGAAATAGGTGGTACCGTATTACCCCTGCATGGGGCAACTTAAGTTTTTAATAAGTGCTTAGCATTTTAAGAACTGCTCCTGGATAGTAAAGATTTACAGATTCACAATAGGACAGATTCAGACATAAAAAGACCTCTAAATGGGTCACAGTGTTGTATGGGTATACGTAGGCTTGGGAGAGAGAAGAAAAAGAATATAGAGAATAAAGTTAATGCCTTAAAAAAGGTAAAATATTTAAAGAGATAGAGTACAGATAGTTTTAGATTAAAAGAAATAAAGAAAAATAAGCCACATAAAAATGGAAAATTCACAGAGAGTCTGGATTATGTTTATTGTGCTTTCTTTGAAATTTTTGACTGCGAAGGAGCTGAATACAGAGAGAAAGCATTGTGTGGTCTGCTAAGCTGAACAAGCATATATTTTCTAAAGGTATCATGACATACAAATTTAGGTCTGAGGATATGGTGCTTTGAAAAAAAGGATGAGACCCTGTGGATTACTTCTAGACCAATATGGTATGATAGACCACACCCTCCTGAAAGGTTGCTGTGAACATCCTCAAAATATTACTTTGCTCAACTGCTGACTGAGAGGAACCTAGCAAACAGGATATACCATGAAACACCTGATTAACAGCTCCCCCATACAGCAGGAAGCAGGTTGGAAAGAAATAACTGCGCCCATATTCCCAAACATTGTTTATAAATGTTCTTTTACATTTAAAGGGGGATATGATATAGATATGAATAATTTACATTGATATAAATTTTGCTGCATTGATATAATTTTAAGGTCAATTTTGTTATATGTATTTGTATTTCTGATCTTGATTAAGGTATTGTGATTATGTAATTCATTTAAAAATGTAATGTATAAAAAATGTAATGTATAATTAGGAAATACATGTTGTTAATAGATAATCATCGATAATCGTCAAATCTGTGGTCATGTTAGTTTGATTTTCTAGATATATAGAGATATATTTCAGTTAGATAGGCATTCTTCGTATCTTTCAAAGACTACAGATGGCATTTAATGTTTTAATAACTTAGGGCTTTTCATGACAATGAGACATGTCTGCTCCTGGCAGCACCAATATACTTCAAGAGGAAGATGGGCATTGAAGAGGCTGCTTATGGAGTTGGTTAGCCATTTGGGCAAGAAACTGCTCTTGCCTGGACTGATGCATAAACTGGACACAGAGATCCTGCAGAGAGAGGACTGCTAAACTTGCCTAAAGGTGAGATTATGCTTTGGGGTTCCTGTTTCATGAAAGAGTCTGCAAGACATTCTGCAGGACACAAAGAAAAGTGACTGAATTGTCTTTGAATTTTCCTGCTTCATGGAAATGTTTGCTGGATACTACGGGCCAATAAGAAGTTAGAACAATTGGACCAGGCAGTGTTTAAATGAATAGAATTTGTGTGTTGTTATTTCAGGGGTTAAGCTAGCCAGGCTCCAGAAGCCAGGTGGCAGAAACTCAGCCTGCTCTCATTACTACAGTATACCAATTTGAGTCAGGACCATGCCCCTCCCCACTATATCAAGGCTGAGCAAGGTATCCCACCACAGGGAAAGGCTCCAAAAAGCTAGTTCATGGACCCAGGATAAGTCCTGGTCCCATGGTCAGGGACCTTACAGCAGATCAAGCCACATACTGTCACACACATTCGGAGGGCTGAGAGCTTAGTTCGGTCCCATACCGATCCTAAGCTGTCAGTACAGAGTCTGTGAACTCCCACTCGATTGGGTCAGCTGTGTCTGTGGTTTTCCCAGTCATTATCTTGATCCTCCTTGCTCATAGAATCCCTCCTCCTTCTCTTCAACTAAGTTCCAGGAGCTTAGACCAGGGCTTGCTTGTAGATCACTGCATATATTTCCATCAGTTACTGGGTGTAGGTTTTATGATGGCAATCAGGGTAGTCACTAATCTGATTATAGGGGAAGATCAGTTCACACTTCCTCTCTACTATTACTAAGAATCTTAGCTGGGGGTCATCCTTGTGGATTCCTGGTAATTTCCCTAGAACCTGGCTTCTCCCTAACCCCATAATGACCTCCTCTATCCAAATATCTCTTTCATTGCTCCCCTCTCTGTCCTTCCCCCAACTTGGCCATCTCAAAACCTCATGTTTCCATCCTCCATCCCCTCTCTCTCACTCCCCCTCCCAATTTACCCAGGAGATCTTAACTATTTCCCATTTCTTGGGCCCTGCATGTGTGTTTCTCTTAGGGTTTTCCTTTTACCTAGCTTCTCTGTGGTTGTGGACTATAGCATGGTTATCGTTTACTTTATGTCTAATATCCTCTTATGACTGAGTACATAACAAATCTGTCTTTCTGAGTTTGGATTACCTCACTCGGGATTTATTTTTTGGTTCAATCCATTTGCCTGAAAACATCAAGGTGTCATTGTTTTTTACCACTGAGTAAGACTCTATTGTGTCTTTATCCATTGTTTGATTGAGGGGCATCTATGTTGTTTCCAGGTTCTGGTATTATAAATAATGCTGCTATGAAAACAGTTGAGCAAATGTCTTTGTGGTTTGATTGTGCATCCTTTGGTTATATTCCCAGGAGTGGTATTACTGGGTCTCAAGGTAGATTTTCTGAAAAAAGAACATACTGATTCCCAAAGTGGCTGTACAAGTTTGTACTCCCATCAGCAATGAAGGAGTTTTCTCCTTATTCCACATCTTCTCTAGCATAAGGTGTCATCAATGTTTTTGATCTTAGCAGTTCTCACAAGTGTAAGATGGCATCTCAGGGTCATTTTGATTTGCATTTCCCTGATAACTAAGGATGCTGAGCAATTCCTTAAATATCATTTGTATATTTGAGATTCTTCTGTTGAGAATTCTCTGTTTAGATTTGTACCCTATTTTTAAATTGTATTATTTAGTATTTTGATGTCAAATTTCTTAAGTTCTTTATATATTTTGGTGACTAGATGTTGGGTTGGTGAAGTTTTTTTTTTTCCCACTCTGTAGGTTGCTATTTTGTCTTATTGGCTATGTCCTTTGTCTTATAGAAGCTTCTCAGTTTTTGAAGGTCCCATATTAATTATTGCTCTCAGTTTCTGTGCCTCTGGCATTATGTTAGGAAGTGATCTCCTATACCCATGCATTCAAGACAAGAAAGTTCCCACTTTCTCTTCTACCAGGTTTAGTGTAACTGGAATTATGTTGAGGTCTTTGATCCACTTAGACTTTGGTTGTGAATGGGAATAGATATGGGTCTCTTGAATTCTTCTACATGTCAACATCCAGTTATAACAGTACCATTTGTTGAAGATGATTTCTTCTTTTCCATTGTACAATTTTGGCTTCTTTGTCAAATATCAAGTGTTCCTAGGTGTGTGGTTTAATATCAGGGTATTCAATTTGATTCCATTGATCCATTTGTCTGTTTTTTTAATTGTTTTTTTTTAATTTTATTTATGTATCCCTGCACACCAGAAGAGGGTGTCAGATGCCAATATAGATGGTTATGAGCCACCATGTTGTTACTGGGAATTGAACTCAGGACCTTCAGAAAAGCAGTCAGTGCTCTTAACCATTAAGCCATCTCTCCACTCCCTGTTTTTGAAATACAGGTAGGTACTTAAATTATCCCTGAAAAGAAAATATTTGACTTTAAATAAAGAGAAAATAGTTATTATATACACCATTTAAAAGTTGAGCTTAAGTTGGCCGGGCAATGGTGGCACACTCCCATTGGTCTGCTTTTATGCCAATACCAAGCTGTTTTTATAACTATAGCTTTATAGTAGATCTTGGGTTAGGGATGGTGATGTCTCTAGGGGTTCCTTTATTGGACAGGGTTGTTTTGGCTATACTGGGTTTTTTGTTTTTCTTGTATTGAGTTGAGTATTGCTCTTTTGACGTCTGTGAAGAAATGTGTTGGGATTTTAGATGGGTATCACAAATAATAAAAACCCAGAGAAAGATATTGGGGTTCAAGCTAAAGATCCGAAAAGCAAAACAACGAAGTTACTAAAGAAGTATTACTTCTACCAAGGCTGAGTGACTGCAGACTGAGCCCTGATCCTCTGTCTCCTGTCATTTTATATTCCCCGTTAGTCCTGGGATTAAAGGCATGTTACTCCCTAGTACTGGGATTAAAAGTGTGAGCCACTACCACCTGGGTCTGATTCTGCATTGATTTTGTATTGCCGAGATGGCCTTGAACTCAGATCTATCTGCCTTTATCTCCCAAATCCTAGGATTAAACTTGTGTGACACTACTGCCTGGCCTCTACTGGCTTAGTTTTACCCTCTGATCTTCAGGTAAGCATTACTCATTAAAACATAAACAGAATATCACTATATAATCCCCTTTTTGTCTAAAATTAAAAGAAAGGTTATTATTTTTAAATAAATATTTTTTAATTTATTAGATTTTTTGATTTTATTACTTTATAAATAATACCAATATAAATTTCCACTTTCTTCCCTCCTCCCACTTCCCTCCTGCTTCCCTCCCAAACCCTCCCTCCACCCCCCTCCAGCCCTAAGAGAGGGCAAGGTACCCTGCCTTGTGGGAAGTCCAAGGCCCTTCCCCCTACATGCAGGCTTAGGAAGATATGCATCCAAATAGAATAGGATCCCAAAAAGCCAGTACACGCAGTAGAGACAAATACCAGTGCCATTATCATTGGCCCTTCAGTTTGCCCCAATTGTCAACCACATTCAAAGGGTCCAGTTTGATCCCATGCTCCTTCAGTCTCAGTCAAACTGGAGTTGGTGAGCTCCCATTAGCTCAAGCACACTGTCTCAGTGGGTGGACCAAGCCCTCTTGGTCCTGACTTCCTTGCTCATATTCTCCCTCCTTCCACTCTTCAACTGGACCTTGGGAGCTCAGTCCAATACTCCGATGTGGGTCTCTGTGTCTATCTCCATCTGTCACCAGACAAAAGTTCTATGGTGATATTAAAAATAGTCATCAGTCTGACTGCAGGAAAAGGCCAGTTAAGGCACCCTCTTCTCTACTGCCCAGGGTCCTAGCTGGGGTCATCCCCGTGGACTCCTGGGAACCCCTCCAGAGCCAAGCTTCTTGCCAACCCCAAAATGACTCCCTCAATTAAGATATCTCCTCTCTGCTCCCATATCCGTCCTTCCTCCATCTCAAGAAAGGTTATTATTAATATAAGAAAAACTACACACAATAAGTACAATATCATGAAGGGGTGTTAGATTTTGTCAAAGTTTTTTTCTGCATCTAATGAGATGATCATGTGGTTTTTTTTCTTTCCGTTTGTTTATATGGTGGATTACATTGATGGGTTTTCATAAGTTGAACCATGTCTGCATCTCTGGCATAAAGGCTACTTGATCAGAGTGGTTGATTTTTCTAATGTGTTATTGGATTCTGTTAGCTGGTATTTTATCGAGTATTTTTGTATCACTGTTCATGAAGGAAATTTGTTTGTAGTTCTCTTTCTTGGTTGCATCTTTGTGTTTGGGTACCAGGGTAACTGTTACCACCTAAGAGTTTGGCAATGTCCCTTATGTTTCTATTATGTAGAACAATTTGAGGAGTATTGGTACACAATATTGTACTTGAAGTTCTAGCTAAAGCAATAATACAACAAAAGGAGCTCATGTGATACAACTTGAAAAGGAAGAAGTCAAAATTTCACTATTTGCAGATGATATGATAGTTCACATAAGTGACCCAAAATATTCTACCAGGGAATTAGTACATTTGAAAAACACCTTCAGTAATGTGGCAGGATACAAGAATAGCTCAAAAAAATCAGTATCCCTCCTATATACAGATGATAAATGGGTTGAGAAAGAAACCAGAAAATCATCACCTATCACAATAGCCACAAACAACATAAAATATCTTGGTGTAACTCTAACCAAACAAGTGAAAGACCTGTATGGCAAGAATTTTAAGTCTATAAAGAAAGAAATTAAAGAAGATATCAGAAAATTGAAAGATCTCCCATGCTTTTGGATAGGTAGAATCAACATAGCAAAAATACAAAAAGCAATCTACAGATTCAATGCAATCCCCATCAAAATGCCAGCACAATTTTTCACAATGAATGAACTCAACTTCATATAGAAAAACAGAAAAGAGGGATATAGATATAAGAAAATAAGAAGGTAGATGACTGAATCTACTTTTTAAAAATCAACTACTAGTTTTAAATATTTTACATTGGATTGTACTTTTGTATCTTGTATACAAATTTTGTATATTAATACAATTTGAGATTACTTTTGTTAGAACAGGCGGTACATTCATTTCTACTCTTGTTCAAGGTATTGTACCTATGTAACTAATTTAACAATGTAATGCAAATCTCTAGTTCTTGAAAGATATTATTACCAAGTGTTTAGAATAGTAGGGAAATGCAGGTTATTAATCAGCCATCTATTATAATTAAACTTACAGTCATATTAGGTATGTTTTCAAGGTCAAACAGTAATGTATATTAGATAGACAGGTTGTCTTCAAATATTTCAGAGACCTACAGAATATGGCATTTAGGATGTCTTAATAACATAGGTTCTTTTTTCTTCTTTTTACAGCAATGAGATGTGTTTGCTCCTGGCAGCACCAATTAACTTCTGAGATGATGATATACTTTGAAGAAACTCCACATGGAGTTTACTTCCTTTCTAGCAAAATAAGCAACTAGGCAAGAAAGTGTGCTCACCTTGATTGCTGATGTTATGCTGTCCAGACTGGACAAGAAAGACACAAAATAGAATGACTGCCAAACCCTGGCAAGACAAGGTGAGACAGTCCTTCAAAAATTTTGCTTTAGGGCCGTCCCGCAGGTACCCGAACGGCTGCTGGGTAGCCGGGCGGCTGCGGACGCCCGTGTGCCGTGAGACCCGACCGCACATGCTATCAGATCCTTTATATTTAAAATACACAGAAATGAAGAGAAAGGTAATGAACACTGGAAAACTGAGATTGAGTCCTAATGAGGAAGCCTTCATTTTGAAGGAAGATTATGAAAGAAGACGGAAACTAAGATTGCTTCAGGTTCGCGAACAAGAAAGGGGCATTGCCTTCCAGATCAGAGAAGACATAAAACAGAGGCGAAATCAGCAGTTTTCGTGTTTGGCTGACGAACTAAGGGCAGAATGGGAAGAAGCACAAAGCCAGAAAATAGAGAACTTGGAAAAACTGTATCTGGCAAGTTTAAGACATATGGGAGAGGGACATCGACAGGCTAAAGAAAATGTGAGTGAGCTCGTCTCATCACTGCGGACGCAGGGTGCTTAGACTAAATACATGATAAGCGTGTTTTAATGTATAGAACTGGGAGAGGCAAGCTGACCTTTATTTTCTAAATCAGTTTAATCTACTGTGAGAATAATGGTATTATTTGTTTCCTTGTAAATCTGCCAAGTACACCTTTCTTCCTCTGGTGTTCAAGTTAACATTATTTCTTCCGATTCTTGCCTGTATAAAGACGGTAACCTATGCCATCAGAAATTGTCTGTCTCAAGCAACTTGAGTAGATTGAGGGACTCAATTCAGATTCATTCCTACCACCTCTAAATACATATTAGTGAATATGTATGCACTTGTATTTCGTTGGTGGCTTTCCTAAACGCAAGTAAAGCTAAGTGTTTCAACAGAGCCTTGAGTTCATTTGTGCTTATTGTAATTTATGGCTAGAAAATAAAAAAAGAGACAGGAGGACTTCCTTAAGTTCAGAGGCAGCTTGGTCAATATCGTAAGTTACAGGTCAGCCAAGGCTACATAACAGAACTAAATAAAAAGGGGAGGGAGGGAGAGATGAAAGAAAGAAATGCTAGTTGGTCATTCCAGAGTCAGTGACACAATAAACAGGCTGGCTCCAAAAAAGACAAATCTTTAATTACTAAGGAAAAGAAATACCTTGAAGTGATGTGGCATCTTGGTTTCTGTGTGTTTTTTACCAACAGCTATAAGTTCTAATGTTATTTTGTTTATTTATCTATCTGTTTATTTATTTATTCATGCTTTTTTCAGATCAATATTGTCCTTGTGTTTAATTTTTTCCCAAGCCTAACTCATTTAAAGGACACCCATATGATTTTTGCAGACCAGAGAACCTCTTGTATTACTATAAATTGAATGTTTTAGTTTAAATAAAATATTTTAGTGGTTAATTTAAAAAAAAATTTTGCTTTATATAAAAGTCTGTTGAATATTCTAGGCCTGTAGGTCAAAAATGGATCCCCAACATTGCAGAGGAATCTTAGGTGACTGTTCAGGTAGCCAGCTGTTTCTGTCAGTTCTCACATTTTTTGGGGAAATCAGTTGCTCACATTTCATGATTACTAGGTTCATATTATTTTCTTCTCAGGTCTCTGAGGGAGATGAAGACTAGATAGTTACAGTTTTTCTTGTTTACAACTCAGAAAAGAAACTCACTAAATAGGTGTAAAGTGTATAATGTTAATAGACATTAAAGGGTAGTTTTGGATTTTAATTCAAGTTATGATAGGAAGTAAATTAGGTACAAGTCTTTGGATTCACATAGGTAGGATAGATAATAGAGTATTTTCTCTGAATTTGTGAAATGCAAATGGAATAGATACTTTTGATATGTTTATCACCTGTATATTATATATAGTTATCATACTTATTGTTTACAGTTTTTCTTATATTAGTTATAGCCTTTTTTATTTCAGACAAAAGAGAGAAAATGTGATTTTTATCTGTGATATAACAAATAAAGCTTTCTTGAAGGTCAGAGTGCAGAATTAAGCCACTAGTTAGCCACAGAGGTTAGGTAGTGGTGGCACACAGCTTTAATCTCAGCACTTGGGAGACAGAGGCAGACATATCTCCATGAGTTCAAGGCCATCCTGGGCCACATGAGATATAATCTGTCTAAAAAGAAAAGCAGATCTAACACAAAGGTGATCCCAGCACTTGGGATTATATGTCTTTGATCTCAGCACTAGGGAGGTGGAGATAGGAGTGACATGGTTGAGTGGAGAGAGAAATATAAGGCAGGAGGAGACAGGAACTCAGGGAAGTCTAATGATTCTTAGACATGTATGCAATCTGAGGTTTTGAAGAGACAGCAGAAGTCTTAGGATTCATAAAGATAGAATCATCCCTTTGGTATGAGCATTGGTAGAAGTAAGAAGTTTATAATGGTTGGTTGCTCTGCTTCTCTGATCTGTCAGCATTCACCACCTAATATCTGACTATAGGATTTTATTATTAAGAACAATTAGAATTTGTTCTACAGCTTTGTTACAGAGTATGTCATCAATTTGAGAAAAGGTTCCAGGAGGTACTGAGATAAAGATAAATGTTTTTGTGTTTGGGTGAAATGTTCTATAGGTATCTGTTAAGTCCATTTGAATCATACCATCTGTGAGTTCCCTTGTTTCTCTGTCAAGTTTCTGTCTGAATCACCTGTCCATTGGTGAGAGTGGAGTGTTGAAGACTCTCACAATTAATGTGTAGGGTTTGGTGTGCAATTTGAGCTATAGAAATGTTTCTTTTACAAATGGGGTGCCCTTGTATTTGGGGCATTGATGTTCAGAATTGAGACTTCATCTTGATGATTTTTTTTCCTGTGATGTATATGTTTGTGTCCTTCTCCATTTCTTTTGATTATTTTTAGTTTCAAGTCTATTTTTTAAGATGTTAGCAAAGATACACTTGCTTGTTTCCTAGGTCCATTAGATTGTAAAATATTTTCCCAGCCTTTTACTCTGAGGTAATGTCTGTCTTTGAGGTTGAGGTGTGTTTCTTGTATGTAGCAGAAGGAATGTGTCCTATTTTTGTACCCATTCTGTTAGCCTGTGCCTTTTTATAGGTGGATTGAATTCATTGGTATTAAGAGATATTGACCTGTGATTGTTAATTCCTGTTATTTTTAGTTTTGTTGCTTTTGTTGGAAGTGTTTTTGTGTTTTCTTTGGGATTTGCTGTTGTGAGGTTATCTATTGCTTGTATTTTCATGGGTGCAGCTAACTTCCTTGGGTTGGAGATTTCCTTTTAGTACTTTCTGTATGGCTGTATTTATTGATAGGTATTGCTTAAATCTGGTTTTGTCATGGAATATCTTGTTTTCTCCATCTATGGTGCTTGAGTAGAATAGTCTGGGCTAGCATCTGTGGTCTTTTAGTCTGCAGATTGTCTGTTCAGGACCTTCTGGCTTTCAGGGTTTACATTGAGAAGTCAGGTGTAATTCTGATAGGTCTGACTTTATATGTTGCCTACACTTTTTCTTTTGCAGCTCTTAATATTCTTTCTTTATTCTGTATGTTTACTGTTTTGATTATTATATAGTGAGAGAACTTTTTATTTGATCCAGTCTATTTGGTGTTCTGTAAGATTCTTGTACCTTCATAGACATATCCTTCTTTAGGTAGGGAAAGTTTTCGTCTATGATTTTATTGAATGTTTTCTGTGCCTTTGAGTTGGAGTTCTTCTACTTCTTCTATCTACATTATTCTTAGGTTTGACCCTTTTTAAGGTGTCCCAGATTTCCTGAATATTTTAAGAATTTGTTGGCTTTAACATTGTCTTTAACTGATGAATATATTCCCTCTGTTGTATCTTCAATGCCAGAGAGACTGCTTTCCATATCTTACATTCTGTTTGTTATGCTGGCATCTGTAGTTTTTGTTCATTTACACAGATTTTCCATTTTCAGAATTTCCTTGGTTTGCATTTTCTTTATTGCTTCTACTTCAATTTTCAAGTCTTGAACTGTTTACTTCACTTGTTTGATTGTTTTCTCTTGGGGTAAAGAAAGTCCAGCAGCAGGAATACACCCCCCCCCCAGATGGACAGAAAAGGTTAGGGAACTTGGGGGCCTGGATTCCGTCCCTCTAGGGACACTTCTGACTGTCCGGCTGTGTGGCCAGACTCACCCCTCCGGTCCCCTCAGCACTGGAGCAGGCTCTGTTTCAGAGTTCCAAGAACCTCACAGATGAAAAGGCGGGCTTGAAGGCACGGTGAGATGGGGTAAAGAAAGCCTAGCAGCAGGAACACACCCACTGGATGACCAAAAAAGCTTAGGGAGTTGGCAGGGTGGCCTGGATTCTGTCCCACTGGGAAGGTCCCAGAGAGTGGCACTTCTGGCTGCTGTGTGGCCACTAACTCATCTCTCCAGTCCCATCAGCACTGGAGCAGGCTCTGTTTCAGGGTTCCAAGTGCATATGAAAAGGACTCCCCCTTTAAATTTAAACATTTATGAACAAAATTTGGGAATATGGGCATAGTTCTCCAAACTACTTCCTAATGTTTATTGAGCAAAGTAATTTTTGGGGTGTTCATGGTGACCTCTCATGGGGTCATGGTCTATCAAACTATAGTAGTCTGGAAGCAACCAACAGGTTCTTAACCTCTGTGGAAACAAAAGAAGATCCTCTATTCCAAAGCAGCATATTCTTAGACTCAAATTCTGAAATCAAGATACTTTTATGTTGGTTTAACTTATCAGAACGTACAATGAAATGTCTGTCTGTGCTTAGCTCCTTCACAGTCAAAAAATTCAAAGAAAACACAGTAATATACATAGTCCAGACTCTCTGTGAATTTTCCAACTTTACATGGTTTATTTGCTTTTAGTCTATTACTTTTTAATATTTATTTTATTATCTTTACTCCTTTATCCTACGACTATCTGTAAACCATTTACTTCTTTTTTTTTTATAATTGTCTATATTCTTTTTCTTCTCTCTCCCAAGCCTACGTACATTTATATAACACTGTGACCATTTAGAGGTCTTTTCCATCTGAATTTGTCTTTATTGTATATCTCTAATTATTTTCTAACCAGAAGCACTTCTAAAATGCTAAGCCCTTCTTATAAACTTAAGCTGCACCATTGCTAGGGGAAATATGACACTTCCTGTTTGTCCCACCCATACCAGCATGGCAGAGCTGCTTGCTGCCCCCAAAAGCCATGCACAATGCCCCGTCTCTAGGAACACAGCAGGCCCACGTTCTCACCAAGCAAGCTGTTGCACATTGCTCACCAACCCCATTCAAATAATCATTTTCCTGAAAGAGCCAGAGGTTGTGCTGGCAGCATGGCCCAGAAAGCTGGCTTTTCAAAGCAGCACGGCTTTTTTTCTGCTACTGCTGAATCAAGAAAAATTCTCTTAAGGGAGCTGTGGCAAGCTGCCAGCTGAAAAATAAATGCAGCTAAACTTTTTTTTTTCGTGTGTGTGTGTGTATGTGTCTACAATTTCTTTTCAAGCTCTCTCAGGTTTAAAGTGGATTTTAGTTGGCCATGTAGACACCAATTTGTTGAAGGAAAGCTGCTTGTTTGTCCCAGTCACCCAGACCCAAAATAATCACATAGAAACTGTATTAATTAAATCACTGCTTGGCCCATTAACTCTAGCTTCTTATTTGCTAACTCTTACATATTAAATTAACCCGTTTTTATAAATCTGTGTATTGCTACAAGGCTGTGGCTTACCGGCTAATGTTCTGGTGTCTGTCTCCAACCAGGCTACATGGCTTCTCCCTGACCACCTTCCTTCTTCCAGCATTCAGCTCAGCCCTCCCAACCTAGCTAACCTCTGCCAGGCTATAGGTTCAAAGCAGTCCTTTATTAATCAATGGTATCCACAGCATACAGAGGGAAATCCCACATCATGCTCATCTATATTTATCAATTACCAGGTATCATTGTAGTTCAAAGATGAGAATCTAGCTAAGGTTTTGTGGTTTTAATAATGACTTTCACTTGCCAATTGTACAAATGTATTTAACTATATGCTGTTGTTTTGGTTTATTAGAAAGAATTCATAAGCTATTTAGTAATAACATTTTTTCTGAGCATTTTAGTAGAGAACTAATCAGACAGCAATCTAAATATGGATATTTTTATTAAAAGCACAAGATTTTACCTGACTTGGATTTTAAAAAATGATGGATAACGATCAAAATTGTAAAGGCCTCTGAACATTAACTCCTTACCACTCTAGTGCTAATCCTTTGAACACATTTCCCAACAGAAGCTTCAAAGTATATAATGTTTGGTTCTCCTAGCCTTTCTAGTCACTTTTTACTTCATAATGTTGAAGACAGCTCAATTAAATAATTAAATGTTTGACTTTTTCCATTTTTTGCCTTTGATGATACCATAAAATCTTTAAGTTAATTTGAGTGATCAACCTTATATTTTAACAACTCTTTGTAACATTACAGACCAGTTTTTCAAATAAATGCTACTCTAAAGGTAAATGAAGACGAGACTTGTGTAAAAATGGAAACAATCAATTTTTATTATCTCTGTTGATAGAGGGAGGCAGCAGTTAAAAAGATAAAAACATATTCAATAAGACTTTGGAATTTGTCACCATATGAAGCTGTAATCTGCATGTATATTGTGTGCTGGGAAATTTTGGTTTCTCCAAACAGCAAATGAAGAAGCCCTGCTTGGGTATTTGAGACTCAGGAGTTGTCTAGGTTCCAACTCAACTACTGTTCTTTCTAAAAACACCTCTCTCATGCTAAGGATGGGTGGGACATTGCTGTCTAGGTTGCTACAAATCATCCGTCTTAGCTGAGCTGCCTATATCTATTTCTTTTCCTCAAGACACTCCCATTAGGAGTGAGAGGGATATGTTGCTGTTGTTTCTTAATTTGTTGTTATTGTTTTAGTGTTGATGGCTATTCTAACTGGAGTGAGATGGAATCTCAGTGTAGTGTTAATTTGTACTTTCCTGGTGACTAGTGATATTGAAAATTTTCTCTAGTTTATTGGTCATTTTAAATCATTTATTGAGAACCCATGCTTACTTTATTGCTCATTTATTGATTCCTTACATTTCAGTTTTTTTGAGTTCTTTGTATAATCTAGACATTAATCCTATGCCATATCTTCCACTAGAAAATATTTTTCTCGTATTCTAAACATTTTCCCTTCACTCTGTTGTTATTTTCATTGACAGCCATAAATAAAATCAATTCTTTTTAATACACAGGGAAATGGATCCAAGTAGGGATTATTATATTAAGTGATTTGAGTCAGATGCAAAATGGCAAATTTTGCATGTTTACTCTCATATGTAGACCTGAAACATTTTGTGGTTACATTGAATCATGTGGAAATGAAACTATCTAGAGGACTAAGGGAATTAACAAGAGCAGGGAGATTAAGGAGGGTAGGAGGTTATGGGGTGAAATATATTAAAATACATGGTATCTTTTAATGAATATGCTGAAACCCAGTACTTTATACAATAAGTATATACAAGCAAAACAAGCAAAAAAAAAACAAACAAACAAAAGCAAACAAGGAATGAAAAGAGAAAAGATTTTCAGGGAAATGCACAGTGGAGTTTTATTCTGCCATAAAAAATACTGAACCTAGATAAACAATTTAAATAAACCTGCAATCCCTAAGGAAATGGAAGTACTCATTAAAAGACTACCAATCAAAATAATATCAGAGCCAGACAGTTTTAATGTAGAATTCTACCAGACTTTCAAAGAAGAGCTAATACTGATGTGGGAGTGTCATATCAATCTGTTGATTTCATTGGTTGAGCAATAAAGAAACTGCTTGGCTGGCCCTGATACGTTAAAGCATAGGTGGGAGGAGTAAACAGAATAGAATTCTGGGAGGAAGAGGAAGTGAGGTCAGACTCTGCTCTGCTTCCAGAGAGACCTGACAGCTCTGCTCTCTGGAGCAGAGATGCCATGCTCAGCTCTCCCGGGTAGACCCGACAGCTCTGCTCTCTGAAGCAGAGACGCCAGGCTCTGCACTCCCAGGCAGCTCCGACCCAGGATGGACGTAGGCTAGAATCTTCCTGGTAAGTGCACCTTGGGGTGCTTACACACATTATTAGAAATGGGCTAGTCCAGGTGCGAGAGTTAGCCGAGAAGAGGCTAGATATAATGGGCAAGCAGTGTTTAAATAAATACAGTTTGTGTGTTGTTATTTCGGGCATGAGCTAGCAGGCGGCTGGGGTGCTGGGGACGCAGCCCCACTGCTCCTATTTCAACATAATACCAATACTTTTTAAATTATTCCACAAAAATACAGACAGACTGAAAATTACCAAATTCCTTCTATGAGGCCATAGTCACCCTAATAGCCAAACCACATTAAGACTCCGAAAAGAAAGAGAATTCCAGACCAATTTGATTCATGAACATTGATGTAAAAATACTCAATAAAATACTGGGAAACCAAATCCAAGAACACATCAAAAAAATCATCCACCATAATCAAGTAAGCTTCATCCCAGAGATACAGGTATGGTTTAACATACAAAATTTGTTAATGTAATCCACCATATAAACAAACTGAAGGAAAGAAATACATGATCATCTGATTAGATACTAGAAATGTCTTTGACAAAATCCAATACCCCTACATGCTAAAAATTTTGAATAGGCCAGGGATACAAGGGACATACCTAAACATAATAAAAGCAATATACAGCAAGCTGATAATCAGCATCAAATTAAATGGAGAGAAACTGAAAGCAATTCCACTAAAATCAGGAATAAGACAAGATTGCTCACTCTCTCCATATTTATTCAATATAGTATTTGAAGTTCTAGATTGCTCAATAAGACAACTAAAGAAGATCAAGTTGATACAAATAGGAAAGGAAGAAGTCAAAGTATTATTCACAGATGATATGGTAATATACATAAGTGACCCCCAAAAAATCTATAGGGAACTTCTATAATTGATAAATACCTTTAGTCAAGTGGCTGTATACAAGATTAACTTAAAAAAGCAATATCCTTCCTATACACAAACAATAAACAGACTGACAAGGAAATCAGAAAAACAACACACTTCACAATCGTCACAAATAATATTAAATATATTGTTGGCAAATGAAAGACCTGAATGACAAGGATGTCAAATCTTTGAAGAAAGAAATTGGTGAAGACATCAGAAAATGGAAATATCACCCATGCTCATGGATCAATAGGATTAACATAACAAAAATGGCCATCCTACCAAGAGCAATCTACAGATTCAGTGCAATCCCCATTAAAATTCCAACACAATTCTTTACAGAACTAGAAAGAATACTCAACTTCTCATGGAAAAACTAAGCCCCCAGGATAGCTAAAATAGTCCTGTACAATAAAAGAACTTCCAGAGTATTAACATCCCTGATCTCAAGTTCTACTATAAAGCTATAGAAAAAAAAAAACCTACATGGTATTGGCATAACAACAAAAAGCTGGATCAATGAACTTGAATCAAAGATCAAGATGTATATCCACACACCCATGGACACCTGATTTTTGACAAAGAATCCAAAATTATGCAATGGAAAGAAGAAAACATCTTCAACATATGCTGCTAGTATAACTGGATTTCTGTATGCAGAAGAATGCTAATATATCCATATCTATCACCCCACACAAAACTCAAGTTCAAGTTGATCAAAGGCCTCAACATAAATCTAGATACACTGAACCTGATAGAAGAGAAACTGGGGAATAGCCCTGAACACATTGGTGCATGAGACAACTTCCTGAATAGGACTCCAGTAGCACAGACACCAAATCAACAATTAATCAATTGTACCTCCTAAAACTGAAAATTTTCTGTAAGTCAAGGGATACCATTACTAGGACAAAATGGCAACCTATAAAATGGGGAAAGATCTTCACCAACCCCACACCTGATGGAGGGCTGATCTCCAAAATCCATAAAGAACTGAAGAATCTAGACATCAAAGGGGATTGTGTGGGGTGAGGGAAGAGTTGGAGTGGGAGAGCAATGAAAGAGAGATCTTGATTGAGAAAGCCACTATGGGGTTAGAGAAAAGCTTGTTGCTAGGGAAATTCCCAAGAATCCACAAAGATGTCCCCAGCTAAGACTCCTAGCAATAGTGGAGAGGGAGGCTGAACCTGTAATCAGATTGGTGAATACCCCAACTATCATCATAGAACCTTCATCTAGCGACTGATGGAACCAGGTGCAGAGATCCACAACCAAGCACCAGGCCAAGCTCTGGGAATCCAATCAAAGAGAGGAAGGAGGGAATATGTGAGCAAGGGAGGGCACGATCATGATGGAGAAATCTACAGAGACAGCTGAACCAGGCTCGTGGAAACTCGGGAACTCTATAGACAGTCAGCTATGGAGCCTCCATGGGACCAAACTAGACCCTCCATCTGTAGGAGACAGTAGTAAAGCGTGGAATAGTTGTGAGACACCTGGCAATAGGATCAGGATCGATCCATCATGCATGAGTTAGCTTATTGGAGCCCATTCCGTGTGGTGGGATGCCATACTCAGTATTAATGCAGGGGGGAGAGGCTTAGTCCTGGCACAATTTAATGTGCCAGACTTTGTTGACTTTCCATGGGAGCCCTTACCTGTTGGGAGGAGTGGAAGGGGTGTACTGGGGGGAGGAGGGAGGCAGCACGAGGGGAGGAGAACTGTGGAGGAGTGTAAAATGAAATTTAGAAAATAAAATAAAAAAGAGAACAGAAAATAACAGAATGAAACATACAAACAAACACATAATCCAATTAAAAATGTGGTACAGATATAAACAGAATTCTTAACAGAAGAATCTCAAATGGCTGAAAAACACTTAAGGAAATGTTCAACATCCTTAGCCATCAGGGAAATGCAAATCAAAACGACTCTGAAATTCCATCTTCCACCTGTCAGAATGACTATGATCAAAAACACAAGTGACAGCTCATACTAGAGAAGATGTGGAGCAAGGGAAACACTCCTCCACTGCTGGTGGCAGTGCAAATTTATAGAGCAGTTTGAAAATCATTATGGCAGTTTCTCAGAAAACTGGGAACTGATCTACCATAAGACCCAGGTATAACATTCTTGGACATATACCCAAAAATGCTCAATCATACCATAAAGACACTTGCTCAACTACGTTCGTAGCAGCTTTATTTGTAATAGCGAGAAACTAGAAACCAACCTAGGTGTCCCTCAATCAAGGAATGTATGAAGAAAATGTGATACACAATGGAATAATACTCAGCTATTAAAAATCAGGAGATTTGCAGGCAAATGGATGAAAAAAAAAATTCTTAGTGAGGTAACCCAAACCCAGAAAGGCAAACATGGCATGTACTCACTCATAAGTGGATGTTAGCTGCAAAATAAAGAATAGCCATGTTATATTCCACAGACCCAGAGAGACAATGTAACAAAGAGGGCTCAAGGGGGGATGTCCAGATCTCCTTGGGAGGGGGAAATGGAAGAGATTTCATGAGTGAACTGCAGGTGGGTGGGGATGGGAACATTAGTGATCAGGTTGGGAGGCGATGGAGGGGGAGATCACTGAAAGAGACTACTGGAAAAGGGGGCCTTTTGGGGTCAAGTAGAAACCTGGCTCAATGTTCATCTCCCAGAAATCTACAAGGATGACCTCAGCTAAGACTCCTAGCAATGAGGGATATGTAGCCTGAACTGGCCTTCCCTGTGACTAGGCAACCTTCCAGTAGAGGGACTGGGACACCAACTCAGCCTCATGACCTTCAACCTACAGTCTGGCCTTCCTATGGAATGTGCTGGGGTAAGGGTGGCCTAGAGATTGAGGGAGTCACCAAGCAGTGACTGCTCTAGCCTAAAACCCATGCCAGAAGAGTAAGCTCACCTCTGACACTGCTTGGAGCAACATGATCCAGAGGCTGGATAACTCAGAGACCTAGGATAAAACCAAACATGACTGTAGAAAAAATGTCAATATAATGATGATGAATGATATTCTGCTATACCTCTGCCTAGCCCAATTGTCAACAGAGAGGCTTCATCCAGCACCTGATGGAAACAGATGCAGATCCACAACCAAACATTAGGTGGAGTTTGGGGAATTTTCCAGAAAAGGGGGAGAAAGGATTATAAGAGTAAGAGGTGTCAAGGACACCACAAAAACCCCACAGAATTAACTGTACTGGGCTCATAGGGGCTCACAGACACTGACCCCCCAACCAGAGAGCTTGTATGGACTGACATAGGCCCTCTGCATGTTTGTTACAGCTGTGCAACTTGATCTTCTTGTGGGACTCCTAGCAATAGAGCAGGGGCTGTCTCTCTTGGTGGCTTTTGGGACCCTATTCCTTGTCTAGCTTTAATACATGGTGGGGGTGCTTAGTTTTATTGCAACTTGGTATGCAACGTTTTGTTGATATCCATGAGAGGCCTATCCTTCCCTGAATCGAAATGGAGGATGACTAGATTTGGGAGAGTTGGAAAGGGGGGATGTGGAGGGAGAAGAAACCAGGGCCAGGATGTAAAGTCAGTAAATAAAACTATAAAAAAGAATATTGAACTTGCCAGCAAAATATGGATAAGATGGGATGCAATAGTGATAAGTGAAGTGACAAAAAGAAATATTATGTTTACTCTCATCTGTGGATGCTATGAGGAAAAAGGGCAGTGGATGAAACTAGAAGGAGGAACCACCAAGAAGGTAGATGAGGTCAAGAAAAAGAAATTGAGGTGAACATGCTCAAAGTACCTCATATACATACATGGAAATATAATTAACTGTCTCTATACAATTGATATACATGATTATAAATTTAAGATAAAGTAAAAAAGACAGGCCAGAGAGTTGTTTTGTATTAAATATTATTTTCTAAATTTGTGCAATGAAGAGATGGTTAACACACTGATAAATGATTCAAGTGAAAAGCACAAGTAACCAAGAATAAAAACTGGGGTAGAGGTTTCTGTAGTTGATTAAACCTTTACTTGGGATCATGTTCTACAATTGGGCCATCTGAAGCACGATTAATAAAAACTCAGAAACAGATATTGGGGTTCAACCTGAAGACCAAAAAAGCAAATCAGTCAACCACTGGATCTTACATCAACCTCAGTCTGAAAATGGCAATCCTTCCAGCAGAAATGAGACTGAGACCTGTCTCCTCCTGTTTTATAATCCTCTCTAGTTCCCAGATTAATGGTGTGCACCACTACTGCCTGGTTTCTATGGCAAGCCAATGTGGCTAATGGGATTAAAGGTGTGTGTTGTTACTGACTGATCTGTAAGGCTGGCCAGTGGCTGTTTTACTTTTCTGATCCCCATGCAAGCTTTATTCATCAAAATACAAATTAATTGCCACTACAGTCATCCATATCTGTGCCCAAGAAAATACATACCTAAAAATGAAAACTATGTACAGAAAGTTAATGTAAATTTGAGAACTCAGAGAGAAAAGACCATTTTAGAGATGGAAAGGATTTTCATGAGGTTCAATTATCTAAGTACAAAGGAAATTTCATATGAATGAAAAGTCCAAGCCCATAAAATTCTGTGTGTTTGGGACTGAAGAGTATACCCATCAATGCACTCACCAGCTTGAAGACTTAGTCCAGTGGGTTGGAAAATAATGGTAAGTAAAACATACTCCCTGGTTTATGCTTTAGGCAGGCTGGTGTCCTCAAATCTCCTCAGTTTTAAGCCACAGGCTTCAATTCTAATTCACAAGCACAGCATCAATGTTAGAGATTCATTTATATCAAAGGGTTTTGGTATTAAATGAGAATATGGTGTCAAAAGTTGTACATCCATCTTTGAGAAAATTTTTAGGTCATAAAATTGAAATTAGATGAGTAAAATCCCTGGAGCCTGCAGTCCATTGATGAATGCTTTTGAAAATTGGAACTATTGTAGAGCCTTAAATTTGTTAGTTTAAATGAGTAGTGCAGGCTAGGTTAGTTGATATAACCGACCCATTTACATCTTTATAGAGTCATGATACCGTGACTTCATCAAAAAAGATGTTAGAACTGTAAAGATTGCTAAATTGATTCAAGTGCGGTTTGCTGTCCAGGCTATTTCCCTGTATTCTTATTCCTTAAGAAATGGTAGGTCAGTGTGACTGGCTAATGTAAACTACATTGATACATTTATACTGAGCCATAGAGCTAATGAAATATTCTCCAGGAAGGCAGAAGGTTATACTGCATGAATCAAGACTATTCAATTCCACTGGACTGGGACAAATTGACCTTATTTTACAAATGCATTTCATAGACCGCTCTGAAGAACCAAGTCACAGAGGGGCACCCAGGTCTCACTACCTCTTCATTTCTTTTGCCCAATGCCTTTCAAACTTACCTGTGGTGGTTTTACATTGAATTGTCCAGCCTTGTCCAATGTGATTCATTGTGTCTTTTTCTTTATTGCTGTGAATGAGTCCGTGAAATAGTAATTTCCACTTACTGGAATTCTTCTCTGAGATTCATGCTTTGTCCTCCTGTAGATATATGGTACATTTAGAGTTTAAGAGGCTTTATTTTTACAGAAGTGATTTTTAACTGTTCTGTGGCAAATATCTATGTGGATGTTAATTGGTCATTCCCCACAGTGAGGAATTATTTTAATTGGGAAATTCATCTTCAGCTGAATCTTGATCTGACTCATTTTTTCTCTGACCCAGGGTCCACTTTAAAAGCACACTCATGTGTCTTGACAACAATTCCAGCCAATTTCACCTCACTGGAGAGATTAGTGCATGGATCTTCTGAGCTGACTGCTTCTAATAGACAATTTAAAACTTCACCGAAGTTACTTTACCAGGAAAACAGCTTGGCGTTTTCATGTTATCAATGAGGTTCTTCATGTGTCCCACTTACTTGCAGTAATGTGATTATCTACAGAATCAGTAATTTGAGAAATTATTTCTCTACTTGCTCTCCTATGTTGTTTGTATCCAATATTTTTGTTCATCACAGATTTTATCAGGTGAGATGTGATCCTGTTTAATTCAGTTTGATAATTTTACACCTTTAAATTTTATTTTCTTTCTTGAGACAGGGTTTCTTTGTGTAACAGCTCTGACTGTCCTAGAAGTCTTTCTGTAGACCATACTGGCCTCAAACTCTCAAAGATACACCTGCCTCTGCCTCCCAAGTGCTGGGATTAAAGGGGTGTGCCACCAACCCCTGGCAAGTTTTCAAATCTTTACTTCAGGCTCTTGGCAATTTAACTAGTTTTGCCAAACAATGAGCAATTATTTTCCATAAAAATATGGTATCTAACATATTTTTCTAGGTAAAAACCTTTTCCATTTAAATCTTAACCAATCTTTGCACATTTTCCATATTTTTCTTCTTTCTCTCCAATTTATTTTATCTGCATTGGTGTTTTGCCTGCATGTTTGTCTGTGTGAGGGTGTCAGATCTTGGAGTTTCAGACAGTTTTTAGATGTCATGTGGGGGCTGGGAACTGAACCCCGCTCCCCCAGTAGAGCAGTCAGTGCTCTTAACTGCTGAGCCATCTCTCCAGGACACATTTTCCATAATTTTGACAACTTCTAAAACTAATTCAAAATATGATGATTATTATTAAAAATTCTACAAAGCAGAAAACATTATTTTTACCCATTCCCTCTCTAACATTGCAAATATGAACTGCAATGCTTTAGATGAGTGTTGCAAACCCAGTCTTCTTTTTCATTGGTTTTTGTCTGCTAACACTGTGGTGCTTGATTTTTTTGGCTTGTCTTCCAACTTTCATCTGACTTTTAGAAATCTATTCTTGTGAGGCTGGACACGTGACTCTGGTTAAAAGTCTCTGCTCTTCCAAGGGACCTGAGTTTGGTTCCCAGGATCCATGTTCATTGGCGAAAACAACTTTCACTATAACTTGAGGGACTCTGACCCCACTCTTGGCCTCTGTAGACACTCACTAACATGTGGTAGACAGATAAATATTTTTTTTAAAAAAATACACATTAGCGTTCTACTCAGAGGTAAAAAAAAAAAACAATGACATCTTGAATTTTGCATGCAAATGGATGGAAATAGAAAACACTTTACTGAGTGAGATAAACCAGACCCATAAAGATGAATATGGTATATACTCACTCATAAGTGGATTCTAGCCATAAACAAAGGACATTGATCCTATAGTTCGTGATCCTAGAGAACCTAAATAATAAGGTGAACCTAAAGAAAAACATATATTTATCCTCCTGGATATTGGAAGTAGACAAAATCGCCGGGCAAAAGTTGAGAGCACAGGGGTGGGGTTGGGGTGGGGGAAGGGGAGATGGGAATAGAGAAGGGAGAAGGGGAGGACTGGGTAGAGCTTGGGGGAATGGGATGGTTAAGATGGAGGAAGGGTGAATATGGGAGCAGGGAAGAAGATATCTTAATTAAGGGAGCCATTTTAGGGTTGGCAAGGGACTTGGCTCTAGATTTCCCAGGTGTCCAAGGGGATATTCCCAGCTAGGTCCTTGGGCAGCAGAGGAGAGGGTGCCCGAACTTGCCTTCTTCTATAGCCACACTGATGAATATCTTGCATATCACCACCATAGAACCTTCATCTGGCAATGGATGGAGATAGAGACAGAGACCCACATTGGAGCACTGGACTGAGCTCTCAAGGTCCAGATGAAGAACAGAAGGAGGGAAAACATGAGCAAGGAAGTCAGGACTGCGAGGGGTGCATCCACCCACTGAGATGGTGAGACTGATCTAATGGGAGCTCACCAAGGCCAGCTGGACTGGGACTGAACGAGCATGTAATCAGACCGGACTCTGTGAATGTGGCTGACAACGAGGGCAGACTGAAAAGCCAATGATAATGGCACTGAGTTTTGATTCTACTGCATGCACTGGCTTTTTAGGAGTCTGGTCTGTTTTTATGAACACCTTCCTAGACTTGGATGAAGGGGGGAGGGCCTTGAACTTCCGATAGGGCAGGGCACCCTGACTTCTCTTAGGACTGGAGAAGGAGAGGGGAGTGGGGAGTGGGAGGGAAATGGGAGGAGGGGAAGAGGTAGAAAATTTTAATAAATAAATAAACAAATTTTAAAAAACAATAATTTTAAAAATAAAAATAAACAAATAAATATTGGAAAAAATAAATGTATTCTCAGAAGGTATTTAAGTTTTTGTTTTAACTCTTTTGAGATAGGTTTTCACTCTGAATCCCGGGATGGTATAGAAGTCACTCTTTAGCTCAGGCTGGTATGGAACTCTTGTAATGTTTCTGCCTCAGCTTTTCAAATATTTTAATCATAGGTATGAATCATATTCTGTTTTAAGTTACCTGACTTTACATCTGGCAGGCACTGATGAGTATCAAACCCAGGGCCTCATTCCTGCTAGGCAAGTAAGTACATTATGGCTGTGTTATGACTCTAGTTTTCTAATTTAGGATATTTGGGGGTTATTTTTATATTTCTCCATTTGACTATTTCTTTTGAATTCTTATTCATGTTTAGAAACACAAATAAAAGGGATTTGTTAAAATTGGCCAACATCAATAAAACAAATGACTGCTCCTTCTGGCTAGGATATGGGGAAAAGGGACCACTTCTTTAAACTTAAGTTGTCGCTATGGAAATCAGTGTGACAGTTCATTAGGAAGCTGTGAATAGATCTGCTTCAATATCCAGCTATACCCATATGCCCAAAGGACTCTGTATCTCACTACAGAGACACTTGCTTATACATGTTCATTGCTGTTCTATTAATTATAGCCAGAAATTTAAAATAGCCTAGATGTCTTCCAACTTATGAATGGATAAAGAAAATGTGGTGCATCTATATGCAGTGAATTATTATCTAACTATTTAAAAAACCTGAAATTATGAAAATTTTAGGTAAATGGATAGAGTTAGAAAAACTCAACTTGATCTAAAAAAAGACAAATATTGTATGCCTTTTATTATATGTGGATGTTAGCTTTGAAGCCTTCACTAGCATTGCTACTATCCATATAACCAGAGGTTAGGTATCAAGTAAAAATTTGTGGGAGGGGAGGATCCTCCCAAGGAAGGGGAAATAGAAAATATAGTTGTGGAGAGATGTGAGAAGACTAGAATAAAACAAGTAGAGTAAATGGGGGGAAGGAGTTATGGATGAAAGGGGTAAGAGAAAGAATGTGGGGAGGATAGAGCAATAAAGGCCACTTGAAGGGTCATATGGAAACCTACAATTGTAGAAGCATCCATTTAAACAAAGTCACCAAATAAGAGGGGAGACAATGTTTCAACTAGACAAGTAAAACCTCCAGTGCTATGAATGGGTTACATCTATCTAGTTGAATTGCTCGCCAAGGAGGCTCCATGGAAACCCTCAAACATCTCAGGCTATTGCCAAGCTATTGGTTGTTCTCTACAAACTGATCTTGGTAAGATCCCCATTGCTAAAGACAACATTTACATATTTTGTTGAACTCATGTAAATGAGTTGGTGACACAATAGAGCCTTCACCTCTCCTAACTAGTGTTCATAGTACTAGAAGGTACTCTGTATGCTTCCAGAGAAAGATAAACAGCAACCCAGCTACAAGCCCTTGCAATCTACAATGGTGATCTGCCTGCATGATATGCTGGTGCAAAAGTACCACAAATGTTGGGTGAATAACTAACCATTATCTTATAAGATTTAAGGCTCATTTCGTAGATAGAACCTATGCCTGGTGCTTCTATGGTGGCCAAGAACCTGAGACTAGATAGGTCATGGAAACAGGGGGAAACCAAATACCATTGTTCTGTTAAGGGAACATAGAAGTAAATTTACTCCTAAGGGCATTTTGCTGTACTCATAGATCAGTGAATATAGTTCAGCCACCATCAGAGAAGTTTCCTTTTGTAGTAGATGGGAACTGATACAGAGACTCACATTGGACAATATGCAAAGCGTGAAATATTTTGGAGCACTGAGTTCTAAATGAGATGTCTTCATCAAACCCTGCCATTCATGGCTCAGGGAGCTATGTAGAAGAGAAGGCAGAAAGATTATAAGAGCCAGAGAAGATGGACGACTCTAAGGAAATAGTGTCTCTTAGAAACAACAGGACAGATATACATATGAAATCACAGAGACTGTGGCTGCATGTGCAGGGTCTATACACGTTGAAGCCAGGTGAGGGCCCAGTGCATAGAGGAAGACATAGACACAGAATCTCACCTCCAAAAAGCCATCTATAATTGAAACACACTTGCAAAGGAAAAAATAGTTTTCTCCAATGGAGTCTCAATGGGTATATAAACCACTTTTAAGGGTAGGTCCCATGCCCAACTGTAAATGGACAAAACAAAATGAACTCAATGGTATTTTTTGGAGACTTTGTCCATGTGACCTTGTTTACGCCTTTTTTGTATTACTGCTTTTGATTTTATATTATGATTCTTGATTTTGTGTGTATACTTCTTGTGTTTTTTAAAATAAAATAAAATATAATAAAGCAAAAACTATCACATCAGACTTGGACAAGGCAAACTAACAGAAGGAAAATAGCCTCAAAGGAAGACACAGACATCAAAGACCAACTCATGAACACACCCAGGAGTCCACAGAAATACTAGAGTGGAAGGTCCAATGTATATGCAGAGGACCTCCAGCAGACTCGTGTGCATGCTGCTTCAGTCTCTGTGAGTTCATATGTGTCTTGCTCAGTTGATTTGGAGGGCCTTGTTCTTCTTGTGTCCTTCATCCCCTCTGATTCCCATACTCCTTCCACCTCCTCTTCTGGAACTTCCTGAGCTCTGAGGGGAGGGATTTGATGGAGACATCCTATTTAGAGCTGTGTGTTTCAAGGTGTCACTCTGTGTAATGTGTGGCAGTGGGTCTTTGTATTTGTTCCCATCTGCATGGGGAATCTTCCCTGATGATAGCTGAGTAACATACTGATCTGTGAGTATAAAAGAACATCATTAGGAGTCATTTTATTGCCATTTTATACCAGAAGTATTTGGTTTTACCCTATGCCTCTGGGCGATCTAGTTTCATGTTCTTGTTCACCAAAGCAGTGCTGGGTCTGGGTTCTAACTCATGCAGTGGGTCTTAAATTAAATAAGACATTGGCTGGTTACTTCCACAAGCTTTTTGACACTGTTTTCCTATCATAGTTTGCAGGCAGGACAGATTGTAGAACAAAGGTTTTGTGACTGGGTTGGTGTTTACCTTTATCTTTTGGAGGCATACAGGGCACCTTTCCATACCAAAGACACTAGAACATGGGGGCGAAGGTTTTATGTAGGTACTAGATCAAACTCTCCATGCTCAATGAATTATGTGGGTCTTGTCTTCAGCAACGGGGCCTTGCTGTCAGATTGTGATGAACAGCCTATTGTCTTGGTAACAGGCTGAGTTGTTTGGAGATATCCATATGAATCCTTCGGCCAACAACTCAATTGGATATAAACCAGCCCTGTTACTAGAAGCTTCATTTGGTAGCAAGAGCTGGCCAGCTGAGACTCATTTCTCTCATTATTTGGAGACTTCATTTGGATCTCCTTCATATATTTTAGAAAGTTTCCACTGTACTAGGTTTCCATATCACCCTTCGAATGTCCCTCAATTCTATATGCCTTGCCCTGGATTCCTTCCCACAACCCCATCTACCCTCCTTGTCCCCATCCTATACTCCTGTTCTTGTCACCAGCCCTGGTCGATACACAAGATCTATTCTATTTCCCCCTCCCTGGGAGATACATGTGCCCCCTCTAGTCCCTTCCTCTCCCTAACCTCTCTGAATCTATAGGTTGTAGCATGGTTATTTATTTAAAGGCTAATATCCATATAGAAATGAATGCATACCATATTTATCTTTATGAATTGGAGTTACCTAACTCAGGATGATTTATTCTAGTTTCATCCTTTTGCCTGCAAATTTCATAATGTCATTTCATCCACTGTGTACATGTACCACATTTCTTTTTCCATTTTCCTGTTGAGGGACATCTAGGTTATTCACAGTTTTTGGCTATTATGAGTAAAACACTAATGAACATTAATGGGCAATTGTCCTTGTGGTAGGATAGAATATCCTTTGGGTGCATGCCCCATAATAGTAGAGTTGAATCTTGAGGAAAATAAATTCCAAGCTTCCTGCCTGGCTACTGACCAATAAGCATGTATTTAAAATATAATTGACAGAATATAGACAATTGTCCACACTACAACACCATGCTGTTTTTATTACTATAGCTTTGAAATACAACTTGAATTTGGGAATGGTTAGCTCTCAAGCTATTTTATTCTAGAAGATTGTTATAACTATCATGAGCTTTTGTGTTTCTTATGAAGATGAAAATGATCGTTTCAAGAACTATGAAGAATTGTGTTGGAATTTTGATGGGGATTACAGTGAATCTGTAGTTTGCTTTTGATAGGCAGCCTATTTTTTACTATGTTAATCCTACCAATCTAAGAGATGGGGGATTTCCCATCTTCTGATATCTTCTCTAATCTATTTCCTCGAGGACTTAAAGTATTTTTTTATCATACATGTATTCCACTTGCTTGGTTAGACTTACTCTGGTATATTTGAAATTATTTGAGGCTATTGGAAAAGATGTTTTCCTGATTTCTTTCTCAGTCAATTTTTCATTTGTATATTGGAGGGCTGTTGATTTTTGTGAGTTTATCTTGTATCCAGATACTTTGCTGAAATTGTTTATTACCTATATGAGCTCTCTGGTGGAATTTTTAGGGTCACTTATGTATGCTATCATATTATCTGCAAATAAAGATAATTTCACCTCTTCCTTTCCAAATTGTATCCCATTGATCTCCTTCTGTTTTCTTATTGCTTTAGCTAAGACTTCAAGTACTATATTGAATAGGTATGAAGAGAGTAGACAACCTTGTCTTGTTTCTGATTTTTGTGGAATTGCTTTGAGTTTTTCAGTTAATTTGATGTTGGCTATAGGCTTCCTGTAAATTTCCTTTATTATGTTTAGGTATGTCCCTTGTATAGGGTAAAAAGGACCAGTGAAAGAGCACCCTAGCCCTGAGACCAGAGTCAAGGAAATGTACCCTGCTCCTATCCGACTCAGGAATTGAACTCCAACCAATTCCTGAACATGAAAATCATATAATTCAAAAGCATGAAATCAACCAATCTCTGAGTTTGTGCCAAGCTCAGGAATTGAGATCCTACCAAACCCTATCCTATAACTGGAAAGCTCTAACTCAAGAACTCTATATAAGCTTTGAATCTGTTCAGTTTAGGGATGCCTTTTTCTACCCTGTCAGAGGCAGCAACTCTCCTGGATTCCTCCTTCCTCATAAATCTCTTGAGTGAGGTGTGCTGTAACTATTTTCATTCACTGGAGCAGAGGGGAACAGAGCAGAGATGTAATAACTTTCTTTGGAGTAGAGCATAACTGTAACAACTTTTGTCAGAGCAGAGAAAAGCTGTAATGGCTCTTGCCAGAGTCGACTCAGAGTAGAGCAGAAGAGAGCAGAATTGTAACACTTTGGCTGGGGAAACTTTCCCTACTGGGAGTGGAACAGAGCTGTAACATTTCTCTGAAGCTGAGCAGAATAGAACTGTAACAACCTCACTGGGGAATCCCTCTCATGCTGGAGGAAAGTTCTTAAAACTAGCATTAGGAAAACTTTTCCTGTAGCAAGGACTGTGACAATTTACTGGGGAAATAGTCTCCCACTAGAACAGAGCTGCAACACTTTTGTTGGGATACCTTTTCCTTCAGAACTGTAACACTTGCAGGTATTCCTTGGCTTCTGACTATCAGGATAGCTTTCTCTTCAGAGATGTAGTTAATCCTTGACTTCCGACTACCAGGATACCTTTCCCTTCAGTTCTGTAGGTGTTCCTTGGCTTCCTATGGCCAGGATAACTTTTCCTTCAAATTTGTCACACATACACCCGAATCCCTAATCTCTCCCAGAAATTTCATCATAAAGGGATGTTGGATTTTGTCAATGAACCTTTCTGCATGCAATGAGATGACCATGTGATTTTTTTCTTTAAGTGTATTTATATGATGGATTTTATATTATTATTTTTTGTATATCAAGCCATCCCTGTATCTCTAAGATAAAACCTACTCAAAAATAGTGTGTTGTTGGGCCCTAACATCTTCCTCAGGGAATGGGGCAAGAGGGCACTGTTGTATAATGAGCACGGGCTGCTTTCTGCTGCCTGACTAGCTTAACCCCAAAATAATCACAGAAACTGTATTCATTTAAACACTGCCTGGCCCATTAGTTCTAGCCTCTTATTGGCAAACTCTCACATCTTGATTCAACCCACTTCTAATAATCTGTATATCACCACAAACTTGTGGCCTACCAGGAAAGATTCAGCATATCTGACCTGGCAGCTTCATGGCAGGCGGATATCTGCCTTTGCCTCCTTTCTCCCAGCATTCTGTTCTGTCTACTCTGCCTACCTAAGCTGCTGTCCTATCAAAAGGCCAAGGCAGTCTCTTTATTTAACCAATGAAAGCAACACATAGAAACAAGACCCTCCTACACCAAGGCACAGTGTCAATGTCTCAGACACTAGGAGTCAGGGAGAAGGCATACAGAAGACTCATTTATTTAACAATGGAGAAAAGCTTACATACTCTTCCAGCACCCAGTTATTCTGATCCATTGGCAGTTGATATTGTGTAGTTGCTCCTCATTGGCTAGGCATGATCAGGACCTCTGACAGCATCTGTTGCTAGTTCCTTGGGAATCATTGCTTGGTCATCCCTCATTAGCTAGGCATGATCAGGACCTCTGACACCAGGCAGACTGTGGTTTTGCTCCTTTTGGTCTGGTAAGCCTTAACTTTCTACATATTCACCTCTATTTATTACATGGACACTCATTGGGAGCCAGAGATCTTTCTCAGGCCTTGTTGACACTACCTCAGGAGAGCTCAGCCACTGGACTGTGCCTGTTTTAGGTTAGCCTGCCAAACAAACTCTTACCCATCTTGACTATCAGCCCCCTAAGTGAACTCATTCCTGGATTGCTGCCAAAGTGAGGGGATTAGGCAGTCACCTTTTGAATTACAGATAACCTCCTGGGAAGGACTGCCAGAATGATGCCTAAGAGCCATTAACACCTAAAGAGTCACCTTAGTTTCTGTCCACTGATATTGGTTCTGCTGCAGGAGGCATTTAAAGAGAATAAGGATTAACAATACCACCCCACCAAATAATGCATATGTGAGCAATGGTGGATGATCTTTTTAAAATGTATCCTTGGATGCAATTTGCTAGTGCTCTATTGAGTGTTTTTGCATCATGTTCATAAGAAAATGATCTGTAATTCTCCTTTTTTCTGGTTTTTATGTGATTTGCATATAAGGGTAACAGTAGGCTCATACAAAGAATTGGAAAATTTATATTTTGTGGAATAATTTGAGGAATAATAGTATTAACTCTTTTGAAAGTCTGGTAGAATTCTTTGCTAAAACCATCTGGCTTGGGATTTTTATTTTTGATTTGGAGATTTTAATGACTGCTTCTGTTTCACAAGGGGATATAGGAGTGTTTAAATTACTTATCTCATATCAGTTTAACATTGGTAATCAAAACATATCAAGAAAATTGTACATTTATTTTATATTTCCCAATTAGGTGGAGTTGTTTTTTTTAGGTAGTAGATTTTTTAATTTTTTTAAAAAGACAAACGAACTATCTTTTTAATTATACATACCAACATATGTTCCTACTCCCTCCCCTTCTCCTATTCCCTCCACATACCCATCACCCCACCCCTATCTGCTCTTTAGACAGGGTAAAGCACACTGTTTTGGGGAAGGTCCAAGGCCTTTTCTACTATATTTAGGCTGAGCAAGGTATCCCTACAAAGAGAATAGGTTCCAAAAAAACGAGTACAAGCAGTAGGAATAAATCCTGGTGACACTACCAGTGGCCCCTCAGTCTGCCATATAACTGTCACCCACATTCAGAGGAACTAGTTTGGTCTTACGCTGTTTTCTTCTCTGGCCAGCTGGAGTTGGTGAGCTCCCATTAGCTCAGTTAAACTGTTTCAGTGGGTGTACCCATCATGACCTTGACCACTTTGCTCATATTCTCACTCCCACTCTTCAGCTGGACTTTGGGAGCTCAGTCCAGAACTGTGATGCAGGTCTCTGCAACTGTCAACCACATTCAGAGGGGCTAGTGTGGTTCTATGCCTCTTCCTTCCCAGTTTGCCTGGTGTTGGTGAGCTCACATTAGCTCAGGTAGACTGTTTCCGTGGGTATACCCATCATAATCTTGATCTCCTTGCTCATATTCTCATTCCTCCTACTCTTCAACTAGAATATGGGAGCTCAGTCCAGTGCTCCAATGCAGGTCTTTGCCTATATTTCCATCAGTTACTGGATGATGGTTCTATGGTGATATTTAAGATATTCATCATTCTGACCACAGGGCAAGTCTAGCACCCTCTCCTCTGTTGCTTAGGGTCTTAGCTGGGGTCATCTTTGTGGATTCCTGGGAATTTCTCTAGAGCCAGGTTTCTTACTAGCCCCATAATGGCTCCTTCTTTCCTTGCTCTCATCTCTGCCCTTCCTCCATCTTGACTATCCCCTTCCCTCAAGTTCTCCTCCTGCCTCCCTTCTCCCCTCCTCCTCCCCTTCTATCCTCCCTTCTACCTCAAACCCCATGTTCCCAATTTTTACAGGTGCTCTATACATATTTTTCTTAGGGTTTACCTTGTTACTTAGCTTCTCTAAGTATCATGATAGGCTCAATATCCTGTCTTTATAGCCAGTATTCACTTATGATTGATACATACCATATTCATCTTTTTGGTTCTGGATTATGTCATTCAGCATGGTGTTTTCTAGTTCCATCCATTTGTATGTAAATTTCAAGATATCATTGTTTTTTACTATTCTATTGTATAAATGTGCCATATTTTCTTTATCTATTCTCTCATTGAGGGGCATCTAGGTTGGTTTCAGGTTCTGGCTATTACAAATAATGCTGTTATGAACATAGTTGAACGTCTTTGTAGTATGATTGAGCATCTTTTGGGTGTAAGCCCAAAAGTGGTATTGCTGGATCCTGAGGTAGGTTGATCCCCAATTTTCTGAGAAACCACCATACTGATTTCCAAAGTGGCTGTACAAGTTTGCATTCCTACCATCAATAGATGAGTGATCCCCTTACTTCACATCCTCTCCAGCATAAGCTATCATTGGTGTTTTTGATTTTAGCCATTCTGACAAGTGTAAGATGGTATCTCAGAGTTTTTATTTGCATTTTCCTGCTGGCTAAGGATGTTGAACATTTCCTTAAGTGTTTTTCAGTCATTTGAGATTCTTCTATTGAGAATTCTCTGTTTACTTCTGTACCCCATTTTCAAAATATGGTTATTTAGAATTTTGATGTATACTTTATTGAGCTCTTTATATATTTTGGAGATTAGTCCTTTGTCAGTGTCTGTGCTACTCAGGTTATATTTAGGAAGTGGTCTCCTGTGCCCATGCATTGAAGGCTACTTTCTACTTTTTCTTCTATTAGGTTCAATGTGGTCATATATGTATTGAGGTCTATAATCCATTTGGACTTGAGATTTATGCAAGGGGATAGATATGGATCTGTGGAGTTCAGGTTTTTAAAGTATGTCCTATGATTCTCAAGATTCCTCAGCGACTGTTATGTTTCTTTTTATTTCTGATTTTTGTTAATTCGACTATTTTTTCTCTGATTTTATATTTAACTTGGATAAGGGTTTGTCTACATTTTGATTTTCTCAAAAAGCTATTTATTTCACTGATTTTTTGTATTGTTTTATGTGTTTCTACTTTATTGATTTCAGCCCTGATTTTCATTATTTCTTGCCATCTTCTACTTTTGGGTGTGAGTTCCTATTTATGTTCTAGAGCTTTTAAATTTGCTATTACGTTACTAAGGTGGATCACTGTTTCTTTTTAACGTAGGCACTTGGTGTTATGAATTTCCTCATAGAACCACTTTCATTGTATCCCATAAGGTTGGATATATTGTGTCTTCATTTTCTTTGAATACTAGAATGTCTTTAATTTAGTAATTTCTGTTTTGACCCATTTGTCATTCAATAGAGAGTTGTTCAATTTCCACAAATTTGTAAGTGTTCTATTATTTTTAATGTTGAATATACAGCTTTTATTTGTGGGTGTCTGATAGGATGTAGGAAGTTATTTCAACATTCTTGCATCTGTTGAGATTTGCTTTGTATCCAAGTATGTCATCAGCTTAGAGAAAGTTCCATGAGTTCCTGAGAAGGTGTATTTTTTAAAAGAAAAAAAGTATCTTTTTTCATTTTACATACGAATCCCAATTCCCACTCCCTACCCTCCTCCCACGCCCTCCACCTACCTTTCCCACCACATCCACCATCAACTCCTCATAGAGTGTAAGGCACATTTCATTGTAGAAAGTCCAAAGCCCTCCATACTATATCTAGACTGAGCAAGGTATCCATTCAAAGGCAATAGGTTCCAAAAAGCCAGTACAAACAGTAGAGATAAATCCTGGTGCCCCACAGTCTGCCCCAGCCAAACTGTCAGCCACATTCAGAGGACCTAGTTTGGACCTGTGCTATTTCCTTCCCTGTCCATCTGGTGTTGGTGAGCTCTGATTAGCTCAGGTAAACTGTTTCAGTGGGTGTACCCATCATGGTCTTGACCTCCTTGCTCATATTGTCACTCCTCCCACTGTTCAACTGGACTAAGGGAGCTCAGTCCAGGGCTCAGATGCATGTCTCTGCCTCAGTTTCTATTAGTTGCTGGATGGTGGGTTTTTTTTATTTTTTTTAATTTATTTTTATTTTTTATTATTTATTTATTAAAGATTTCTGTCTCCTCCCCGCCACCACCTCCCATTTCCCTCCCCCCCCCCCAGTCCACTCCCCCTCTCATCAGCCCAAAGAACAGTCATGGTTCCCTGCACTGTGGGGAGTCCAAGGACCTCCCACTTCCTTCCAGGTCTAGTAAGGTGAACACTGGATGATGGTTTAATGGTGATATTTAAGATATTCATCAGTCTGACTACAGGGCAAGGCCAGTATGGGCACCCTCTCCTCTGTTGCTTAGGACCCAGAGCAACAACTCCACCTAGTTGAGACGACATCATGATGCTGACAGTGTTACTGTAAGACTGCTTTTTTGGGTACCAGTTGCTGAAATGGTGCACCTTCTCATGATTTTCTGGCCAGAACTCCAAATAACATCACCCAGACAAATGAAAAGCAGCTGGGGAGCCAATCAAAGAGGGAGACAATGACTACTTCACTTGCATAACTAAAGCTTATGAAATGCTGTCTGATCCAGTGAAGAGACGGGCATTTAACAGCGTAGATCCTACTTTTGACAACTCAGTTCCTTCTAAGAGTGAAGCAAAGGACAATTTTTTCCAAGTGTTTTCTCCGGTGTTTGAATGGAATTCCAGATGGTCAAAAAAAAAAAAAAAAAAATGTTCCCAAACTTGGTGACATGAACTCCTCATTTGAAGACGTAGATACATTTTATTCTTTCTGGTATAATTTTGATTCTTGGAGAGAATTTTCTTATTTAGATGAAGAAGAAAAAGAAAAAGCAGAATGTCGTGATGAGAGGAGATGGACCGAGAAGCAGAACAGAGCAACGGAAAATTGAAGAAATGAACAGAATAAGAACACTAGTGGATAACGCTTACAGTTGTGACCCAAGGATAAAAAAGTTTAAGGAAGAAGAAAGGAGCAGGAAGCCAAAGAGAAGCAAAGACAATCAGAATTAGAAGCTGCTAGGTTGGCTAAAGAGAAGGAAGAGGAGGAAGTTAGACTGCAAGCTTTACTGGCAAAGAAGGAAAAGGATATCCAGAAAAAGGCTATTAAAAAGAAAAGGCAGATATTCATCAGTATGGCTATAGGATAGGCCAAAGATGTTATGGGCAAGGCTAAAAGTCTCCAAAAACTTGACCCTCATCAGAAAGATGACATTAACAAAAAGGCTTTTGATAAGTTTAAGAAAGAACATGGAGTAGCCCCTCAGGCTGACAGTGCAGCCCCTTCAGAACGATTTGAAGGTCCCTGCACAGATTTCACTCCTTGGACCACAGAAGAGCAGAAGCTATTAGAACCAGCTTTGAAAACGTACCCAGTAAATACTCTGGAAAGGTGGGAAAAGATAGCTGAAGGAGTTCCTGGCAGGACGAAGAACTGTATGAGGCGATACAAGGAACTCATTGAGATGGTAAAAGCAAAGAAAGCTGCTCAGGAGCAAGTGCTGAATGCAAGCAGAGCCAAGAAATGACGCAGGCAATGTTGGTTGTGTGTGCACTTTTCTAATAAAACTGAAAATACTGTACAAAAAAGAAAAGAACTTTGGGGAAAAAAACCCTATCAACAGCTCCGAAACTGTTTGCAACTTTACTAGAAAATAATTTTGAAACTTACCCATCACTTTACTTTTGCAGGATCCCATTAAGAGAGCATCACCCCGTGACAGTGGGAAGCAATTCTAGAGGACAATGCCTCCTGTTTCAAAAAAGTTTGTCTATAGGGTTGGGAACACTGTTTAGGGGTTATTTATTATTACTTGTACTAGATAGCAGGTTTGGGTGAAAACTATGTTTGTTAAAAAAGGGGTAATAGAGTGAGTGAAAACTTGTGAGCTATTATTTATGGATAATTTACATTGGTATAGTTTTTGCATATTAATACAAGTTCAAATTATATTTGTTATTTTTGTTTATGTAATTTTATCACCTATGCAAAGTTATTCTGTCACATTGTATATATGCATCTTTGTTTAGGACATTTTTGTATATTGATACAACTTTTAGGATCTACTTTCATATTGCATTATATATTACTGCTGCCTCTGATCAAGATACTTATAGATTGTTTATATTTTGAGGTCATTGTCTTCATTTGTTGCACATTTGTTTACAGATTATTTAATATACTGACATGAAGTTTATGTCCCAAAAATGGACTGTGGATATTTTCCTTTGTTTAAAACAAAAGAGGGGGAAGTGGTGTGGGAGAATTGTCTGTATTCTGTCAATTATGTTTTAAATAATGCTGATTGGCCAGCCAGGAAGTATAGGCAGGTTAACCAGACAGGAAGTAGAGGTGGAGCCATGAGAACAGAAGTATTCTGGGAAGAAGGAAGCTCTTTTTGTAGTCTGGTCTCAACCACCTAAGAAGCAAGATGTGGCCTACCCTGCTGAAAAAGGTACAGAGCCATGTGGCTGCCATAGATAAGGATAATGGGTTAATATAAGTTATAAGAGCTAAAATACAAAGCCTGAGCTAATGGGCCAATCAGTTTATATTCAATGCAGACTCTCTATATGATTTCTTTGGGACTTGCTGACTGTGGGGACTGGGCAGGACAGAACCCCCAACAATCAGGACCTCATGTTACAGAATGGCACCCAATGTAGGACCAATCAGTTTATCATTAATATAGACCTCTATATAATTTCTTTGGGGATAAATGGCTGTAAGTCCTGGTGGGAGGACAAAAAACAGGCAGGACAAAAACCCCGACAAGCAGCCCCTCATGTTACAATGTTCTATAAATATCTGTTAGGTTCATTTGGCTTATAATGCCAGTCATCTCTAGTACTTCTCTGTTTAGTTTTTGTCTGGATGACCTGTCTATTGGCAAGAGTGAAATATTGAAGTATCCCATTATGAATATGTAATAGTCAATATAAGATTTAAGATATAGTAGTCTTATTTTTAATAAAATTGTATGGACTTGTTTTTAGGGTATAGATATTAAGAACTGCAATGTCTTCTTGGTATTTTTTTCCGTTGATGAGTACGTAGCATGCTTCCCTATATCTTCTGGTTAGTTTTGGTGTGAAGTCCATTTTGTTAGATATTAAGATGTCTACACCAAACATGGTTCTTAGGTCCCTTTGCTTGGAATATATTTTTCCCAAGCTTTCACTTTTACTCAATATCTATTCCTGATGCTGAGGTATGTTTCTTGGATACACCAGAAGGATGGATCCTATTTTATCATGAATTCTGTTAGTCTATCTCTTTTTTTATTGGGGAAATGGGACTGTTGATATTGAAAGATATCTCAATAACTACTGAGATATTGATATTAATATCTCAATAACTAACTATTGACCAATAGTTTTTGATTCCTGTTATTTTGTTATTTCTCTTTTTTAGATTTTTCTGGTGTGAGATTACTTATTCCCTGTGTTTTCATGGTTGCAGGACTGGATTTGTAGATAACTATTGCTTAAATTGGCTTTATTGTGGAATATCTTGTTTTCTCCATCTATGATAATTGAATATTGATCTGGGTATTGTAATCTGAGTTGGCGTCTGTGGTCTCTTAGAGACTGTAGCATATCTGTTTAGGCTCTTCTGGTTTTTAGTGTCTCTTTTGAGAAGTCAGATATAATTCTAATAGGCCTGCCTTTATATGTTACTTGGTCTTTTTTCCCTTATAGCTTTTAATATTTTTTCTTAATTATTTATGTCTAGTGTTTTAATTACTATGTGAAAAGGGGACTTTATTTTCTGTTCTACTATTTGGTGTTCTGTAACTTCATGTACCTTTATTTATAGGCCTGCCTTTCTTTAGGTTAGGATTTTTTT
>NW_026068171.1:772995-774507 GCF_014885135.2 Alexandromys fortis
AGAGAGCTTAATTTTAAATACAGAAAAAAAAAAAACAGAGTTTAACACAGCTTTTTGCTGTTTGCTAGGGCGTGCTGTAAGAGAAATTTCCCTGACTCAGCAGCCGCAACAGGAAAAAAGCTGCGGTTTTAAAGCACCGCTTCCTGGGCTGTGCTGCCATTGCAATTTCTGTCTGGCTCCTGCAGAAGACAGAGCTTTTGAATGGAGCATTTGGAGTAAAGTGCTATGGCTTGCTTGATGGCAATGTGGACTGCTGTGTGCCTGGAACTGTGCGCAGCTCAGGAGCAGCTCAGCTCCACCATGCTAAACTGTGCTGGTCTCAGGCAGGAACTATGGTAATTATCCTAATAACAGCGCAATTAAGGTTTAGACTGGCAGTAAACAGGCAGTATCATATTACCTCTACATGGCACAACTTAAATTTTTAAGAAGTGCTTAACATTTAAAAAAATGCTCCTGGATAATAAAAAAATTACAGATTCACAATAGAAATGATTCAGACATAAAAGACCTCTATGGGTCACAATGTTGGATGAGTGTACATAGGCTTGGGAGAGAGAAAAAAAAGAATATAAAGAATAAAGTTAATGTCTTTTAAAAAGGGTAAAGTCTTTAAAGAGACAGAGTACAGATAGTTATAGATTAAAATAAATAAAGAAAAATAAGCCATGTAAAAATGGAAAATTCACAGAGAGTTTGGATTCTGTATATTGTGTTTTCTTTAAAACTTTTGACTTTGAAGGAGCTAAGTACAGAGAGACTTTTCATTATATGGGCTGCCAAGCTAAACCAGAATGGATATTATAAGGGTATTATGATTTCAGAATTTGGGTCTAAGGATATGATGCTTTGGAGAGGGTCTTCTTTTGTTTTCACAGAGGATGAGACCCTGTGGATCTCTTCTATCCTAATATGGTATGATAGACCACACCCTCCTGAAAGGTTGCCATGTTCATTTAAATTTTAATATATAATTAATAAATATAGGTTGTTAATGGATAATCATCAATAGTCAAGCTTGTAATCATGCTAGTTAGATTTCTAGATATATAGAGATATATTTCAGTTAGATAGGCATTCTTCATATCTTTCAAAGACTACAGATTATGACACTTAATGTTTTAATAACTTAGGGTTTTTCATGACAATGAGACAGTCTGCTCCTGGCAGCAACAATCTACTTCAAGAGGAAGATGGGCTTCGAAGAGGCTCCTTATGGAGTTGATTAGCCATTTGGGCAAGAAACTGCTCTTGCCTGGACTGTTGCATAAACTGGACACAAAGAACCCACAGAAAGAGGACTGCTGAACTTGCTTAAAGGTGAGATGGTCTTTTGGGGTTCCTGATTAATGAAAGAGTCTGTGTGACATTCTGCAGGACATAGCAGAAAGTGAGTGAACTGTCTTTGAAATTTCCTGCTTCATAGAAGAGTCTGCTGGATAATATAGGCCTGAAGGCCAAAAATAGATGCCCCAGTGGTACAAAAGAACTTTGGGTGATTGTCCAGGCAGC
>NW_026068171.1:779108-781584 GCF_014885135.2 Alexandromys fortis
ACAGAGTACAGATAGTTATAGATTAAAATAAATAAAGAAAAATAAGCCATGTAAAAATGGAAAATTCACAGAGAGTTTGGATTCTGTATATTGTGTTTTCTTTAAAACTTTTGACTTTGAAGGAGCTAAGTACAGAGAGACTTTTCATTATATGGGCTGCCAAGCTAAACCAGAATGGATATTATAAGGGTATTATGATTTCAGAATTTGGGTCTAAGGATATGATGCTTTGGAGAGGGTCTTCTTTTGTTTTCACAGAGGATGAGACCCTGTGGATCTCTTCTATCCTAATATGGTATGATAGACCACACCCTCCTGAAAGGTTGCCATGTTCATTTAAATTTTAATATATAATTAATAAATATAGGTTGTTAATGGATAATCATCAATAGTCAAGCTTGTAATCATGCTAGTTAGATTTCTAGATATATAGAGATATATTTCAGTTAGATAGGCATTCTTCATATCTTTCAAAGACTACAGATTATGACATTTAATGTTTTAATAACTTAGGGTTTTTCATGACAATGAGACAGTCTGCTCCTGGCAGCAACAATCTACTTCAAGAGGAAGATGGGCTTCGAAGAGGCTCCTTATGGAGTTGGTTAGCCATTTGGGCAAGAAACTGCTCTTGCCTGGACTGTTGCATAAACTGGACACAAAGAACCCACAGAAAGAGGACTGCTAAACTTGCTTAAAGGTGAGATGGTCTTTTGGGGTTCCTGATTAATGAAAGAGTCTGTGTGACATTCTGCAGGACATAGCAGAAAGTGAGTGAACTGTCTTTGAAATTTCCTGCTTCATAGAAGAGTCTGCTGGATAATATAGGCCTGAAGGCCAAAAATAGATGCCCCAATGGTACAAAAGAACTTTGGGTGATTGTCCAGGCAGCAAGATATCTCTGTCATTTCTAGAGTTTTGGAAGTCGCTTATTTCTTGTTTGCTTTTGATGTCTTTGATGGAGTTGAAGAATGGTTAGTTATAGTTTTAGTTTTCCTTAGTTATGATAAAGATAAAATAGATACAAATATTGTAACTGTAATTCTTGCTCTGTAATTTTGGCTCTGGTTTTCTGCCTCGGAGTTCCCAGGCTCAGGTGCACCCAGGACCACAGGGGACCTGGCTCAGGCTTACTTCTTCAGAGGTCCAAGGCTCATGCTTTGACCCACAGAGATTCCGGGTTCCTGGCTAATCCCTTTGATGTCCAAGATCAATGCCCAGACTCACAGAGGTCTTGGCTCAGGCCTACTTCCTCTGAGGTCCCAGACTCACACCTGGCCCCATGGAAATCTCTGTTTCCTGCTTACTCCTTCAGAGGTCTCAGATTCACAATCAAACTGGCAGAGGTCCTGACACGGGCCTAGTTCCTGGGAGGTCCTAGGCTCATGCCGAGACCCACGGGGGTCCTTGCTTAGGTCTACTGCTTTGAAGGTCCCAGATTCACATCCGGACCCTCAGAAGTCTCCGGCTCTGGCTCACTTGCTTGGTGGTTACTCCCCTGTACTTGTTCTGGTGGAGATTGCTGTCTCTGGACAGGGTTGCGGGCTAAATCCTGATCCCCCAGTGTCCCGGGACTGAATTGGCTCCTTGGCTTCTGCTCCTGTGAAGCTTGCTTCATCAGGCCCACTCTGTCCTAGTTATCTAGTTCAGTCCCACTCCTGTGGAATTTGTTGCCCAAGGTAGAGTTCCTTGCCTCAGGCCTACTTTGGCCTAGGTTACTGGCTTTGACCTTTTTCTGTAAATCCTGGTCTGTATCCCCTCTTGCAGAAGTCTCTGGCTTGGAGTTGGTCCTTCAAAGGTTTCTGGCTCTGGTCTTCTGCCTCAGAGTTCCCAGGCTTGGGTGCACCCAGAACCACAGAGGACCTGACTCAGGCTTACCCCCTCAGAAGTCCCAGACTCATGCTCAGGCCCACAGAGGTTCCAGATCCCTGGCTAATCCCAATGCCCAGACCCACAGAAGTCCTGGCTCAGGCCTACTCCCTCTGAGGTCCCAGATTCATACCTGGCCCCAAAGAGATCTCTGGTTCCTGCTTACTACCTCAGACGTCCCAGATTCACCCTGAATTTCTTAATTATATGTTACACTTTTTTCCCATTAACAGCCTTTATTTATTTCATTAAATGGTATCATTTGTCACTCACCTGGGAATTCTTTTTTTTAAATATAATTTTTTATTGAAAAAAAAATTTCTGCCTCCTCCCCGCCTCCCATTTCCCTCCCCGTCCCCCTTTTCCCCCCTCCTCCCTCTCCTCTCCCCCTCCCCCCACTCCTCTCCCCCTCCCTCTCCAGTCTGAGGGGCAGTCAGGGTTCCCTGCCCTGTGGAAAGTCCAAAGTCCTCCCTGCTCCATCCTGGTCTAGGAAGGTGGACACCCAAACTGGCTAGGCTCCCACAAAGCCAGAACATGAAGTAGGATCAAAACCCAGTGGCATTGTCCTTGGCTTCTCAGCAGCCCTCATTGTCCGCCATATTCAGAG
>NW_026068171.1:783565-797308 GCF_014885135.2 Alexandromys fortis
ATGCATATTTCTAGCTAGCTCTTACATCTTAAATTAATCCATTTCTATTATTTTATATTTTACCATGAGGCTTGTGGCCTACCAGCATGGTTCCAGCTGGTGGCTCACATTTTTCTCCTCTGGTGGCTACATGGTGTCTCCCTGACTCTGCCTACTTTTTCCCAGCATTCAGTTTAGTTTCCCCCACTTAGTTTTTTTCTGCCCTATCACAGGACAAAACAGCATCTTATTCATTAACCAATAAAAGCCACACCAGTGAAGGCTTCTTTTGGATCTTGTATATATTTAGTGAATGACTCAGACTTCTTTCCTGATTCTCTCACCTTTTCCCAATCATATAAGGCTGCTAAACAACATAGGACCAATGTGTGATCATTCAATACATACTGTCTTTGCAACTCAGCACATTGGCCTTCACCTAAAAGCTGATCTTGGAAAATATTAATGCTTCTAGCTCTATTTCATTGTTGTATGATCACTGGCTTCCTGTGTCTAGCATGTTCACCATTGTAGCTGAGGATCAGCTTCAGATATTGCTGTAGCTAAATCTTTCAGTATTGGGGGATAATAGTTCTATTCTGAGTTACCCATGAATTTAACATCTACTTCACATAGGATGAATGCATACCATATAAACTGACCACTTCCTTGAATCTCCTCAAATCTAATATATCTGTAGGATTTCATTTACTTTCTGGATAATTTCAGGGGTGCCTATCATCTGGTGTTTCTTCTTCTATAGTAACTGGATAAACGAAGGTTGGTTCTCTAATAACATCGGGTCACCCCTTTTTAGTATCATCGTGCAGTGGTGTGGTAGATTCTTGTCTAAATTTCTCTGTGTCTGAGTATGTTTATTATTTTCATGAGTAGGTCTTTCTAAGGCTTGTATCTTACCAGTCAAAATTTCATATTTGGTACAGTTACTTAACTTTTTAAAGATAAAATATGGATTACCAAACTCATAGTAATTGTAATTGGCATTATGTCAATCCCAGCCAAGTCTGTTATTACTTCCTTAATTTTATTCTATTTTCAAGCCATCCATTGTGGTATATACAGGGTTTTATCTCCCTACATTGTGCTATTTCCCATTCTTAACGTGGGAAAAGATTTTTTTCTTGCAACTTCCAAGGTGTCTTATTAAATCTGCTATAACAGTTGCAGGGGCTGGACTGTGAGGCACTAAGGGTTGGAATGTGCAGGAGGAGCAACAGTGGAGGCAGAAACCCGAGCAGGCATTGTAGCTACGTGTGAGTGGGTGTTGTGCCATTTGCCTGGGGAGCAGATGTAGGAGGACCATGCCAGAGAAACCACCAGAGGAGGATGTATATTTGCAGGGAGAAATGTTGGCTCCAGAAGCCACTGTGTGACCTCATGTCATGAGTTTGATGCCAAATGTTTTTATCTAAGTTGTTCTGTTTACCAATAAAGACTCAGGAGTTAGATGTTGAAAATCTGTTAGAACAGAAAAGTCAAGAAGCAACCTTCTGCCTGTTTTTTTTTTTTTTTTTTTTTTTNTTTTTTTTTTTTTTTTTTTTTTTGGCTGGGGGCCCAGCAAGAGAACATCTCTCCATCTGTCACAAACCAAAACAGTCTGTCAATCTTTGAGTCCATCCCTACTCCTTTATGTGTCCCAGATCCTCTACTCTCTATGGCTAGTTCTTGTCAACTAGTCACTAGCTCCACCCCATGATCCAAGGTTAATTTTATGAACACAGTCTCAGTGTTTCACAGTGCAATTAAATATCCCACAAAACTTTCTACATACTCCTGTGTAGCAGCAAAACTAATGTTTTGAAATTGCTGTTAGGATTTTATCAACCAGCTTTCATGTTGAGTCTACAGAATTTTCTTTTAGTTCAGTTCTATTGTCAGATTAATAGAATACATAAGTGAGAATCTTGAAAAAAAATGCCTTCCAAAAGAGATGAAGGCAACACAGTCATGCCTGATAGAAATATATGACTGTAATCACTGATGCTGTCAAGCTCATTTCTAATGAAATTTTCATCTTGTAGAGAGGTATAAGATATTGAGGGAGTCATTTTGGGGTTGGCAAGAGGCTTGGCTCTGGAGGGGTTCCCAGGTGTCCACGGGGACGACTCCAGCTAGGACCCTCGGCAGTGGAGGAGAGGGTGCCTGAACTGGCCTTGTCCCATAGTCACACTGATGACTATTTTGAATATCACCATAGAACCTTCCTCTGGTGACGAATGGAGCTAGAGACAGAGGCCACATCGAGGCACTGGACTCAGCTCCCAAGGTCCAGTTGAAGACTGGAATGGGGGAGAATATGACCAAGGAAGACCACAAGGGCTTCGTCCACCCACTGAGACAGTGTGTCTGAGCTAATGGGAGCTCGCCAAATTCAGATGGACTGGGACTGAAGGAGCATGGGATCAAACTGGACCCTATGAATGTGGCTGACAATTGGGGCACACTGAGAAGCCAATGATAATGACACTGGGATTTGTCTGTACTGCATATACTGGCTTTTTGGGATCCTATTCTATTTGGATGCTTACCTTCCTAAGCCTGGATGTAGGGAGGAGGGCCTTGAACATCCCACAAGACAGGGTACCTTGCCCTCTCTCAGGACTGGAGGGGGAGGAGGGAGAGTGTGTGGGGGAGCGGGAAGGAAGTGGGAGGAGGAGAGGAAGTGGAATTTTTTGGTATTATTTATAAAGTAATAAAAAATAAATAAAAAAGAAAAGAAAAAAGATGCTGTTGATTCTCCTGACTTTAGTGACTCTGATAACCACAAAGTTTTCTTAAAAAAAAAAATAAAACATATCATCAGAAACTGTTGGCATCAATTTATGCGGACTTATAGATGAAGCAGAGATTTATATTCACCTGTTTTCCATAAATTAGACGGGCAATTGTTTTGTGTCTGTAGTGCCCACAGTGGCCAGAAGAGGGAATCAAATGCCTCAGAACTGGAATTGTGAGAATGACTAAGAACAAATGCTATTAACCTCTGGTCCAATTCTTAAAGCCCTAGTAATGGACTTTTTGTTTCTTAAACATAAATTCTTATTCTCTGTAAAATATGCTTAGTTTTATTTGTGTTGGATTCCCACTTTTTTCTATTTCTTCTTGCCTTTTTGAGACTGTTTCTCTGTGTAGTTCTAGATGTCTTGGAACTTGCCCTGTAGACTAGGCTGATTTCAAACTCAGAGATCCATCTGCCTTTGCCTGCTGAGTGCTGGAATTAAATGCATGGGCTACCACGCCCCACTCAATACACATTTATTTCAAAGTTAGTCATCTGAGATGTTGGAGTCTTTTATCCAAAAGGCAAAAGGATTGATCCTGAAGACACAAAACTTGTGTGATAAGCATGGTTCGATCAAGGCAGTAGTACCCTGATGTAGTCACTGAAACTTTGAAATTGGTAACTCTATTAGTTACTTATGACTATAACAAAATACCTAACAAAGCTTATGGAAGGAAGGATTTATTTTGTCTTATAGTTCTAATGAATAAAATCCATCATGGCAGGGAAGGCATGACAAAACAGTAGCAAATGGCTGATTATATTATATTCATAGTCAGGAAGCACAGAAGATTGAATGCTCAAGTTACACCAAATGTCTTTCTTTTGTTATGTAGTCAGAGACCCAACCTATAGTGGTTCCCAGAGTTGGAGGGTGTCTTCCCACCTCAGTCACGATAGTGTAGATAAACTCTCAGAAACATGCCCAGAATCTTGTTTCCAGGGTGAGTCTAGATCTTTTGCAGTTGACAACCAATATAAACCATCATAATAATGGAAGTATTTTTTGTTTGAAAGTAACAAACATTTCTAACTTTGTGAAGATGGACTATATAATAATTCACCTATATTTTATTTGATATTCAATCTAGACTGAGGTGTACATAGCTTTTTGAGTGATAGAACAAACAGAGGATTTTCCTCTGGTAGTATGTTCAGGAAGAGACATACCTTCTGGAATGGTGTTACTCTCACTATTAACTAGAAAGTTAATGCATTTTCTTCTGTTATGACAGATCAGTAAATTTTTGAAATATGGATCTAATAACACCTACAGCCTACACTGAGAAGGCTTTATATTCTGAATTTACAAACTGCTATTCTTCAAGGAAGGGTATACAAGAGGGTTTAGAGGGAAGAAAGAGATGGGAGAAATGATGTAAGAATATTATCATCCCCAAAATAAAATCAATATTAAAACAAACCTGATATCCATCTTATCACTATAATCTAGTTATATTGAATGTGGCATAAATTGTATTTCATGATGTAATGCACTATTTATTATAAATTATCATTAATCCACTCTTCATTTGTGTGGTTTGTTCAAAGAGAGTATATGATTTTATGGCCTTGGAAAACATGTCATTTAAGACCTCTCCAATTTTGTTTAATACTTGTAATCTGGCACAGTTGTGAACTTTGCTATAACTAGAAATCCACTGAGAAGTTAGTTTCATGTAAGAGTTAAGACTTGGCTGGGAATGGCAGTGCATACCCTTTACCTAGCACTTGGGATTTAGAGGTAGGTGGATTTCAATGAGTTTGAGGCCAACCTGGTAACAATATGAGTTCCAGGACAGTCAGTAGTGAGTTCCACTCTCAAATAAACAGAAGATTTTTAAGATTTCGAGTATTCCCTTTGAAGGGAGTGACATATTTATCTGCCTTTCTACTTAATACTGTGTCATAATATCATAGTTTAGCGAAGTTACAAGACAGCCAGGTTCAGTGTTTAGCGTCAAAATGTCAAAAATGGACTTACACCCCTTATGCTTGAACTTTATTTCCAATTTTTAGCACATTGTTAGTCTATATAACTAGACATCTTTTTTAAAGCCCCAAACTAAAAACAACAACAAGAATAAAAACATTTTGCCAGGATGCAAGCCTAAGAATGAAACCCATCATTTCCCCCCAATTTTGGGCAAATAAATGAGTCTGGGTATTTAGAAACTAAAAAAGTATCATGAATTGCAGACTTAGGGGCAGGCTTACATTATCCACACACCAGCACTGTCTTGGCTGTCTTGGTGCGTTTCTACCAGGTAAAGTCAAAACATTCCATGTTCATCTTACCTTCAAACCATCCATGTCAAGGGGTTCTTTATTTAGAACATGAATACCACCCACAAAATATAGGTGTACTGATGGAAATGGCCTGTTCTTAGTGTCACTGTGATGTGACTGGAAAGCACAAGGAAGGGTTTTAATACAGTCTGTTCTGTATCTTTAATTATGGAGTGGATTTCAGAAGGTAAAAATACTTAGCCTCTACAATGTTGATGTGACTAACCAGTTATGCAGGTTTTTCTAGGTAAGAAGCAAAGTTTCATAACTTTTTTAATGGGCAGTGTGCAATGGGCATACAAGTTATGTATTTCAATAATTCCACCTCAATACTTACTAGTATGATCTCTGATGATGTTTTCTGTTTTATTTTTTGACTGAAATTCCAGATATGTTTACATAGACTTTATGTAGTCCTTAAAAGATTTTTTTTGAGAGGGGTGAAATGAAGGCAGCCCTGGTATCCAGGCATCCAATACGGCCAAATCCGTTCACTCAGACCTTCACCATCCTGTCTCTGGAATGAGGCTAGCACTGCACGAGAAGAAGTGGCTGTCTCTAGAACAGGGAGGAGCAGAGAGCCTAAAAGGTATTTATTCTTAAGAGTTAAAATGTCAGTTGTTGTGGACCATTATTTTTGTATATGCTGTGGAATATTTGTTTAATGATGCAAAGATGTTTTGCATTCTTTTATGCTGCATCTGTTTAACTGTGTAAAGCTGTGGTACATTAAGTAGAAGCAACAACAACAACAAAAAAAAACTAAATAAAAATGCCCATCACAGTGCAGGGCACTGGTATTTCAGAATTGGTGGATTGAATGCACTTGCTGGTCAAATGCACCTCCAAACAGGCAGGGGATTTAGGACAGAGAAGTGCATGGAGCCAACCACCAAAACCACTTCCCTTAGCAGTTTTTTGCTCATGCAGACAAATAAAAAGCCTAGAGATATTTAGTAAAGACAGATCCCGGTGGAAAAAAAAAAACTTCTAAATCAGTTACAGTGTGTTTAACAAGGTGTGTAGGCTTAAGAAACAAAGAGAAATAGTATAGCTAGTCCGAAAAAAATTAATACTTTAAAAATAATAAAGTATAATCTTTAAAGAGATTAGTAAAATAGTAAGAAAAGAATAAGCCACATAGAGATGGGAAATGCACAGGGTGTCTGGATCCTGCTTGTTAACTTATATTGACCTTGAATTTTTTGATGGCTGATAAGAAAATCACAGCTGGGTTTGAAAGAGGCACTGATGAAATAAACTAGCCTAGATATTTTTAAAAATGCTTTAATTGTAAAATGGACCTCAAAAAATGCATTTCCTTGAAGAAGACATTCTGCTGTTGTTCCCACAGTAAACGAGAGGCTGTGGATTTCTTCAGGATTGATATAGAACAGGTTTGATGGGGGAGACCTCCTGAACCTTGGCAGATGATATATATCAATAAAGGTTATATAGCTGGTCTTCTGAGGACTTGGTCATAATCTCAATTTTCTCAAGAACCCCTAAAGATGTCTTCACTTACAGACAACAGGAAACAGTCTAGAGAAGATGACACCCACATTCCAAAGAAATGGGATGGGTGGTCCTTGGTTATTTGGTGGGTTGTGGACATTTGTTATCATTCAAGAGAATGTTGGAATATAGAATAAAAAGACAACTATTGCTCTCAGATATTTTTCATTGGAATGGATTTTGGTATATTGATACAAATTTAAAGGTTTTTTTTTCTATACTGAATATATGTTTCTACTCTTGCTTGGGGTATTGTGGTTGTGTACCTCATTTAAAAATGCTATGTATAATTAAGAAATGAGGATAGTAGTATATAATAATCAAATTTATAGTCACATTAGGTATTTTTCAAGGTTAAACAGGTATATTTTGGAAAGATAAATGATTTTCAAACACTTACAGAATATAGCATTTAAGATATTTAATAATCCAAGATTTTTCTTAACAATGAGGCACATCTGCTACTGGCAGAACTAATTTACTTCATAAAAGAATGATGGGCATTGAAGAAACTCCATATGGAATTTGCTTTTAATGTGGCAAGGCCATCAGTTTGGGCAAGAATCTGTTTTTGCCTTGACTCTTGACAGTGTGCTGTGCAGACTAGACATGCAGGACCCATAGGAAAGTGACTGATGAACTTTGCCAAAACAAGATAGGAGAGTCCTTCAAAATTCCTGCTTCATAAAAAAGTCTGCCAGATATTCTGCAAGACACAGGAACACAACTGATGAAATTTGACAATACAAGGTAGGTCAGTCCTTCAAATTTCCTGCTTCACTGTAATGTCTGTTAGATATTCTAGGCTTATAGGCTGAAGATGGATGGCCCAACATTACAGAGGAACTTTGGGTGACTGTCCAGACAGCCAGATGTCTCTGTTGTTAGGTAATATTATATCTTTCTAGGGTCTTTAATGGAGTTAAAAACCAAATAGTTAAGAGTTATAATTTTCCTTAATTATGAGAGAAAATAAACTAGGTATAAAACTTTGAAATCACTAAGATAAGATAGATAATGAAGTATTTTCTCTGAATTTACTAAACACAAATGGACTGAATATTGTAAATGTAATTCTTGATAACTGTTTTTGTTGTGTGTAGTTTTACTATGTTTAAATTTAAACTTTTTATTTTTATTTATACAAAAATGAGGAAACATTGTGAAATACTAGTTGAAGATGTGTTACATTCATTTATGCTATGGAATATTTGTTTAATGATGCAAATAGGTGTTGCATTCTTTTATTCTGCATTTGTGTAACTCTGTAAAGCTCAAACACCTGATTGGTCTAACAAGAGCAGAATGGCCAATAACTAGACAGGAGAAAGTATAGTCAGGGCTGGCAGGCAAAGAGAATAAATAGGAGGAGAAATCTGGGAAGAGAAAATCAAGGAGTGAGAAAAGGAGGAGAAGGTGATGCTGGGGGCCAGCCACTCACCCAAACAGCCAGAAGCAGAATAAGAAGGAAAGAAAAGATACGCAAAAGTAGAGAAAGATAAAATCCAGGAGGCAAAAGGCAGATGGGAAAATTTGAGAAAATCTGGCTATTTCAGCATTTAATGAAATGATCATATTTATTCTTTCAGATTATTTATATGGTGGATGACATTGTCAGACTGAGACGGAGTCCATTTGATCATGGTGGATGAGTTTTTTGATGTATTCTTGTATTTGGTTTGCCAGTATTTTATTGAGTTTGCATCAGTGTTCATGAGTGAAGTTGGTCTGTAATTCCTTTCTTAGTAATGTCTTTGTGTGTTTTGGGAATCAGGGAAACTGCAGCCTCATAAAAAGAGTTTGACAATGTTCCTTCTGTTTCTACTGTATGGAACAATTTGAGGAGTACAGATATTAGCTCTTCTTTGAAGGTCTGGCAGAAATCTGCACTGAAACTACCCAGCCCTGTTGTGTGTGTGTGTGTGTGTGTGTGTGTGTGTGTGTGTGTGTGTTTGTCTTTCCTTTGTGTTTTTTTTTTTTGGTTGGGAGACTTTTGATGACTTCTTCTATTTCCTTAGGGGTTATATATCTGTTTAAATTGTCTGGTTTTTTTTTTATTTAATTTTGGTATGTGGTACCTATCCAGAAAAGTATCCATTTTTTTACATTCTCCAATTTTGTGAAGTACAGGTTTTTCAAGTATTACCTAATGATTCTTTGGATTTACTCAATGTCTGTTGTTATGTCTCCTTTTCATTTCTGATATTGTTAATTTGGATATTCTCTCTTTGTTTTTGGTAGTTTGGGTAAGGGTTTGTCTGACTGGCTGATTTTCTTAAAGAACCAGCTCCTTGCTTTATTGATTCCTTGTATTGTTTTCTTGGTTTCTATTTTATTGATTTCATCCCTCAATTTAGTTATTTTCTGTCATCTACTCCTCCTGAGTGAGTCTGCTTCTTTTTATTCTAGAGGTTTCAGGTGTGTTGTTAAGTAGCTAGTGTGAGATTTCTCCATTTTCTTTATTTAGACATTTAGTGCTATGAACTTTCCTCTTAGCACTGCTTTCAAAGTGTCCCATATGTTTGGATATGTTGTGCATTCATTCATTGAATTCTAGGAAGTTTTAAATTTCTTTTGTTCATTTCTTCTTTGACGCAAGGGTGATTTCATTGAGCACTGTTCAATTTCCATGAGTTTTGAGGCTTTCTGCAATTAGTGTTGTTGTTGAATTCTAACTTTAAAGCATGGTGAGCTGATAAGGTACATGGGGTTACTCCATTTTTTTTAATCTGTTAAGATTTGCTTTGTTACCAAGAATGTGAGAATGTGGTCAATTTTAGAGAAGGTTCCACGAGGGGTTGAGAAGAAGGTATTTTTTTGTGTTTGAGTGAAATGTTCTAATATGTGTGTTAAGTTCATTTGAGTCATGACATCTGAATTCTTTTATTTCTCTTAAGTGTCTGTCTAGCAGACCTGTCCATTGGTGAGAATGGAGTGTTGAAGTCTCCTACTATTAGTGTGTGGGATTTGTTGAGAGATTTAAGCTTTAGTAATGTTTATTTTATATATGTGGGTGCTCTTGAATTTGGAGTATAGATGTTCAGAATTGAGACTTCATCTTGATGGATTTTTTCTGTGGTGTGTATAAAGTGTCCTTCTCCAACTCTTCTGATTGATTTTAGTTTGAAGTCTATTTTGTTAGATATTAGGACAGCTATACCTGCTTGTTTCTTAGGTGTTTTCCACCCCTTTACTCTGAGGTAATATCCATTGTTGACATTAAGATGTGTTTCTTGTATGCAGCAAGGATGGATCCTGTTTTTTTTTTATTTCTGTTAACCTGTGTCTTTTCATAGGTGAATTGAGTCTATTGATATGAAGAGATATTAATGATCGGTGATTGTTAATTACTGTTATTTTTCAGTGTTAGTGTTTGTGTGTTTTCCTTCTTTGTGGTTTGCTGGAGTGAGGTGTAAGGTTATCTGTTCCTGTGTTTTAGTGGGTGCAACCAACTTCCTTGGGTTGGAGTTTTCCTTCTACTACTTTCTGTAAGGCTGGGTTTGTGGCTCAGTATTGGTTAAATCTGGTTTTGTCGAGGAATATCTTGTTTTCTCCATCTATGTTGATTGAAAGTTTTGGTGGGTAAAGTAGTCTGGGCTTGGATCCATGGTCTGTTAGTGTTTGAGAACATTTATCCAGGACCTTCTGGCTTTCATTGTTTCCATTGAGGTGTTGATGTAATTCTGATAGGTCTGCCTTTATATGTTACTTGGCTTTTTCTCTTTGCAACTCTTAATATTCTTTCTTTATTCTGTATGTTTAGTGTTCTGATTATTATATGGCAAGGGGAGTTTTTTAATTGGTCCAGTATATTTGATGTTTTCTAACCTTCTTGAGCCTTCATAGGCATATCCTTCTTTAGGTTGTTAAAGTTTTCTTCTATGATTTTGTTGAATATATTTTCTGTGCCTTTGACCTGGACTACTACTTCTATCTCTATTATTCTTAGGTTTGGTCTTTTTATGGTGTACCAGATTTCCTGGATGTTTTGTGTTAAGGATTTGTTAGATTTAACATTTTCTTTCACTGATGAATCTATTTTCTCTACTGTATCTTCAACCCCTGAGATTCTCTCTTCCTACTCTTTTAGTCCATTAGTTATATATGCTTGCCTCTGTAGTTCCTATTAATTTACCCAGATTTTCTACTTCCAGAATTCCCTTGGCTTGTATTTTCTTTATTGTCTCTATTTCAATTTTCAAGCCTTGAACTGTTTGCTTCACCGCTTGTTTTTTTTCTTCTTGCTTTTCTTGGCTTTTTAAAAAGACATTTATTGATTTATTTCCATTTTTGTTTGCCTTTTCATCTATCTCTTTTTTTTTTTTGGTTGTGACTCTAACCTTTAACAGCTGAGCCATCCCTCTAGCCCTTTTCCTCCATTTCTTTAAGGGAATTTTTCATTCTCTCTTCAAAGGTCTCTATTATTTTCATAAAGTTATATTTAAGTATCTTTTCTTCTGCTGCTTCTGGGTTAGGATTTTGTAGGACCACTAGGTTCAGGTGTTGCCACTGGCAGTAGTACCATGATTTATCTGTAGTTCTTGAACTGGCATTTTAGAGTCCATTCTTATTGGAGGGATACCTTGATCAGTCTAAATAGGGGGGGGGGGGCTTGTTTCTGCCTCAAAGTGATGTTTTGTTGACTCCCTATGGGAAGCCTTACCCTCTTTGAGGAGTGTATGGAGGGTGGGGTAGGGAGGAAATTGCTGGGAGCGGGAGAAGGTGAGGGAGTATGAACTGGGGTATATATATAAAATGAGAAAAGATAATTTTTCAAAATTAATTAAATAATTAATTAAGAAATAAAGAAAGATGAAATCTGGCTAGAAAGAAGCCAAGCTAAAGTAGGGAATCCATAAGAAAGAATAAGTCTCTATGTGTTTATTTGGGATCTGGGTGGTAGGCTCCCAAAGAGCAAAGAGTAAAAAAAAAAACAACTACAGTCAGGATTTAATTCAACCTGATTTTAAAATATTATTTATTTTTTATGTGTGTGTGTATGCTTCAGTATATGTCAGCAGACTATGAGTGGGAGTTGGTTCTGTCTTTCTCAGGTTGTCAGGCTTGGTAGCAAGTGCTGAGCCATCTCAATAGTCATTGTCCTATTTTCTTGAAATACTTCTTTGTCTGGATAGCAGAGTTTGTAGGTAAGTTGATATTTCTTTTGCTATTTAAGAGCAACAAGTAAGTTTGTCAACCAGTAATCCAAAACCTCTTAAAATTTTATTTCATTTATTTTATTTTTTGGTAATAGAATATTTAGACAACAATATGATTTCAAGGATTTCTGCTTAGGGTTCCTATTATGCTACTGTTCAAAGGTTGTAGATTTTTCCTCCTCAGGCTTTCCCCCATAGCTTTTTTCTTATATATGTAGACCAGTGTTCTCAACATTTCTAATGCTGTGACCCTTTAATACAGTCCCCCACAATAAAATTATTTTCATTGCTACTTCATAACTATAATTTTGCTACTGTTATGAATTGTAGTGTAAATATCTAATATGCAGAATATTTGATATGTGACCCTTGTGAAAGGGTTGGTTGAACCAAAAAGGGTCTCTACCCACAGGTTGAGTATCACTGATATAGACAGTCTTGGTGATGCAGCTGATGGCTCCTATGCCTTGTCAGATGATTTTGCATGGGATTCTGCCAAAACTTTCAGTGCCGTTTGTGCATTAGTGTTTCGTTGCATGAAGTACAGTGTCTTGAACTGTCTGAGAAGATACGAGAGCTAGAAGCCATTGGGTGTGAATAATTTCATACCCTTTTTGTGTTTTGTGATAATGGAATATAACATGCTGGTCCCAGAAGTCAAATCCCATGCAATTCCATCACAAATTATACTTTTTAGTTCTTCAGAAGTTACTGGAAAAGAAATGAGTAGTGATACAAGCTACACTTGATATCCTAATTGAAGCTAATCCTTAATTTGATATTTTAAACAAAGCTAAAATAGGCATGGTATAATGAAGGAACATAGGTATCTTAGTTAGGGTTTCTATTGCTGTGATAAATACCATGATCAAAAGCAAGTTGGGGAGGAAAGGGTTTATTTGACTTATACTTCCACATCACTGTTCATCACTGAAGGAAGTCGGGACAGGAACTCAAACAGGGTGGAAGCTGGATGCAGGAGCTGATGGAGAGATTCTGCTTACTGGCTTTTCCTAATGGCTTCCTATATCTGCTTTCTTATGGAACCCAGGACCACCATCCCAGGGATGGTACCACCAACAATGGGATGGACCCTCCCCCATCCATCACTAATTAAGAAAATGCCCTCCAGGCTTGCCTGTAACTGAATCTTATGGAGGCATTTTCTTAGCTGAGGCTCTCTTGTCTCAAACGACTTTAGTTAGTGTCAAGTTGATATAATACTACCTAGCACAATTGTAAAATATTTCCTTATAACTCAGGCTAAAAGTTTGTTCTCTAGGGACATGACTTATTTTGGATGCAACTTTTGGTTCAAAGGCCCTTGGAAACTTGCTTTCAGCACTGATAACTGGGAGTACATGACTTATGGTTAAAAGCAATATATGGGTAGAATACTTTAGGTTCATATAAAACAAATGGTTTGGTACCAAATAAAACCATTATCCAAGGAATATTTATTTTTGTGTTTTAAATATTTATTATTACTATTAATAATATATTTCTCTGTGTATATGACACATTTGTGTGTGCCTTCAGAGGCCAGAAGTGTCAGATCCCTTGATTCTTGAGTTAAAGGTGGTTATGAGCTGCCTTAAATGCGTGTTTGGAAATGAACTTTGGTCCTTTGAAAGAACAGGAACTACTCTTAAACACCAATCCATCTCTCCAACTCCTGTGAATATTTTTGAGACAGAGTAGCCTAAGCTAACTCTCACTGTGTAACCCAGCTTAACTTCAAACGCATGGCAACTCTCTTGTCCAGTCTCTAGAGTGCTGTGGTTATAGTTATGGACCATCTTATGATACTACACTATTTAGGCATCTTAATCATGTTTATTCTGCAGTTAGTAATCTGGGAAGACAGGAGATGGGAGAAGATGAGTGATGAGAAGGGAATGAGACATTCTCCCTCTCTCTCTCTCTCTCTCTCTCTCTCTCTCTCTCTCTCTCTCTCACACACACACACACACACACACACACACACACACACACACA
>NW_026068171.1:798574-861731 GCF_014885135.2 Alexandromys fortis
CTATTCTACTTTTTGAAGAAATCAATATATTTTTAAAATTTATTTATTTATTTAAAAATTGTTTCTGAAAGGCTGAGGGCCAAGAATAAAGATTTGAAAGTAAGACCATGGCTAGACACCTGAAGTTCATTGCCAGGACTGTGATGGTTATAGAGGGGATAATATTTCTTGTAAGATATCTCTAGGGCTGGAGAAAAGGTTCTCAGGTTAAGAACACTGGCTGCTTTTCTAGATGTCCTTCCTGAGTTCAATTCCCGGGACCACAAGTTATCTCACAACCATCTATAATATGTTCTGGGCAGCATTGCAGGCATATATGCAGGCAAAACTGTATACATAATAACTAAATACATATTTAAAAAGAAAAAAATGCTGTATATGATGTGTGTTTATATTAGTGTGTGTGTGTGTGTGTGTGGGAGAGAGAGAGAGAGAGAGAGAGAGAGAGAGAGAGAGAGAGAGAGAGAGAGGATATGGATATTCATATACCACAGTACTTGTGTGAAAGTCAGAGAATAATCTTGTCTCAGTTGGAGACAGGGTCCCTTTGTTCTTTGCTGCTGGGTAATTCAGACTAGATTGTCAGTGAACTTTTAGGGATTTTCCTGTCTTTGCCTCAGATGTCCTGCTTAGAGCACTGGAAATATAGGTATGCACTACTGCTCTCAGATTTATGTAGGTTCTAGGGATTTCAGTTCATGTCCTTACACTTGAATGGCAAGTGCTTAACCCATCAGCCCATCTCCCTTACTCAGAAACAGTGATAGCAACAACAATCACTTCAGAATCCCTTGAGAGAAGGCACTTTTTCACAATTTATTTTGTCACATTATGAAACTATAAATAGAATGTACTCTTGACCTTCATATAACCTCACTTTAGTCCAAAAATCACCCAAATAGTTCTTTGTAACATGAGGGCCTGCTTGTTGGGGTTTCTGTCCTGTCTGGTCCCCACAGCCATTTAACCCCAAAGAAAATCACACAGAGGTCTCTATAAGTTATAAACCGATTGGCCCATTAGCTCAGGCTTTGTATTGGCTCTTATAACATATTAATCCATTATTCTTATCTATGTTAGCCACTTGGCTCAGTACCTTTTTCAGCGAGGCAGGTCACATCCTGCTTCTTTGGTGTCTGGACAGGACTGGGGGGATGGGCTTCTTCCTTCCTAGAATTTTCCTGTTCTCATTGCCCTGACTCTACTTCCTGTCTGATTATCCCGCCTCTACTTCCTGCCTGGCTACTGGCCAATCAGTGTTTATTTAAAACATGATTGACAGAATACAGACAATTCTCCTGCACCATATCTTCACTTGGTTGGTCAGTCACTGACCACTGAAGATTAATGAGGCAAGACTAAAGTTTAGTCAGTTTGCCTAATCTGTCTTAATATCTTATCTTTAATTCTAATTGGTGACCTTCTCATTTCTCAGACTCGTAGTTTTGAGGTATGATACCTTCTGATTTTCTTCACATTCCAGCCTACTGCTGAATACACTTACTGTGGCAGCTGGATGGGATTTGAAAGCAGTACCCATGGGTCCCAGCATCAGTGTGCTAGCCTGAGAGCCAATGATTACATAGTTCCATCTGTGGCTAATTTTATTTTTCCCTTCTTTTCTCTTCTCCTCTCCTCTCCTCTCCTCTTCTTCTCTCCCCTCCCCTTCTCTCCTCTCTTCACTTCTCCTCTCCTTTCCTCTCCTCTCCTCTCCCCTTCTTTCCTTTCTTTTTTCCTTTTCTCCCCTAAACACCTTCCTACCTTTCCTTCTCTAGACTAACATAATATTTGGCCTAGTTAGTTTCTTCCTATGACACTGCTAAATGCTGAATGCTATGAACACTCACACAATTAATGAAAATTGATGTTCATGAGTTCTTAGCTCCAACTTTTCTAGGAATCTTGGTGTGAATGGCAATATTGTTTATTGCCACATATACTACTATACTTTGCCCACACATTTGTATCATATTTTGTGATTTATGGAGCTCCTCCTGTACCTTATTTGGTTTGTTGAGTATTTGAAATATGATCATGCTCTGTGTGTTGCGTTGGGAGTTACTTTACACATGTAAAAGATGTAGCGTACAGAACATTGTCAAAATAGATGCCTACTAGTGTTTGAGGGCTGAGAGGCCCATAGACTGAATATCAAAATCCTCTCTATAGTCTTTAATTTCTATCACTAGAGAAAATATCCATAATGTGGACTAACAGTGGTTACTACTATAGACTAGAATAATTTATTCTCATTAGGAAACTAATAACCGCACAAGATGTAAGTAGAGCTGCAACTTTGACTAGTTATGTGGAGGAGCAGTTGGTCCAGACTCATTGAAGTCACACAGAAAGAAGAGATGGTGGTAGGAGTCTACTTGAAAAGGGAGTGAAATCCTAGGTTTAAAGGGAGCACAGAAATAGATGGAAGAATGGGAATGACTAACTTTGTCTACTTCATTTACTCTTTTAGCTTACCTGAAAGGTTATAAGAGATGGTAGTGCCACTACATGTAAGTAAACTCTATGATGAAGAATGAGTAAAATCTGCTCTCAACAATATTCCTATGTAATAAACAAATAACCCATCCTATTATGTTGTTCCTAGACAGTTTCTTGCTGTAATTGCTCTATTTTGATCCTCCAAAGACTCCTGGGGAAGCCTCTTCTATCTTACCTCAAGGTTTGTCCCCACAACATTTCCCTTATCTGGAACTCTAGTGTCCCTTTTGAACCTCTTACCCTTTCAGGATTTGTTCAGCTCATACCATCTTCTCCAGAGAACTTTCTTGAAATATGCCAATGTGTCTTCTGTCAGTGCTTCTGAAGAACACTGTACATCTTCTTGGTGTAGGACATACTGTTCTATATTGTAGTTACTACTTTACAGTGTCTAACATATAGATCAAATTCAGTAATGTATCATTTGTTGAGTGAATGATTTACGTGTTTGTTCATCTGTTCGAATATCATTAATTCCTTCTCATTCAAACACAATTGAACACATTTTCCCATCATCTTATTCCAAAAGTAAATTTTATAAAATATTTATGGTTATTGATATTAAAGAAAATACTCATTTAGTATTTCGTGGGAATCCTTGGACAGTATATGTCAATAATACACAGACCTGAGTAAATCCAAGCCTTAAATAGGAGTTTTTGAGTAACAAAAGTATTATTGATTGGAGCCCAACTCATGCTTAAGGTATTTTGGTATTTTTCTCCCAGTAAGTGTAAAGTATACTGTGAAGGAGCAGTAAATTGTGATCAGAGCTGGAAGCGTAGTTTAGGAGAAGAGCATTTGTCTAGTTTGTGCAAGGCCCTGGGCTCAGAAACCCAGCAGCACAAAAGAATCAAAATGATCTATTTTGAATGTCTTATTTAAATTACATGTATTTTGTGTTTCTCTGCGAGTATGGTGTGTGTGTGTGTGTATATACATGCATACACATGCTTCACTGTGTCCTCCTTGTTCAGGATACATTTTTCACATTGTCTATTGTAATAGCCTCTTTTTCATGAGAAGCAGATAATTTACTACATTGAGACTGTGGATAATTTACTATATATGAAGACTGGTGGACAAAAATACTAACAACTTCATTAAATTATTGGGAGGGTTAAATAAGAATATATGGATTAGGATAGTACCTAGTGTACAGTATACATTCCATAAATGCTGTTTTAATATTTATTATTTGACTCCAGTCTTTTTCTTCTAATTCCATTTCTCTCTTTCACAGGGGCAAATTACAACCTAATTGTGCAATTGCTGAAGATCTTCAATAGCTTCTCTTCACTAACAGGGTGATGTATATGTAGATGCTTGATGTATCTTACCAAATCTTAGTGATTCGGTCCTTATCTACCAGTCACACTTCATCTTCTGTGATTTCTTTAAGCTTTTAGCTAAGGCAATATTGAAATACTTGGCTTATATAAAATATATTGTACTGTAATGTTGTTACGTGGCAAACATATTCCTATTTGCTAGAAGGCTCCATCCCCATCATTCCTTTGTTTGCTTGGAAAAGCAAACCCTTCGTGTGTCAGCTCAACTGTGGCTTCTTGTATTAAAGCCTCTGTAGCTTCTGCACATTTCCATTGTATTATATGTTTATCTGCTTCTGTTATGCACTGATCATATGGGGGTGTGATTACTGACATGACTTCTCCACCAAACTATAAAATACAATGGTCAGAATCATGGTTTTGCTTCTTTGAATGTTCATTAGCTAGTCTGGTATGTATAGCAGAAGCTCAATAAATATGTGATTGAATGGGTCATAGGATTTACTTAATAAATATTGCTAACGTTTACATGACCCATGTTTAAGTGCTTGATTTCTTGGTCTCTTTTTAAAAATTAAACTACGATCTGTCAGATACATATGTCAAAAGAAAAATATAAACAATGAAATAAAAGTCCCCCTACAGCAGCTTTCAAAGGACTTGAACATTGTCTGTTGCTCATTCTAAAATCCCCCAAATTTAAGAACCAATTTGAAATGTGTTTGTGTGTAAATGTGGATATGAAACCATGTTTTATTTGGCTTATGCTATATGTATATTATTTGGAGAATTAAAAGGTAAATGAAATTCATTAATGCTCTGAAGTGAATTAATTGTGACTGGGGATGCTGGCACCATGCCTGCCTAGCATGCTCAAGGCTACTTCTACCCCAGTGATGTAGAATTAATTTAGGAGGACATCAGAAAGTTTCCTTCTTGATAATACTGCCCTCAAAACATGTTGACTTTTTAGAGTAGCAGAAGCCATTAACACAGTGCTGATGGAACCTTAGATCTGATGTAGATTTGACTGCTGTCAAAGTAGTGGTTCTCAAGCTGAGGTTTACTACTCCTTTGGGGGTTGCATATTAGATATCCTGCATATCAGATATTTACATTATGATTCTTAACAGTAGCAAAATTACAGTTCCAATTTCGCAATGAAGTAATTTTAAGGTTGAGGGTCATCACAACATGAGGAACTGCATGAAAGGGTCGCAGTATTAGGAAGGTTGAGAACCACTGCACTAGAAGCAATCCATGTTGACACCAGAGGTTTCATTGTGAATATCTGCTGCTAAAGAACTTCCCAAGATGGCTGAGTACCAGTGCCAAAAGGGACAGAAGAGACAATATGGCTGTCCCTGCACTCTGTCAGCAGCAGAAGAGAAGCAATTCAAAGTTAATTGGATGTTTCCTTTGGAGGGCATAGCATGTGCCTTAAATATTTTGCAGTTCACTAGTGAGGGGCCCTATAACCTGATAATTATTAAGAGTAAAAATCTTAATAGTGACCAGATGATCACTATTAAGAATCGTGGCAAGTTGAGTCGGTGGGGGGCAGGATTGTAATTCCAGCTACTTGAATGAAGCTGAGCCTGCCTGAGTCAAATACATTGAGGCCACCCTGAACAACTTAATAAGACTGTAAGTCAAACAAAAAAAGTAAAATAGGGGTGTGTGGGCCAATGCTTTTTTAGGGTATACAAGACCAAGTCAATCTCTAGTACAATCAAAAGAAAAACAGGCAAATAAAGTGTTCAAATTCAGATCTGCCCAACAAATTTAAAACCCAAGGCTCACTGCATTTGTCAGCTTGCTGACTGTCAGCTGTATTCCACACATGTTGAGTCTGGCTACAGAAACACAACCAGTAGAAATGAGTGTCAGCTTGCAGAAGTACCCCATCACGGTTACTGAAATTCACCTTTTAATATTTTCTAGAATCATTAAGATCAAGAAATAGAGGGTTTTTTTTAAATTGTCATTTAATGTATAAAGTTTTTACACTAATCTTGATGGTAATTTCATAAATCACTTGCTCTGTCTATGTGTGTTTCGAAGAGGAATATCCCCCTCTTGTTTTGTAGTATCATGAAGAGACTTTCTGGAAACATTTGTTGCTTGCATAGAGTGAGACGGAGCAGGAATTGAGCCTCTTTTGACTCCTAGGGTGAAGAAGAAGTACCATTGAATATGAAAATATCATACAGTCATCCTTGCTGGGAATCTATATTACTAGTAGACTAGACTACTAACAGATACAAGGAGGTATTATTTATACAAGATAAGGCAGAACCTCCAAAGATAGGGTGACTCCAAGGCTTTTAAAATTCTTCTTTCTTTTAAGTTTCACTGGGTCACCATTGCCCTAATCTTAGGGGGCTAATTACTGCAAGAGTGAAGAGCAGAGTGATGCAAACAGAAAGGAAATGGGGTTGTGAGAGTTTAAGAAGATCAGAATATGCAAGATATTCATCAGTATGGCTATAGGATAGGATCATTTCAGGTTCCCTATCCTCAGCTGCCCAAGGAACTAACTGGAGACATCACCCGGGGCACCTGGGAGCCACTCTAGGTTCGAGACTCTTGTCAACCCTAAGGTGGCTTCCTTAACTAAGATATGTGCTTCCCTGCTAGAGACAGAGACCCACACTGGAGCACCAGACTGAGCTCCCAAGGTCCCAATGAGGAGCAGAAGGAGGGAGAACATGAACAAGGAAGTCAGGACCACAAGGGGTGCACCCACCCACTGAGACAGTGGGGCTGATCTATTGGGAGCTCACCAAGGCCAGTTAGTCTGTGACTGAAAAAGCAAGGGATAAAAACCGGACTCTCTGAACATGGCGGACAGTGAGGGCTGATGAGAAGCCAAGGACAATGGCACGGGGTTTTGATCCTACTTCATGTTCTGGCTTTGTGGGAGCCTAACCAGTTTGGATGTACACCTTCCTAGACAAGGAAAGAGGGGGGAGGACCTTGGAATTTCCACAGGGCAGGGAACCCTGACTGCTCTTTGGACTGGAGAGGGAGGAGGAGAAAAGTGGGGGGAGGGGGAGAGGGGCGGGAGGAGGGGGAGGGAAATGGGAGGCTGGGAGGAGGCTGAAAATTTTTATTTTTTTTCTTTTCAATAAAAAAAAAGAAGATCAGAATAATGAAAATTTAGAATGTAAAATATAGGCAATAGAGTAAAAAAATGTGTTAGCTTTTATGCCTGGACAAGAACAGAAGGAATGGAGAAACAGGATGTTGGTTCACAAGAAGATGATACATTTGACTTTGTGCAGGTACATTTTGGGACTTGATAACCACACAGGTTGTGATATCTTAATGTTCTTCATAGGTGTGTGTGTGTGTGTGTGTAATATGCTTGGGTAACTTTTGTAGAAACTAGCAGAGGCTTGTCACATTTGGCTTTGTGTACAGTACAATTTTGGGACTTCATAACCACCCAGGTTGTGATATCCTAGTGATCTTCATAGGTGTGTGTGTGTGTGTGTGTGTGTGTGTGTGTGTGTGTGTGTGCATGCACATGTGTAATATGTTTGGGAAACTTTTGTAGGAACTAGCAGAGGTTTACCTAACCTCTAGTCCAGCCGTTGGGAGATAGAAGATAGGCTGCATTTGTGTTATGTTTATAAGAAAAGTATAGCAAGTATAGGGTAGGTACCTTCTTTGGAGATTTTTCTTCATCAAAGCTCTGAGACCACAGTATAATATGTGAGGAATATGTACAGATGGATATGGCAAAGACCCTAATTTCATTATACTTTATGAATCCCAAAAGGGCCCATTCACCTAGCCGCTGTCCAGAACTGTAAGAGTGACACTAACACATTGAATTTAAGGTTTCTTGTAAGCAAAGAAAGCACAAACTCATGAAAAACTACAAAACTGGCTATTCAACTGAAAAAAAAACCACCATGAATACTGCTCATTTTCTTACCTCTGTCATATGAATGATGTGATGTCTTTCTTTCTTTATCATGCTGGACGATATAACATTAAAAGGAAAAAACATCGATTAAGTTTCTAAAAGTGGCTGTTAACCTACTCTACAGTAATCTAACACAGTACCCTCCCTTTAATCCCAAACTCTTTCCTTAGCACTGTTCTCAAGGCGAATACAGACTGCCAGAGTTTGTCTTGTGTTTCACACGGGTACCTACACCTAACTAGTTCAAAACAATGTCCTATGTATCTGAACACCCCATCTTTCCAAACTTGTTTCTCTTCTGTATTTTATATTTTGGCTAAACACATGGCCAGTACTCAATGCCAAACACTTAAGAGTTGTTTCCTTTGTTTCAGAGGAGTCTAATTCAATGCAATCTAGTGTTTATTGAGCACATTTCTTGGACCGAAAATTGGCTATTTCTGACCTCAAGAAGTGCAGCTACTAGAATGGACAAATACAGTGAGTTCTGATGAGGGAGTAAGCCCAAGCACTCTGAGAGGGAGCATTTGAAAAACTCAACATCATCACCTTCCTCATCTACGTCAGAAATCATCCATTTATTCAGTGGCCAGATTCTGAAACACTCTGAGATTCCTTGACTCTGTAGCCTCTAATTCAACCTCATTGCCATTGCCTTAGTTAGGGCCCTCACACTGTTGTCATTTTTCAGTCTTAGGGATTGAACACATGTCCTTTTACATGCTAGGGAAGCACTATGCCATTGAACTACCTTCGCAGGTCCTGTATTCTACACTGTCATCCCAACTATCCAAGAAGACTTAGAAATAACTTTCCCTTATTCTCCATCATCCTTTCCACAAACTGCAACTAGGTTATCATTTTAGAATCCAAATAATTCTTTTTTTCCTCCCACATTCCAACTAAAAAAGTTTCAATGGCTCTATTACTGAGAGGACAAATTTGTACTTCAGCAAGGTTCTGGCTTCAATCTACTTTTACAGGCTCATGTCCATCTCCTTGGCGCCCATACTTTCACTCAGTGCAATATTGCTTCAGTGTCTCCTTCCATCTATCAATATGGAAAATCCCTACTTATATTTCAAGGTTTAAATCAACTAAACCTTTCTTTAGTAGCCTCCCTTTAGACCTCTCAAGGCAGGACTGCTCTCTATACCTTCTGTGTTCCCACTGAATTTTGTAAAAATAAAATCTTTTGCTATATTGTAAGGTTTTTGTTTATGCGTGCTTTACCCCTAGATGATAACTGCTGTCCTAACTTAACCCTTTCCTTCCTTCTTGTTTAGGCCAGGACCTGGTCCACAGTAGACTCTGAGTAAACATTAGCTATTGTCTTTGTCATTGTCACCATCCTCGTGATCATCACCATCATCCCAATGTTTAATTTCATTTCTGCTAAAGTTCATGGTACACTAAGCATGAGACTGACTCAGTATACCTTATCATGGAGAGGGTAAGATCTGCCTAGGACTCCATATTCTCTTACTGAACAGTATCAAGCTAAGGAAAGGGCTACCCCGTACAACCCAAAGCTAGCTACATCAGCCAACAAAGCAAAACATGCAACACAACTTTCTACCTTTTGCTCGGCTGGATGTTGTATGTCCCTCACTTGGGGTGGTAAAGTTGTTGATCTCCTAATAAAAACTTTAATGTTACTTTGAGACTGTTGGCTTGATCCTGAAGGAGACCAAAAGAAAATTATATACTTTTAAAAGTTCATTGAAATATAATTGAAGTAGAATAAACTGCATATAATTAAAATGTGTAATTTCTTCAGTCTTGATATATTGAACTTATGAAATAATCATTAGAACCAACAAGTGCTTCCATCATAATGAAAAGTTTTCTTATGCCGCTTACCAAGATAGCATTCAGCATTATGTAGCAGTAAGAACTGCTTGGCTCAGAAAATTCTCATATATTGCTGTTGTTTAGATGATTTTAAAATATTTTATTTATGTGTATAAGTGGTTTTCCTGTATGTATCTAAGTGCACCATATTCAGTGCCTGCAAAAGGCCTGAAAGGATGTTGAGTCCTCTGGAACTGGAGTTACAGATGGTTGTGAGTTGCCATGTGGGTGCTGGGAAATAGCACAGGTCCCATGAAAGAACAGTGAGTACTCTTGATGGCTAAGTCATCTTTCCAGCCCTGTGGTTTGGATCTATTAAACTGACCTCAAAAGAGTGCATAAGACTTGATCCTTAGTTGATGATACCATCGGGAGTAGTGCAGACTATAGGAGGTAGGAATGAGCTAGAGGAAATTAGGTCACAGGAAGCACATCCTTGAAGGGTATATTTAAATGCTTGCCCCCATTTCCTATCTTTACTTCCTGTCTTGTATGAGGCAAGCAAGATCCCCCCTCCCCATCCACCATGTTGTAGTACCTTACCACAAGCTCAAAGAAACAGCTCCAAATGTTCATGAATGGCAACCTCTAAAGATATGAGCCAGACTAAATTTTTCTTTTGACAGTCGATTTTCTCATATAAAATAATTATATTCTCTTTTTAAGTGACTTCTCTCTGTTATTTTGTCATAGAATCAGAAATTTGACTAACATGTAGTGTACAGGAAATATGTTTGTTCACCATTAAGAGTTATCTTGGGTAGGAAAGATGGGAGATATTACTTAAGGACAATTACTGGTGAAATATCCCTCCATTAACAGCACAGAAGTGGTGGGAAGATGGAAGGGTGGTGAGAAAAGGAGAGAGCAAAGGTATCAGCTTGGCTTCACACATGGCTTCTTCCGAACCTTAGTTAATATGGAGAGCAGACAAGAAGGACCACTGCTGCACTGTTTAAGACTCTGGAAGGAGGTCTCTTAGGTCATCTCTACCCTTGACTCCTTGTTACCCAAGGCACAGCACAACAACCTGGCTATAGAGTGGGGCTGAGCACAAGGCACTCTTTCTAGAATTTTACTTCCTGTACCATTCTTGGTTCCCCTGCGGTATAGCTATGTTTAGAAAACTCTAAGACTCTAACTAGGGAGCTTCCTAGGAGCCACAATGAAGGTGGTCTACCTTGAATAATATGCAGAATCTAAGCATAATTGTCAGGGTGTAGAAAAGAGAATTAGAAGGTTCCACTCAAACTAGGGATAAGAGGATAAATCATGAGCTGATAACAGCCTTCAACTGTCAATTTGAAGAGGCCAAAGACATTCAGAGTGGTGATAAGGACATCCTCTGGAGACCAGGAAAGGCAGAGGCTGTTTCATCCAAATATACTATTCAGCTTCCATGGGAACATGGAATCCAGTTTTGCCTAAACTTTAATGTGCATGCAGAGCATGTGGATATCCTGTTGAAATTTAGTGGGATGTAAAGGAGTCTGGGAATCTGTGGCTATAGTTACTTCCTGTGTCAGTGCAGCTGATACACATCTAGTTGAGTGAAAACAAAAGACATGCCTCTTGTATCCAGATGAAAACTGTGGGGAAGAAGCAGGACAAAAGGGAGACTCCCTGAATGACTGAGGAATTTAAGGAGACTCCACAATGATAGAATAGACTCCACTGGTCTATTGTTAGGTTGGCAGCTAATGCAGCAACAAAAAGCAAGACTACATGTAACACATAGTGCTGGTCCTGTGAGTGCTCCACAGTCAGCATGGGCAGAAATGTCAAAATGACAACGCCATCCTGTGTAATGCACAGAGGACATCATCACTAAACTAGTATTGCCGCAAATTAATTTCAAACCATAAAAATTTCAATTACGTCTGGATTCCAGAGATTCTTGAGATGATTTCTGGTCAGCGAAACTTGTTTTCTTTACATATTGTCGAGGTGCTTTAAAAAGAGAGAGAGAGAGAGATTTATTTTTAACAATGGTCATGTCAAGTACAAAATAACAAATATTAAAAATGACAACTGATTTCTATTCAAGTTTTTAGAATAAGACCAGGGGGATAAGAATAGAGAATAGGACACAGCTTCAGAAATATATGTGTATAAAGGATTTTTGCTCCAGTGATATGACTTGCTACCATATGTCTCAAAACTCAAAGTCAAAGGAATCACAAGATCCAGAAAGCACATTAGGAGGGCTCTTGGTCCTTCTTAGTCTCATAGAGCCAGAGGCTTCAAAGACTTCAGTAGATCCTTCATTCAGTACTAAGGAAGGATAGTTATGTAAGTGGAACAAAGAACATAGAGGCTACCCCTCTTCTCTATAGACAACTTGGTGGGTGGCAGCATCAGAGAGGCCAGCCCCAGAGGCATAAAATGAAGCCCTGCCTCTGGATCTTATTAGGAATAGGAAGGTATAGAGATATGTTAAGAGACAGGGGCTTGGGAAAGCCACTGTTCTGAACTGGGCTTGGAGAGCTGTGAGCTGCAAAGAATGGTCTAGTCTGCTGGGGGAGTGTGGAGAGAGCAATAGCAGCTGAGGGATAGGGATTCTCATCCAGGAGGCGATAAGGACAGTGATGCTGTTCAAAGCCATGACACAAATTGAACCATGCAACTGAATTAGAGGATGTTTTTGTATTACACAGAAGAGATCATTACCAAATACAGTATTCTCACACATTGTTAATTTAGAAGAATAAAAATTCAATTACTTATTGCTTCCATGAGTTTTCGAAATGATTCCTCTTCAGAAAAACTTGTTTTCTTTACATTTTGTGGAGCTGCTTAAACAAAATTAAAAAAAAACATTAAATCTTTACAGTCAAAATGACAAAATGATAAAATAACAAATATTTAAAAAGGACTTTTCATAAAAGACCAGGGAAGAGGAGTGAGGAAACTCTGTTGCTGTTGAAATATATGTGACTTATATTTTTATTTTCAGTGACATGGTTTTGTCACTTGAGGTCTCATATCAGCAGAGGTCTTGGTTGTTGCTAGGTTTATATTTCCATAGGCTTCCAAAACATCAATAGATCCGCTGTCAGCAACATTTAAGGGGGGGATTTCCAGGTGGAACAAAAAGAGATGGGAGTAAAACCTCCCTGGGAAACAGAGTTGAACGGCAAGGGGTGGCAGCCGCAGAAGTACCAGCAGACACAAGCTTTCAGAAAGTCACTGTTTTGAACTGGGCTTGGAAAATTGTCTACTGCGGAAAGTGGCATACCCACCCTGCTCAAGAGAATATGGGAAGAGGGGCACCAATCAAGTAATCAGAGGATGACAGGGTGCGATCATTGGTTAGCATTGCTCCCAACACATCATTTGATGGAAGAGGCTAGAGACCTTTGCTGCATTGTTAGTAGAAGAGCTCATTACCAAATCCAGTATGCCCACTAATTACTAACTTGTAATAATAAAATTTCAATTACATTTCATTATGACTGGTTCATAAAACAAGTTCTGTTCTGAAACACTTCTTTTCTTTGTGTTTGATGAAGTTGCTAAAAGAAAAAAAAGAATTAAGTTAACAGTGGAATTGCCAACATGGGAAAATAGGGGACATTCAAAGAATCACTGACTGCTACTGAGTTGGGCTTTTCTAAAACAGCTAGTGGAGAAAGACCGGGAAGCACTCTGATATCGAAGAAGTATATGTGGTAAATAAAGCACCTCTGTTCCCAGTGATGAAAATGCCACTGTAGCTAAAGGAGGGGTGGGGTAAGAAAGCACATTGGCAGGTGCCTTGATCCTTCTTGACTTGTAGGGCCAGACTTCAGAGACATCAGTAGAACCTCTGTTCAGTAATATAATAAGATAGGTTTCCAGATGGATCAAGGGCTCAGGGTAACCCCTGAAAGGTCCAGGTGCTAAGAAAGTGGTATCAGCATTAGAGGAGGACACTGAATATCTGACTCTGGATCTTGTAGGAGACAGAAAAGAACAAAGACAAGCCCACAATAGTGGGAGCTGTGCTTTGAGCTAGGCTTGGAGTGTGGTCATCTGCACAAAAGAGGAGCTATCATCTCAAGTAGTATAGAGAGAGCATCACCAATTGGCTGCCGGGAAAGCTAGCTCAAGGGACCACAAAAGGGGTCAAAACTTTCATAAGCACTTTATAGGACATGTCATTTCATGGATGAAAATAGAGGATAGTTAAGCAGAAGAGACCATTACCAATCATGCATTAATTAATTTATGATTCAATTACATTTTGCTTCTAGATTGTCTCCCGTCAGTCTGTGATCGGTGGAACTTCTTCTCGTAGTATTTGGGTAAAGATCTTAAAAGAAAAAGAGACATCAATTTCAAAAATGGAAATGGCCAAACAACCGATATTCAAATGACAACTGACTGACCTCCATTGGGTTTTGCCAAAAGTACTAAGGGGAACATGAGTGGGGAAAATCATGGGACAAAATATTTCTGCTGTGAGGGATGTTGCGACATGTTAATATAGGTTTCAAAAGCACAAAGCCAAAGGAAAGGCAGGACCGGGAAGGCAATGACACTGGCTAGGGGTCTAAGGCCAAATTAGGTTTCCAGAGCCTCAGGCTTCAAAAGTATTGTTAGACCATCGGTCAGGAACGTAGCAGTCAAGTTCACCAAGTAGAAAAAAAGTGAAGTTAGAGGTAAATTCTTCCTGCCAGGCAGAACTTCCAAACATGGGGTAATAGTAGCAGAGGCTCAAGAACTGCCTCAGCTCCTTTGGGAGTGAAAATGCGGAGAGAAATGTTCAGTAGCAGGGAGTATGGGGAAGGTGGGAGATCATTGTTCTGCACTGAGTTGGAGAGTAGTAGCAGCAAATGTAGCTTCCCTGACTCTGAGAATGTGGAATGAGCAAAACCACTTAAATAATTAGGGAGTGTAACCCAGAGAGCAACGGAGAGGGTGGCAAAGTTAGTGTTTCACCAAAACACCATTTGGTATATGGTAGGGGATGGTCTGCATTGCATGCAGTAGAGATCAAAACCGAATCCAGTACTCCCGGAAGTTACTGATTTCTAAGCAGAAAATTGCAATTACATTTTGCTTCTAGAAGGTCTTCCATAAATTTCTGGTCGATAAAACTGGATCTTTTTGCCTTTACCGGACCATCTTAAAAAAAAAAAAAGACATATTTTTAACAATGGGACTGACAAGTTCATACAATGACATTACATTAACATAGTAATTGACTACTGTCAGCTGGGGTTTTCCACATGACCAGGAGAACAGGAGTGGAGGAACATGTTCTTGCTACAGAAAACCTATGTAACGAATAACATTTGTGCAGCTTAGGAAATGACTGACAGTAGATCTCAAACCCTCAAGGCTTATGGCAGACAGAATTAAGTAAGCACATTAGCGGGGGCTGTGATCCACTCAGGTTTCTAGGGGCACAGGTTTCAGAAACATTAGTAGATCCCCCATTCAACAAGAGCTTCAACTCAATTATCCTGGAGGGGAGTTCTCAAGGTACAATAAAGTATTTCGAGGCAAACCCTGCAGGAGGCAGAGGTGGTGATGGAGGAACAGCAGTAGCAGAGATGGAATGAAGGTATATTTTGGGAGTCTCACTGGAGATAGAAAAGTACAGAGATGGGTTAAGGAGGGGGAGATTGGGGAAAGTTGGAGTTTTGAACTGGGGAGGGGGTTCCTCTTCATTTAACAGAAGAGGTTCCCAAACTTTTATATTCCCACCAATTACTAACTTTCACCCATAACATTTTGATTACATTTTTGTTCAGTCGGTTCGTAAAACATCTGCTCAGCAAAACTCGCTTTCTTCTCACTAGGGTGATAGTAATCTTTAAAAAAAAAAAAGAACAGTCATTTATTAACACTGGATGTGATGGAATAAAATGACCAATATTAAAACCATAGTTACAAATCAAGATTTTTCTGAAAAGGGCGGGAAGAGTGGGGAACACCCTACTGTTGGGAAAACACGTTACAATGAAACCATTTCTGGTTCATGTGATGTCATGTGACAAGTAAAGCTGCGAGTTTCGCAATTATCAGAAGAATCTCTGTTCAGCAAGATGAAAGGCTAGCTTGCTAGTTTTCTAGGCAAGTATTCCAAGCCTCTGATATCCAGTCACATTGTTGTTATCTGCAGTATTGGTACTTGAGGAATGTAGAGCAGTGTTATAAACAATATTGCAAAGGAATCTTTTAATGCTTCATATAAGTTTATAATTTTGTATTGGGCAGCATTCATAGCTCTCCCTGGCCACAGGTAGGATGCACCTGAGTAGAAGAATGGAGTTCGAGATAAACCCTCCGTGGGAAGCAGAGCTGCTGAGCAAAGTGTAGCTGCAGCAGAGGCACAGATTCTGCCCCAGAATCGCATTGGCAGCAGAGAAGTACAGAGACAGATCAATAGCAAGGCCTATTGGGAATGGCAGGGTTACGACATGGGGCTTGGAGAGTTGTCACCCACAAGGCAAGACCTGCTTTATTCTGGAGTGTGGTGGGATTAGCACCAAGTGCATAATTTAGGAGGGTGACAAAGGTAGTGCCGCTCATGGTAAGCATTACTCCAAATACCCCATTTTGCATGAGGATAGAGGATTTTCTACATTATAGTCAGAAGAGTTCCTTACATTACCGATTCCAGAATCCCCCCATAAATTACTAATTTCTAGTGATAAAATTTCAATTACGTTTGGGTTCCAAAAAGTCTTGAAATGTCTGCATCTCAGGCAAACTAGGTGTCCTTGTGTCTGTTGGAGAAACTTAAAGGGAGACATTTATTACTAACCAGAAAAGAATAAATGAGAATATGACAAATGTTAAAATGACAGCAACCACTAAAACTGGGCCTTCCTAAAAGAAACGAGGGGGACATTCTGTGGTGCAGGACTATAAATGACAAACAAATGAACTATTTCCGCTGCCAATGGCACATGTAACTGTGTCTCAATGGCTCAAAGGCAAGGGAAGGAGAGGACTGAGGAAACACACAGGCAGTGGTCTTGGTCCTTAACTGCACAGGGCCACGGGCTTCAGATGCACAAGGAGAACCTCTGTGGAGTAATCTGGAAGGGCAGTTCTCCAAATGAGAGAAAGGGGCCAGAGGCAGAGGGGTGCCAGCAACAGAGACACACACTGAAGAGCTGCTTCAGGTTCTCGTTGGTAAAAGGACAGTGTGGAGACACGTTCAGTAGTGGAGTCATGGGAAAGTCAGGGCTCTGAAATGCGCTTGGACATGTCTCACTGCAAAAAGTGGTATGCCCTGCTCTGGGGGTGGGGAGGGAGCATCATTAACTGAGCAATTAAGGCATTTATTCGGGGGCAGTAGGGAAGGCGACACAGTTCCTAAGCATTAACCCCAAAGCACCATTTGATGGAAAGAGATGGAGCATTGCTGCATTATGTATGGTAGTCCCACAATTTACTAATTTTTAATCATAAAAGTTTAATTACATTGTGTCTCCAGAAGTCCATAAAATGAAGGTTTCTCTTCGTCAAAACTGGTTTTTGTGGTTTGTGAGGTAGCTTTAAAAAAATAAGATAGTTGTTTTTAGCAATGGAGATGACAAAACTAGAAAAATCACAAATATTAAAAGGACCACTGACGACGACGACTACTCAGTTGTGCTTTTCTAAAAGGACCAGGGAATCAAGAGTGGGCAACATTCTATTCACACAGAAATGCAGGGAACAAATAAAGTATCTCTACTGCAAGTGACTATACATCACTAGAGGTCTCAAGAGCCCAGCGCCGAAGGGAGGGCGGGATTGAGAAAGCATATCAGCAGGACTCTTGGTGTCAGCTAGTCTCACGAGGTCACAGACTTTAGTCGTACAAAGTTAAGTAGTAGCAGGACCTCCATTCAGCAATCTGCAGGGTTGTTTGTGGAGACAGCAAGGAGGTCAAACCTCCTTGGGAGGCAGAGCTGTTAGAGCAAGGGGTGGCAGCAGCAAAGGCATGATTGACAAATCTGCCACAGGATTTTCTCAGCAAGGAAAATTACAGAAGGAAGTTCAGTACAAGGGTGGGTGAGGGTTCTGAACTGGGCTTGAAGAGTTGTTGGCTTCATAGAATGGGCCTTCCTGCTCATGGGAACGAGGAGAAAGCCGCAGGAAATGAGTAGGTCCAGAGTCTAATCTGGGTGACAATATAGATGGCAGTGCCACTGGCAAACACTATCCCCAGGCATCATTTGATAAGTGGGCACAGTGAGTTCATCTGCATGCTAAGCAGGAGTGATCACTGCCAGGTCTCATAACTTATTAAATTCCAATAACAACACAATAGTTACATTTTGACTCTCTTGATTCTTGTAATAGTCTTTGGTCAGAAATACTTGTTCTTAAACTTGATGTAGATGCTATAAAAAAAGAATATTTATTTTTAACAGTGGTGAAGATGAAATGATAAACTAACAAATGTTAAGATGAATACTATTCAATTGGGCCCTTCCAAAAGAAATGGGGGAACAATAGTGAGGAACACTGTGGTACTGCTTCAAAGTATGCGGGGAATGGACTATTTCCGCTGCCAATGGCACATGTAACTGTGTCTCATTGGCTCAAAGGCAAGGGAAGGAGAGGACTGAGGAAACACACAGGCAGTGGTCTTGGTCCTTAACTGCACAGGGCCACGGGCTTCAGATGCACAAGGAGAACCTCTGTGGAGTAATCTGGAAGGGCAGTTCTCCAAGTGAGAGAAAGGGGCCAGAGGCAGAGGGGTGCCAGCAACAGAGACACACACTGAAGAGCTGCTTCAGGTTCTCGTTGGTAAGAGGACAGTGTGGAGACACGTTCAGTAGTGGAGTCATGGGAAAGTCAGGGCTCTGAAATGCGCTTGGACATGTCTCACTGCAAAAAGTGGTATGCCCTGCTCTGGGGGTGGGGAGGGAGCATAATGGAGTAATTAAGGGGTGTGGTCTAGAGAAGTGAAGATGGTGACAGTTGATGATGAGTGTTACCCACAAAACACCACTTGGTGGAAAAGGGTAGATGGCTTTTCTGCATTCTAAGCAGAAGACGTATTAGCAAGTCCAGTATTCCCACTAATTACTAATTTCCAATCATAACATATCACTTACGTTTTCGTTCCAGGTGTTCTTGAGACGTCTTTGGCTCTGTGACGCTTGGGTTCTTCTGGGTTGTCACAGATGCTTTAAAAAAAAAAAAGACATTTATTGATAACACTGGAGATGACAAAATGATAAAATGTCAAATATTACAATGGCGACTACTACTCAGCGGTGCTTTTCCAAAAGGCCCAACATAACAACAATATAGAAAACTCTGGTGCTGTAGGAATTTATGTGGCCAATAAAATAAATCTGTTCCCAGCCACATGTTATATTACCGTGGGTCTAAAAGGCTCAAGACCGAAGGGACTTGGGGAGAGTAAGAGAAAAGGAGATTAAGAAAGCACATTGGCGGGGCTGGAGAGATGGCTCAGTGGTTAAGAGCATTGCCTGCTCTTCCAAGGGTCCTGAGTTCAATTCCCGGCAACCACATGGTGGCTCACAACCATCTGGAATGAGGTCTGGTGCCCTCTTCTGGCCTGCAGACATACACACAGACAGAATATTGTATACATAATAAATAAATATTTAAAAAAAAAAAGAAAGCACATTGGCACTGGCCTTCATCCTCAGGAGATTCATAGGGCCACAGGCTTCAGAGCAATCCCTAGAACCTCTGCTCAGCAATCTGGACAGGTAAAAGAAGGGGGCAGGGATGCTGAGTAAGGGCTAGTAGGAACAGAGGAACAGGCTAAGGTCTGCTCACGATCCCACTAGAGATGAGTTCACTAGCAGAGCCTGTGTGGAAGTCAGTGCTGTGAACCACACTTGAGAGTTGTCAGCTACACAAAGTGGATAGAAAAATACAACTGAGTAACTAGGGAGTTGACTCCAATGAGCAATAGATTATATGGCATGGTTTCTATAAGGAATATATATTACACAACATGTGATGGCTAAACACAGAAGATTTATTTGCACTATAAACCACAGATATCATGACAAAATCCAGTATGCCTACAAATTTCTACTTCCTAGTTGTCATACTTAAAGTCAAATTTTAGCTCGAGACTTTCTTGAAATGCCCCCAGCTCAGTGGCAATGTCATGAGCTGTCTGTGGGTTTGTAACAGAAGCTTAAGAAGTAGAGGAACTGCTGATTCTGGTGTTGTCCTGTGTTGCTCAGGCAAGCCTTGAACTAATGATCCTCCTGCCTCATACCCCAGAGAAGTGATTATAGGCCCACTATTTCGTCTTTTTTGAGAATGATTTGAGGTGACTAGCACATAAAATGTGTATTCAAATCCTTTCTGTTAGAAGCAGCCATCAGTAGTTCTGAACAGAGGGAGCAATGTCCCTAATGTAGCCCAGCATCTGAAGTGCTATCCCCTCCCTTTGTGGTTCTGGGAATGGAAAGGAGGACCTGAGCCTATATCCCTGGGCCCCCCTTTAAAATCTGTCCTATCCACATCTCTCCCCCAACACAGCTGTTTCGAACCACTCTGTTTTACTTTGTTCTACTGATCTTTCTGCCTCCCTCACATCTCTCAATATTGGCCAAGACTCTTACTGACCAAACAAGTCACACTTCTGGTAGGCCCATCAGTGCACTTCCATAGAAAACCCAGCATGAACAAAACCCTTGGTGCATGAGTTCACACACCACTGTCCCCAGGGCCCAGCCTGGTCCCCTGTTCTCTCCCCTCCTCAGGGCATAACCCGTCACTCTGGCCTGTCTTCTACAGAAGTTATTAGGTTCCTTTAACTAGATCCTCTTCACCCTTTGACCCTCTCCTCTGAAACTCAGAAGGAATTTCAAGCTCTTGACTAAGTTTGCACCAGCCTGTGGACCATTGAAAGTCTGGCTCTCTTTTATTGCAGTTGCTCCAGTGTTTTTAACTGCTGACTGGCTCTTGTTTTCTATGAATACCCCCTTCCTTCTTTACTATCTTTTCTGGCTTCTGTTTTTCTTTTATTTTACTACTTTTGCAAAATCCCCATTTGCCATTTTCTCCTTTAAGAGTTTTCTCTGTTTGAACCAATCCTTTATTGTTCTAGATTTTCCTGTCTACTCTTAAAACTTTGACTTTCACCAACAATTGATGGCTTTTCCGTACTGACTCTTTTCCAACACTCCTCTAATTTCTACACCACTTCTGGTTTCCGCTTTTGATTTTTGAGACAAATTCTTACTTTGTAGCCCAGCTTGGCCTGTCACCCACTATGTAGCCCAGATTGGCCCTGAATTTACGATTATCTTGCCTCCACCTTCCAAGTGCTGGGATTACAGGTTTGTGCCACGTCTTTCTGGTCTTACTCCCTTTTTGAAGGTTGCTTTTTTCCCCCAATGCATATATTTATTTATTTATTTTAATTAATATTAAAAATTTCCACCTCCTCCCCTCCTCCCGTTTCCCTCCTCTCTCCCCATTCCCTTTCCCCCTCCCTCTCCAGTCTAAAGAGCAGTCAGGGTTCCCTGCCCTGTGGGAAGTCCAAGGTCCTCCCCCCTCCATCTTGGTCTAGGAAGGTGAGCATCCAAACAGACTAGGCTCCCACAAAGCCAGTACATGCAGTAGAATCAAAACCCTGAAGGTAGCTTTTTATTTATTTTTCTTTCCCTTCCTTCCCTTCCCTCACTTTCTTATTTTATTCTTTTCACCTCCTGTCCTCTTTCCTTTCCCTTGTCTTCATTTCCTTTCCTTTCTTACTCGTTATTCTATCCACCTTTACCTGATGCTTTCCTCTTTTATTTTTCTCACCCTGTCCTTTTACTGACTCCACGTACTAATTTTTTCCCATCTCTTTACCTATTTTTGTAAGTATGGATTTTTAAAACATTTTTATTATTTTTATGTGTATAGGTGTTTTGCCAAATGTATGCCTGCATACTGCATGTACTTGGTGCCCTGCGGCCAGAAAAAAAAAAAAAAAACGCTTCCTATCTCCTTGATCTGGAATTACAGTGTGAGCCACTCTGTGAGTGCTGGGAATTAAGCCAGGATCCTCTGAAAGAGCAGTCAATTCTCTTAACTGCTGAGCTAGATCCCCATTCCCTGGCTAAGGTGTTTCCTGTTATCTTTTACATTTTGATTGAATTTTAAATCTTTTACTGTTGCAAATCGATTTCACTTACTTGCTCCTTTTTATTTTTCTTTCATGATCAATTCCCAAATTTTAAAAACTACACGTTTCCTACTCATTTTAATACTTCCCCTTTCCCCACCTTACCTTTTCTTCTCTTGCCTTCTTGGGTTCCTTTCTCCCACTCATCCTCACTAATCCCCCCTTTTACCCCTTCTTCCTATGCCTTCATTACTTTTCCCATTACTCTTCGTCCACTTCTCCCCTTTGTCTTCCTCCATTTACAAGCTCCTGTTACTTTATTCAATGTGTATATGTGTGTGCGCCCAAGTGTATGTATGTGCATCTCATGTATTCAGGAGCCTGCACAGACCACAAGAGGGTGCCAGAACCCTAGAACTCGAGTTACAGGCATCTGTGAATGTCACCTGATGTGGGTGTTGGCATCAAGCTTTGTCCTCTGCAAGACCAGCAAATGTTCTTAATCAAGGAATCATCTCTCTAGCTCCACAGGCTCCTGCTTGTTAACCCTTTGCTTTCCCACCTGCATTTTTATATTGTCTTAATTTACTAGCTTCTTTTTAGAATCCAGTCTATGCTAATTTGCTTTTCTATCAAATCACCTGTGTTATTTTTATCCTCTTACACTTTGAATTCCCCTATTGTGCCCATTTTTCTTGTTCTCTTGAGGGTTTTCTTGCTATCCTTATACTATCTTCCTGCCTCTTTATCTACCTGTAATCTCTATTTCAACTCCTGCTGGCTTCTCAAAATGTCTCCTTCCCATAGTGTACTTGATCTCACTAGTTCCCTCCTTTCTTCTTTATTGTGTCTCCATTCGTTTACATTTTATCCCTTGTTGCTCCATTCCCTGAAGTTTTTAGTTTTTTTCTCTACCTTTACTCTTTGTTCATGTTTGTTTTTTAAAAGCTTTCTTATGCTTTCCTTTCTTCCCCCCTTCTCTTCTCTAGCCTATTCTTCATCTCCTCCATTCTCCCTTTCTCCATTTCTTTTCATGAGTTCACACTTTATTGGCTCCTCCTTCTTTCAATTTTTCTTTCTTGCTTTGTTTCTACTTCTCTTTTTCTGCCATACTGTTATAGGTTTTCTTTCTGGTTTATTTTTTCTAAAATTCAGACATATTATTAATCTTTCTACATATCCTGTCTTTAAAAACTGATACCCCTGCCCCACAAGGCCTGAATTACTCATTGGCCCCTTCTTTTAAAGTATCTTTCCCACAATTTCCTTTTCTTTGTTTCCACTAACTTTGATTTTCTTTTAAACTTACCTCCTTCTTTCTTCCCCTTGCTATTTCTCCCTTGTCTTCAAATTTTACTTCATTTTTTTATTTGTCTTTGCTTTCTTTTCCTTCCTTCCTTCCTTCCTTCCTTCCTTCCTTCCTTCCTTCCTTCCTTCCTTCCTTCTTTCCCTATCCTTGCTAGCTTCCCTTGATTCTATACTTTCTTCCTCTTTCCTTTCCTCTCCTTTTTCTTAATTTCCTTCCTTTCTTCCTCCATTTCTTCTGTACTTTTTCTTCCCTTTTTTCTCCCTCCTCCTACCTCTAGCTCTCCTTCTCCCCCCATCTACCTCTCCCCCCTCCTTCCACCTCTTTCCCTCCCTTCTCCTATGTTTATCCTTCCCCTCACCTCTCCCCTCCCTCCTCCCACCCTTTTCTTACTTCTCTCCGTCCTTCCATCTCTTTCCCTGCCTCCTCCCATCTTTATGCTTCCCCCTCCCACCTCTCCTCCTCCCTCCTCCCACCTCTTTGCCTTCCATCTTCCATCTTCCCCCTTTCCCCTCCTATTTTTCCTCTTTCTCTTCCCATCTTTATGTATCCTCCTCCCATCTTTATTCCCTCTCCCCATCTTTACTTTCTTCCTCTCATCTTTACCCCTCCCTCCTTCCTCTTTCTTCTCTTCCTCTTGTTCTCATTTTCCCCTCCCTCCCCTCCCTTTCCTACCTTTTAATTCAACCTCCTTTTTGCCCTTCCTTTTTCTCTCCTTCCCTCTTTTCCCCCACTCTTGTCCCTGTTATCTACCTTCTTTTCCTCCTCCCCTCTCATGTCTTATCTTCTTTCCCTCTTTTTCTTTTCCTTTCTCCTTTTTTCTCCCTTCCCTTTTTCCTCTCCTCTCTTTCCTTTTCTTTTTACCTTCCCTCCACCCTCCCTCCCATCTGTATCCCTCCTCCTTCCCTCCCTCATTTTCTCGTTCTTCCTCTTTCAGACAGCATCTTTGTAATTTATTGATTTCAAGCCTCTCCATGGATAGAATAACAAGCATGCTGCCTCCTTTCCTTCTTCCCTTTTAAAGATTACTGTCTCCCTTCCACCTTGCCTCATTCCCCTTTATAACTTACAGTCCTCTCTTTCCCACCTTACCTTTTTATACTTACTTTTGTTTTGTTTTGTTAAAAAAAGTGCTCCACTTCTTTAACTTCGTAGGGCTGAAGTCTCTTGGGTAAACCCTGCACACCTTTGCAAGTGTATTGGAATTCCTTCCTTACAAATCCTTTACAAACCCCTCTCTCACCACCACAATCTCCCTTTTCACTCTTTTCCTATTAGCTCTTCCTTCCTTGTCTACCCTTCCTCCTCTACCCTCTCCTATCTCTTTTTTGTCTTCATCTCTCCCTATTCCCACGAAGCGATTAATGCTGGAGTCTACTGGTTTCTCCTGTTCAATTTGCTTTCTTCTGTCTCTCCTTGTCTTCCTCACCACTGTCTTGTATCACCGTTGCCTACTAGGTTCTTTCTCTTTCAAAATGTTTTGTTTTCCTATTACTTGCTTTGCACACTTTAATATTCTCTCAATCTTTGTATATTATCCCTTCATCTAACTTCTGTAAATTTTCTTGCTCTTACTGGCTTGTTAACCTTTTCTTACTTTTCCCTGTTTTCTTCTGCCTGCCTCAACTTACTTCTCGCCTTTGCTTTCTGCATTTCTTACCTGAGTGAGCATGCTATCTCCTCCTTCTGGCTGTTTGTTAAACTATGTGTTTACTTGTTCACTATATGCATTGTGCATATGCTTTTTTGTGCATATACTTTTGTCAACTGGATCTGTAACTGGAAAGTGTATCACATTGTGCCTGACACAGGTATTGAGGGTTTTTAGTACTTGCTTTTGCAGGGGCCTTTTTAAAAAATCATGTGAGCATAAGGTGGTTTTATAAAGACATTAATATTTCACATATTGTTCTTCAGCTTCCACTTATCTACTATGCCTTTTATTCTCCCTCCCCTATCTCTCTCACCTGTTTCAGATTGTCTTTGGATTTCAAAGGCACTTGCTTTCCCGGTTTCTTCTTTACTGTCTTTCTTTTGTAGTTTTTGCAAATGGTAGGCAATTCTTTTGTGAAGCATTACTCGTTTCTACAAAATATTTAAAAATACATTAAATGGGTTTCAAATTCAAATAGAAACCTGTCAGTAAAAATACAACATAGATTACTTCAAATGTGATGACATACCTGAAGTAGACCTTTGTCCCTATTTGGAAATGTCTAAATTTACAATGGGTTTGAAGAAATATACTAAGAGGTATAAAAATCTAATCTAACGTTCTTGGGACTCTCTTTAATTACAGATTGGGGCTAAAATGAATCTCTTCATCAATAACTATCTTCTGAAAATTCATATTTTAAAATAGAAAATCGTGCCAAAAGCTTTTCCTGAAACAGCCCAAGTCCAGCAAAGGCTAACTACCTTTCGGTTAATTTCATCTCTGATTTTCCGACGATGGTCATCAGCTTTGGTGTTCCTTTTCGCTTCTTCTCCAATCTTTGTTAGAAGTGCCATTTCCTTGGATTGCCATTCCTAAGGGACATGCCATTACAGTTATCAGCATATTTCTGTTTTATTTTAAAAGCATTATCTTTTTCTTCAACCAATATGCAAATTAGATCAGATCAATGGCCTAATAAATTTTAGGTCAATAATAAAGCAAATCTTGCATTGTGGTTTTGAATATGATTATTTACCTGCCATTCATTGAGACTGACCAGCTGGATGCAATGGGATGGGAAAGTAAAGAGATTATTTTGTAATTACAAGCATGAATCCAGCATAAACATGACTCTAAAGATGAATCTCAAAAGCTATTGGCAAAGGAGTGTTGATTTCTAACTCAGGGAGGATATCTGCTGCTCCCAAAGGTATTCTCAGAGAGGAACTAAACGAATAGCTCTGTCAGAACTCATGTGGAGGTCTATAGAGTGAGCTCCCTACTTCCAATGTCACATACGTTCTGGGACTTGAACTTAGGTCACCAGGCTTGTACAGGAAGTGCCTTTCCTAATGAATCCTTCTTGCTGGCCTGGGTTTCTTTTTTTTAAAAAAAATTATTTATTATGTGTACAATATTCTTTCTGTGCGTATGCCTGCAGGCCAGAAGAGGGCACCGGACCCCATTATAGATGGTTGTGAGCCACCATGTGGTTGCTCGGAATTGAACTCAGGACATTTGGAAGAGCAGGCAATGCTCTTAACCTCTGAGCCATCTCTCCAGCCCCTGGGTTTCTTTTTTAACCTGAAATAACTTCAAATGATAGAGCGAACCTGTGAAAACAGTTTACAAATGAAACAACCATGCAAGTTTCCAGTTCAAAATTTGACCCTTACCTCGTCAATGTCTGTGCGGAGATACAGTTTCCTTCTAACATTATCCCAATGTTGTAGGTCTTCTTCCAGTAACTGCAAGGTGTTTCGCCTTTCTGAAGTGTTTTCAATTTTGTCTAGTTCTTTGTGAATCATATGCATATGTCTGAGTAAAAGTGAAACAAAGGAATGTAAATTGGATGTTTCCTTTAGGATACCTGTCAGTCACTCTGAAACTCTGGTATAGCAACATGCATTTTGGTATACTCTGAGATGAATGTATGGATGAGAGGAGCCAGATAATAACTGGCTTTCAATTAAAATGATCAAAGAGAAAAATCTACAACTCCTCCATTTACCTTCTAAGGCTGTGGCTTGATATCTAAATAGCTTGATATACCATTTTTTTGTTCTCCATGTTGAAAATGCTGAGGGGCTTAAATGTATCTAGTACCTTCATGACTCTATCTTCAATTCTTTCTAGTGTTTTTGCAGTTTGAGGGGGTTCTAAAATATGCCCATGAACTCTGAGCATACACAAACTCTGACTCTACCTGAGTTTCAGTAGTCGGTCTTGATGCGGGCAAGGTTTTTTCCCTTCTTGTAACAACCACTGCTGAAACTCAGAAGCAGCAGCGTTGTCACAGGCCCGTCTCTCTTTGTTCAGTTTTTTCGCTTGATCTTCAATGATTTGCTGCAAGAAAGCAATTATAGGATGTTATATACTTGACAGAAATAAATGTATGCTTTGATAAATTTTCTTTAAATTTAATTTTAAGTAGAAGTTCTGACTTGCTAACCTGCTTTTTGCCTTGCATGGCCCTATCCCACAAATAAACTTTTTCTATGTAAAAATCAAATGGGCTCTCTGTCATCTACAGATTCTTTAGATACTTTATTCCTGGAATAGTTTAAGGAAATATTGTGCAAAAGGGCCTAGCTTTTCACAAATTTTTATTGGTCCCAAATAAACTCAAATATTTAACTTACTTGTTCTCTGATATAGTTTCGTTCAAAGTCAATTTTTAAAGTAGTAAGATATTGTCTGTATTTGTTCAACTCTTTTAAGGAACACACCACCTACAATTCAAAAATAAAAACATAAAATTTTAAAAATTATAACATGTTTATAGAGCAGAATAAGGACTTTCATTCTAGTAACAATTTTAGGATGAACTGTAATAATCTATTTTTTGTAACGTTTTTGCAGTCAGTATCTCTAAACAGTTGATGACCAACCAGGAAATTTCTAAATATTTTGTTAACATAGTTCCAAGTTAAAATTACTTCTAGAGACATGAAAATAAATGCCTGTTTACATACCAAAAATTGTTCAGTAATTCTCTTTTCCTATCATTGACAAACTGTCAACTATAAAGCAGTTTTTACAAGAAAAGAAAATCCACCCAACACTAAGCATTTTATTGACTTTCTTCTGTGATATCTGCTAGTGGTCAACTAGAAGCTGGCACAGGTACTGAAGTGCCGAGCAAGTGCCTAGATTTTTGCTGTTCAGAAGAAGGCCTCAACGCACTTTGTTATTGCCGGTGATGTATCCTCCCTGTCTTAGTTTCTTAAGGATGTCTTTTCGCTTGAAGTATGATTTTAGGTGTGGATCATGAAGACTTTTGTAGGTGGTTTCCATGAGCTTGCAGTAAGGATCATTAAGGTTAAAACCAAAAGAAGGCTGATAAAGCTGCCAAAAGAAACATATTTGAAATTATTGCAAGTGCAAAATTCATGAAATCATACTTTTAAACATCAGTTTATTGAAATAATTATGCTCATTGAAAGTAAAACATACAAGCAGAAACTACAATGAAAGAATGTAATGGGCTGATCTGGGTAAATATGCCTTCCATCTTCCCTCTATTCCCCCAGCTTAATTTTTACATTAGCAGTGGCATGTGGAATCTTGTTTATGAACTTTGTGTTTGATTTACCTATAGCCTCAACCTTAACTCAATCCCTGTGTACATAGGTCAGGATAGACTGTCAACCAAGAGAGGAGAGTACATGGTAAGTTTCAGGTGTCAGATGAACCAAGGCACAGATGCAGAAATCAGCATGCTGTACATGTGTAGGCCAGAAAGACCACATCCTGTCAGGTTGAGGCCTTGGCTGGAGAAAGTCTAGATGGAGGGATTGCAGCTCTTTCTGGGGTGTTCTATCATTAACGTGAGTTTAAGGACTTTAAAACATTGCCAGCTTATTTAATTCCATCTATGTGAAACTGAAGGTGATATACAAAGTGCAATCATTGCAAAATGGTTCAAATTTAACAACTAAAAAGGTAAAGAAAGCCACTTATACATCATTAAAACATAGTTTACCTTTTCACTTAGATTTGTTGTGTAGAATATATTAGTACTTCCTGGGATAACAGGCAGTTTGGCTCCAAGAGGTAAATCCAATAGACTAGATGGTCCAATATTTGGAATGATAGGGTTCTTTTTCTTCTGTGTTAAAGAAAATGGAAACGTTTGTCTTTTCTACTAGGAAGTGTTCCTTTAGTTTACTTCAGATGTGTTACACTTCAACACATCTGATAGCACAACTCAGGTTGCTAGGTATCTGGGTGGAAGGACCTGACTGGCTGCAAACCAAGGCCTTACCTCCCCACTTCCCAAGCCACCACCCTACTTCTGGGCCCTTCCCTATAAGTCAGGGACATCTTGAGCCCTCCCTGTCCCTCCACACTCTGTCCTGTCCCCGCCCCGCAGGCCAGACTCTATCCCATGATTCTACCTGCTGGTCTGAAACCTGCCCTGACCAAGGAAGAAAGGCAATGAACACATAAATGCACTGTCTGGAGGGGCCAGCACTCACGGTTCTACAAGTCTCTTTGTCAGATTTTAGGTTGTCGGAAGCCACTTTGGAGGCAGCAGCCTCCGCGGCCTTTAAACAGTTGTTTAGGTACAAGTCCATGGCTACCCGTCAGCCCCCAAGGGCTGGGGGCTGAGGGAGTAGACTGTCTCCCGCTCTCCCTTCCTGCGACTGTCCCCTCCGGCGTCTGGGACCAGACTGAGCCAAGGCCCTAGACACCCTGGTTACAAGCCCTCAAGGACGCACACGTCACAAAGCTGCTTTGCTAGCGTCCTCAATAGGCGCCCTCAAGGCCACACCCAAAGGGTGTCGCCCTTTAGGCACGTCACACCAGCAGAGCCACAGACATCACCCAATAGAAGTTTCCACAATAAATGTGGCTCCAACAGAAGTATCTCTAGCAGATGCCACTTCAACAGTTGCCAGTTTCTAAAATCCTTGCCAAGAAAGATGTTTCAACAGACACCGCCCAACAGACAACCCCCCCCCATGGACTGTCCCAATAGACATTGTTCCAGCCGAAGTCGCTCCAGTGGATGTCGTCCCATTCGCTGTTGCCTTAATAGACGTCATCCTTAGGTGGGGGCAAAGACCTAGTTGTCTCTCGAGGAGCGCATGCGCATTACCCAAGCCTAGCGCTTGAATAATTTGAGTCTAGAAAGTAGCCTGAAAGGCCCTTAAAAAGTACCACAGGTGGGGTTCCACAGCTCTCTGAAACGAATGTCCCTTACCAAATGCACCAAAGCTATAATTTCTATTCAACAAGGATCCAGATTTCCTGAAACGAATGTCCCTTACCAAATGCACCAAAGCTATCGTTTCTAGTCAACAAGCAACCAGATTCCTGAACAATTGGGCAATTTTTATTAGGGTCATTTTCTTGGCTTCCCTTGTCTACCCCCTTTATAATCACTGTGATTTTCCTTTGCCCCTAGGTATGTGAACTCCAGTCCTATTTGAGACACAGGCTTTGTTAAAACGGACATTTCAGGCTAAGTGATATCTGAGACAATTTATTGAACTGTTCTAGATGCCAGCCAAGGTGAAAGAACCAGTTATGGTACAAATTCACAAACCTAGCAGCAGCTCTTCATCCGGGTCCTCTACCTGTCACTTCCAGAGAAGTGAATCTCACTCAGACTCTGACAGTTCTTACTCAGGGAATAAGTGTCACCCTGTAGGCTACAGGAACCCTCCACACACACACACACACACACACACACACACACACACACACACACACAAGGGTCAGGGTGGTCGTGGGGGCCCACATGGATTGGGGTCGAGGCAGGGCACAGCAAGGAAAGAGGCTCCAACCAAACGCAGATGGCAGATGGCTCCAACCAAACAAAGAAGATGGCTATACTGGAGTGTGAAGATCCAGGGCTGAGCTTAAGAAGGAAAAGAGGGCAGCCCGTTTCCAGCATGGGCACCCACGCCGCCTGCGCCTTGAACCTTTGGTGCTGCAGATGAGTAACCTGGAAAGCAGTGGAGATCCAGGTTGTGGGCACGTCTCCTGACATCACAAAGCACTGTCTACGGCTGACCTACGCCCCAGACCCATCAACTGTGAGACCTGTGGCTGTTTTGAAGAAGTCCCTGTGCATGGTCAAGTCTCACTGGAAGGAGAAGCAAGACTACGATGCCTTTGCCTGTGAGCAGATGAAGTCTCTTCAGCAGGACCTGACAGTGCAAGGCATCCACCCCGAGTTCACTGTGGAGGTGTTTGAGACACGTGCCCGCATTGCCATGGAGAAGGGTGACCATGAAGAACTGAACCCAGTGCCAGTCGCAACTCAAGTCGCTGGACACGGAAAACTTGGCAGGCAATGTGGGCGAATTTATGGCATACCTAATCTCCTATTACATCTTCACCAAGAACTCTGGGGACATCACTACGGAGCTGGCATACCTCACAAGTGAGCTGAAAGCTGACCCCTGTGTGTCCCACGCATTGGCACTGAGGGCAGCCTGGGCCCCAGGCATCTACCACCGTTTCTTCTGGCTCTGGTGCCATGCACCTTGTATGTCAGGCTACCTTGAGGACAAGTTTGCAGACCGGGAGCACAAGTCTGCCCTCAAGGCCATGATCAGAACCTTCGGCCCTGCTCTGCCCGTCTCCTACCTGCAGGCCTTCGAGGGCAAGACCGCCTGCCAGGCCTTCCTAGAGCCCCTGGGCCTGGCCTACACGGGCCCAGACAAACTCCAGCGCGGACTGCCGCCTCAGCCTGGCGCACCTGCCAGCCTTCCTGTTCCCTGGTTCAACACATGTAAAATGGTTACAATCACTAAGAACAGCAGCCGCAGGGGAGTGGAGCCAGTCAAAGCCTAGAAGACATGTGTGTTATGCAGAGGTCGAAGCCAGAGAAGTCCTCTTGGAGTAGTCCAGAAGATCATGGGTGAGTCCCAGATAACGGAACATTGAGTTATTTACTGCATTGGAATTTGGTTTTGCTTTGTTCAGATTGTGATGATGCCCTGGTTCTTCCCGCTTTGAAGAAAGTGTTTAGCTTCATTTTGATTTTTTACAGGAGTCCACAGCTGAGACTTTGAACTTTCAAAAGAGATTTGGGGTATTTTAAAGAGGCTGAATTTTTAATGTGTTTGAATTTGTAAAGACAGTGGGAGTTTTGTAATTATTTATGTTTTAAGTGTGAGATCTTGGGGATGAATGAGAAGGGAAAGGTTGTGACTTAGTGGTGGTGTGTTTGTGTGTCAAGTGGAAAAGGGGTCAGTTGTGCTGAACAGTTTTATGTCAACTTCATACAAGCTAAAGTCTGACTCTAAGACACAGACATAACCCTCTCTGGCTAGCCCACTCCTCCACTTTACTCTACCTTCCCTCCCTGTAATGGATGTTGGTCTTTCTCAGCTCCATGCTACTGTCCGTAGGTCAGCTAGACCACACCTTTGATACTGGGTAGAAATCTCATATGAAACGCTGCTACCACTCACCTGTGGCTTCTCCATCTCCAGACCGTTTCTCCCCACCACCTGCTATTTCACTCAGGTAGAGCCCAGCTTTTGTGTCCCTATGTTGCCACCCTCTATCACCCCAACGCTTGTCATCATTTGATAATTCATTATTGGGCTAAATTCCCTGATCCTGGCAGGATGGTCAGTCTGCTTTGTTTTGTTTTTATTTACCTATATATTTTTCTCTGCTCTCCTCCCTCCCTCCCTCCCCTTTTCCCTTCGACCCACTCCCATGATCCCCATGCTCCCAATTTACTCAGGACACATTGTCTTTTTCTACTTCCCATGTAGATTAGATCCATGTATGTCTCTTTTAGGGTCCTCTTTTCTGTCTAGGTTTTCTGGGGTTGTGAATTGTAGGCTGTTTTTTTCTTTGCTTTATGTCTAAAAGTCACTTATGAGTGAGTCCATATTATATTTGTCTTTCTGGGTCTGAGTTACCTCACTCAATAAGATGTTTTGTAGATCCATCCATTTGAAATCAAATCTGGACATGAAAGCAGAATCCAGTACTATTTACATGGAGGAGGAGGAAGACAATCAGGAAGGGGAAGAAGGGACATCAGGGAGTACTGGAATGGAATATGAGCAAAGTACAGCTATATACACACATAAATATGCACATACATTTGTGAACATGGAATAATGAAAATTTTGCATAGTAAATAAATAAATTAAAAGTTGAGTTTCTTAGTTCCTTTATCTTTTCTTTTGCAGAAAATCTCAGTACTAATGTCTATAATGTTATGATATTTAATATATACATACGTAATCAATATGTGGAAAATATTGGAGTGTCCGAGCCAGTGTAGCTTCTAGGGCTTCCATTCAAAAGTACCACAAACTAGATGCTTTCCAAAACAAAAGAATTTATATTCTCAGTGTTGGAGACTAGATATCTTAAAGTGGTGGCAGCTTCCCCTACCCCCATCTTCTAGAATGGTCCATGGTCTGGTTACCTGTATAGCTTCCTTTGGAGAGCATTGAGGACATTCTCCTCTGTGATAACCTTCCATTCTAGAGAGTTTACACTTCCTGGAACCCAACCACTATGATCGCCACAACCTATCTGATCAAGGGGGCAGGTGATTTATCAGAAGTGTGAGGTTCCTTTTCAGGTGTTGTCACTTGTTCCTGTAGGACCAAGCTAATCCAGGAGAGAGAGAGGCAAAGGCCATGGTGGTGGCTTTCCTCTTAGCTACTCTGTCCTCATTAACTTTGGCCTCCAAGTATGACTGTTGTAAGCCCAGATCAGTTACATCAGTCTTGAAAAGTGAAAACTAGTTTAAAATTTACTTGTTACCGTGGGGCGTGGTGGCACAAGCCTTTAATCTGAGCACTAGAGGCGGAGGCAGAGAGATCCCTGTCAGTTTAAGGTCAGCTAATGTTAATCAGTGAGACCCAGTGTTAAAAGCAAAACAGCCTCCCCACAAACAAAAATACCATCCAACATACCACTCAAATCAAAAATCATATGTTTTTTAACCAGAAATATATTTACATACCTATAGCCCTTTATATCTTGTTTTCACACTTGTTGACTCCTTTAATTTTTAGACCATGAAAACCTGAACACATTTGATTATTTTAAATATTTTTGACAATTTCATACCTGTATATGTGGAAATTTGGTCATTTTTATGCCCTGCTGTCTCCTGTTGAAATTCTTCTTTCCACTTTAATGCCTCCTCCTGTGTGATTCACTAAGTTAAATTAGATTTGTTTTACTTAAACATAGATGGAACACTATTTACTGGACTGTGGGTGACCGATCAGCGACTACACCACTAAGAAAATTGACACCCGCCCCAACAACCATCAACTGTCAATAGACCCTCAGGGAGGGGCGAGACCTCATGGAGCCTTCCTCCATCCATGATTAAATGGTCACAATTTTGTCCAGATAAACAGAGCTGCAGTGAGTTTATGAGTACAGGAGCTATGTCGTGTCTCCCCTTTTCATGTTCTCTTTGATGATCTTTCCGGAGCCATGGATGGTATGATACAGATGTCTCATTTAGGGCAAAGCACTCCACCATCACTTATTGTTAGCATTTCGTCGAGTTATGGTTTTCTACATTAACTGCCACCTGCTGCAGTAAGAAGCCTCTCTGATGAAGTCTGGGGAAAGTACTAATGTCGAATGGCAACCAGAAGCTGAACATCTCATCAGTTTAAAATCTTTTACAAAACAGATCTACCTGGAGGGCTATAAAAGCTTAAATTATCAACTATTAGTAATATCTCTTTAGTATCTAACAAATTGTTTTGTGACATTGTACAAAGTCAAGGTAGTATCTTCTCACTTCACTTTTAAAATAAACAACTCATTGTATTTGTTTAAATCTTATGAATTAAAAGTAATTTGAACTAAATTTATGTTTACTCTTGTTTACTTTCAGGCTGACTTAAAGTAAGCATACTATATAGCTTATTTCTACAGTTCTCTCACAAAATTTCAAGTCATATAACTACATGGTAAGACAGTGCTGGAGATACCACATGGCTTACCTGAAGAACACAGAGAGAAATCAGTACTGCACTGACTGGCAAGTTTCTTACCTTCAGGAAAGCTTCCATAGTCATTGAAGTGCTATCCAGGCTGATGGGGAAGACAAGGCATCAGTGTCTTACTCAGCATTGAATACTACAATATTGACTTCCCAAGCAAAATGTACCACTGGTACAATAGAGGCAGGACTGTTAATGGGGTAACTAGCCACTTTCTGATCGTATTTAAGGTTTGTTCTGCAGGATAGAATGCCATGCCTGATCCTATAATACTGGTCAAAAGTCCACGGTTTGGATGGTCAAACAATTATTATTGTTATTTTGCTAAATGGTCAAATTGCCAAAATGTCATCTAAACATTTATGTTTGTATCCAGAGACATGGGCTTTTCTCAACTTTGGACAGAGATTCATAACTTGTCAAGGCACTGAGCATAAGAGACTGTGAGTACTTTTCCCTAAATGGAACATCTTTAACAAGCTCCCAAAGTCTCAGGGATTGCTGTGAAAGAGGAGACAGAAAGGATTGAGAAGAGACAAAGAATGAAGAGGAGGGAATGCATGAACTCACAGCAGCTGGGGTGCCTGCAGAAGGCCTGCACAAGATCAAACCAATCAAAATTCCGGTGTAGCCAAGGGAGGTGCTGCTCTCCAAGGCCCACCCACTACTGAGGAACTATGGGGAGCTGATAACGGCTGGGGGAGGGATGATCATTCTTCCTTGAGGATATGGCCACTAGTAGGTGTTGTTTTTTTTTTTAAAAAAAAAAATGCTGCAAGATCCCCGCGGCAGTAGGCAGCAGAAATGCTGTAGGTCCCAAATGGTGGTGGTGGGCCATGTGGCAGCAGGCAGCAGGCCCTGGGATCAGCCAGTCCCAGGCAGAGAGCTGCTGGTCTCAGAGCAGTGGTGGCGGGCCACGTGGCAGGCCATGTGGCAGCAGGCAGAGGGCCTCAGGCAGAGACGGCTGCTAGTCCCTGAGCAATGGCTGGTTCCAGGCAGGGAGACACATGGAGGGCAGGCAGAAGACAGAGACATGGATAGACAGGACATGAAGGGTGAGGTTGAATGTTTATTCAGGGGGTTATGGAGGAGGAAGGGTGAAGGGGAGAGAGAGAGCGAGAGCGAGAGCGAGAGCGAGAGCGAGAGCGAGAGCGAGAGCGAGAGAGAGAGAGAGAGAGAGAGAGAGAAGACGAGAGAGAGAGAGAGAGAGAGAAGACGAGAGAGAGAGAGAGAAGCAGAGAAGTGGGGAGAGAGAGGCAGAAGCGAAGCTGCCTCTCCAAGAGGAAGATGGAAAAGGGAGTGAGCTCAGGCTGGAAGCTGAAGATCAGCCTGGCTCAGCGGATGGGGAGGGAGTGGGTGTGGCTTTTCTCTTAAAGGGACCAAAACCATAACATTCCCAGGTCTTCCTTATAATAAAAAAGCAGATTAGATCTCTTAAAGGGACCAAAACCATAACAGTAGGTTTCCCATGCCAGTAGATGACACCACATCCATGTACATGTGAAATACTAATTGGAGTTAGTGGGTTAGAGGAGGAGGCGAAGGAGGAGGAGGAAGATGTGAAGTTGGAGTGTGTGGGGGGAACTGGAAGGGAGAAATGGAATAGATATGATAATTTTATGTGCTGGGAGCAAAGACCTGTATTTTGATCTTAGTCACAAATTAAGTAAGATATTCACCTCTGCAGGGCAAGTTCGAGGCCTAGGAAATTAACCCAGTATCTTATCTCCCTGTGAGACCTGCAGGCCCCAGGCTTCAGAAGCAACTAGCATTTCCTTTGTTAGTTAACAGTCATAGACCCTCAGAGTTCTCTTTATCTCTTTCTCGCAGCCAGAGGCAGCTCCAGACCTCACATTCCATCAGTCCCGACTTTCCAGCATCCTACCCTCCCCTGCCTGTTTGCTATATAAATGCTCCTGAGAAAAAATAAAGTTGGCAGCTTGATCAGAAATTCAGACTTGCTGTCCATTTCTTGTGTCTCTTTGTCCCTTCATTCCTCTCCTCCAGGGCAAATTCAGTTCTATTCGTGTCCCGCTGGTCAGGACATGTATACATGTATGAAAGTCTCAAAGAATAACAGAATATCAAATAAAATATGCAGACTAGCTAGACAATCAGACAAAATGATATATAAACAATTACATAGACACTTGAATAAGAAACTCAAACAACACACGGCATGATTCCATTTAATCAGAGCCCACTCAGTTGAAACAAGACAGACAATTTTATCTCCAATACATAGAGTTTAAATTAAACATTGAGTGACATCCTGTGATGGCAAACAGTTGAAAAGTAAGCTTATGTAGACATGAATTAAAGAAACATTTGTAGGAAATAATCAGACACTGAGCTAAAAAGTTTGTATCTCTTATTTAGTGGGGAGCAATGTGATAACATTTTGAGGTCAGGGTCTTGGATTCAAGCTTGGACCAGTTTTTAAATATGTCTCAGGAGTAAGTCAGAAAGGAGGGCCTCAGACATGGGTCCTACTGAAAGTATAACATTTCTCAGAAGGTATTCAGCTTGTCAGTGACCCTCTTTCATTATCAGGGATGGGACCCAGTCCCACAATAGCAACTCCCAAGTGTGCTTTTTCCTGAGAATCTCTAAGAAAAAGGACCTTCTCAGCTTATAGAAGTGAAATTTGTTTCATTTCAGCGCTAAAGACATCCAATTGGGTCAGGCCAGACTGACCTTAAAGGAAACTGCACAAACTGAAACTGGTTGAAGAGAAATGAGGAAATTCACTCTCCTGGTAGGATAAAAGCCCAATTTCCCATGTTATCAAATTGGGAAAGGATGATTAAGAGATGGATCAGTGGCAGCCAAATACCACTGGTGCTGCTTCTCTGTCCATCGGGCAAATGTTGGAGGAAAGAAAGTCTAGCAGAGGGGGGGATTTGAAGGCATCTGCTTCACAGATAGATGGTGGGTGCGTAGGGAAGCCTCTAATGCCCAGGTGTGCAGCACCAGCAGGCCACAGGCCAGGAGGAAGCTGAGGGCCTGTGCAGGTAGGTCTGTAAGCACTTGACTCATTCAGCCAGATGCCTGTTTATTTTCTTAGTTACCCTACTTCATTTTGGTGCTCTTTCCCAGGAGCATGTGGAAGAACCAAGTGTTATCAACAAGTGCCCCACGAGTGTTCCCATTGATTTGAATAGCAGAACAAAAATGAAGGAGGGGAGCCGATAAGGAGGCAAAGCAGGGAGGCAACAGGATTCTAAAACTGGAACATGACAGCAGAAAAATATCTGAAGATTAAATCCTTCAAAAGAAATCTTAGACAAATGATAGCCGCTGAGGTTTTACTCAAATGAGGATTTTAGAGTTTTTACTTTGTGTCCTATTTTGGTTTCTGTTGTGACAAAATACTGACTACAAAATGGGCTTGGGGAGGAAATGGTTTATTTTATCTTATCATGAAGGCAGGAACTCAAGGCAGGATCCTGGAGGCCGGAGCTGAAACAGGGACCATGGAAGGGAGTTGCTTTCTGTCTTGCTCCCTATGGCTCACTCAGCTTGCTTTTTAAATACAACCCAGAAGTATTTGCCCAAGGATGGCGCCAACAGCATTTATGTAAGATCTACTCATGGGTGTGAAATGTCTCACTTAGTAAAAGGATAAGGCAAAACTCTTTTAAACCCAGTTTTTAAAAAAAAATCATTACTAAGAATAAGAACAGATTAGTTATTGAGAATAACATTATTGTATACAGAGAGTCTGGCATTACTTTATCTCAGTGAATTGAATTTTGACTTGAAAAAGTTCAATAACTTGATTATAACTAACTTAGTTATACCTGTGTTGCTTTTCTTCTCTTTTTTTTCTTTAGAAAGCAGGCAGAAAATCTCTATCTCAAAAACAGAATATAACCTGATCATCAATAGCATAAAAATCAAAATGTTTAGCTGGTCACACAGAACTAAAACAATATTCCTTCCCTTCCAGGGCTAAATAGCAGAGGAACAGACACCTTATAGGTGAGATCTCCTTTGCAATATCACTAGGATCCAACACTTCTTACTCTTCTAATTCATAGTGAGGTCAAACGGCATTTCCCATATTTGTTTGTGTATCAGAAAGAAAGGGGAAAGGATAAAGATAAAAGAAATACTAAATCCTGGGTCATCTACCTGCCGATCTGCCAATCTGGAATATAGTTCCCTTCCTGGGTCAGGCAGTATGACATCTGAGGTCTATAGCAAAGGTTTCCCTGCTTTTTGATACCTTGCCTACCTGACGTTTCTGGTAAATAAGTCTTCATTTATGACTATCTTTGTTCTGTTACTATAAAGCTTCATGATGCTATTGCCAGGATTAAATATGTAGTTTGGAGTATACTCAGCCTGTATTTCTGGGCCGTGGCCTCTCGTATTTGGCTCTAGATTGTGGCTCTCAGCCTTCCTATTGCTGCAATCCTTTAATTCAATTCCTCATGCTGTGCTGACCCCCAATCACAAAATCATTTGGTGCTACTTCATAACTGTAATTTTGCTACTGTTACAAATCATGATGTAAATATCTGATCTGCATTCCCCCAAAGGGGTCATGAACCACATGTTGAGAACCACTGCTCTAGAATAAGTAATCTTATATCGCCTTTGTGGTAAGAGCTGTGATTCTTGCATAAGCAGTCACGGCACTCTAATTTATGGTACCCCCTAAAATCCACTTTCACTGGAACGGTAACCTCAATTGGAGCCAGGTACAAGCATGTACCTTTCATTTCAAACTGCCATGCACAGCTTCGCAATCATGTCCTAGAGGTCCTTCCATTCTAATAAACATCCTACCTGAAGGGAAGAGTGGGGTTATGTGCCAACTTCATTTCTAGATTGACAGTGGTTCTTACCTTCTTATTTATATTTAACAGAGAATACTTCAGGAATTAGGGCGACCTCGCCTGACACAAGCTCCAAGGTTTGAAATAGAAATGCATTTGAAAGATTTTTTTAGACTTACTTATTTTATTTTATGTGTATGAATATTTTGCCTGCATATATGTTTGTGTGTCATGTGAGTGCCTGGTGCTCATGGAGCTCAAAAGAGGGCATCATACCCCTGGAACTGGAGTTATGGATGGTTGTGAGCCACTGTGTGTGTGCTGGGAGCCAAACCCAGGTTACAAGAGCAACAAGTGCTCTTAACTGGTGAACCATCTCTTCAGTCCCTCATTTGAAAGACATTTCAGAATGTGTCCCTGGGGTCTTATATTCTCATAGAGAACCCTGTAGAAGTGTTTTCCCAGGATGAGATATCAAGATGGTCATAAGCCACTACAGCTCTAGTCTGAGAGGGCACAACTAATACTTGAGTTGGCGGCAGAACTTAGCATCATCTACATGGTTCTGGTTTTCCAGACTTGCAGAATATAAGAGTTACAGAATCTTAGAGTCTTGCCTCATGGTATTTAAGGAGATTCTACAAGGCAAGGCAGTTTGTTGCTAAATCAGATTTTCTGCAAGGAAGACATGGGAGGCTGAGGCATGAAGCTATTAGTGAAGCCTACATTTTAATGGATGTTGGGTTAGGATGACCTCAGGATGTTGGTGGTGACAAGAATATGGGATATCTGCTGAGGAAATACACATGTAATGACTATAGCTTATCAGGAGAGAAGCAGTATGTACCACAAATTATAAGACCAAAGTGGTTGGTCTACTCAAGCTTTTTGGAGCTCAGATGATGCCAACATGTATCCCAGATACAGGACATAGAGCTCTAAGATGTTTTACTTGCCCTGATTTGTTTTTTGTCTCGTTTTAATACTATCTTCCCTTGATAGCCCCATGTTCCTCCCTTTTAATTAGGAATGTTTACTCAGCACCACTGTGTATATGAAGTGTGTGGTTTTATTTTTACAGGGGCTTACACTAAGGGAAAACCTTAGCGTACAATCTTAGTAGGGGCTTTGAAGTTCAGAACTTTAAAATGTTTGTCTTAGTTTTCTTTCCTGTTATTATGATAAAATATTCTGACAAAGGCAGTGGAGAAAGGGCTTATTTGGCTCAAAGTCTCAGGTTATAGCCCATCATGGCAGGGCAGTCACAGTAAAGAGCAGAGCACAGTGGATTAATGCTAGTGTTTATTTAGCTTTTTCCTAAGTCCAGTGGAATGGTGCTGTCCACAGTAGGTTGGCCTTCCCACATCAATTAACCTAATTAGAATAATCCTCCACAAATCTCGCAAGACCCTATGGCTAGATGAAGAGCTATAGGCAATTAATGTCTGCTGAGAAAGGGAAAATCATTTTCTCTAGGGGAAAGCCCCCTGATAAGTTACTCAATTCCAGGGGGTCAGTACTAAATAATTATACATGCAGGCAACACTAAACAGAATCAGCAGGCAATATATACATGTTTATGTATATGTGCATAACAATAATTAAAGAAGAGCTCATGTATTTGAGAGGGAGATTGGGGAATATGGAAAGAGTTAGATATGGGAGAAGAAAGGAAGGAAATGATGCAAATACAGTACTCCTGTATGAAAATCTAAAAAAAAAAACTGAAACAAAGATAATCTCCCATATACATGTCCACAGGTCAACTTAATGTAGAGAATCCTTCCTTGAGACTCCCTTCATGGGTGATTCTATATTATGTCAAGGTGACAATTAAAAGGACAAGTCCTTAATCCCAGCACTTGAAAGGCAGAGGCAGAGGGAGGTAGATCTCTCTGAGTTCTGCTTAGCAAGTTCCAGGCCAATCAGACCTGAATAGTGAGTCTTTATCCCCCAAACAACCAAAAAATGAAAAAGAAAAACCAGCAAACAACCATAAAACCTAGCCATTACACTATTGTGACTATCAAGACTGTGGGGAATCTTGACAATGTAGTTTGCATTATGAGATGGGCATAAGCCTTTGGTGACCAGGAACAGATTGTTATGTTCTGACTCTGAAATGTCCACCACAGGTTAATGCACTGACTACATGTTCCCTAGTTAGCTGCTCTGTTGTGGGAAACTGTGGAACTTTTAACAAATGGGGCTTGCTGGTAGTGTTATGGTTTCCTTTCTCTTTAAGAGACAAGCCACGCCCACTCCCACTCCGCTCCCTCCCCCATCCACTGAGCTTCCGGCCTGAGCTCACCTTCTTTTCCATCTTTCTCTCAGAGAGGCAGCTTCGCTTCTGCCTCTCTCCCCACTTCTCTGCTTCCCCCTTCTCTGTCTCTTTCTCCTCTTCTCTTCTCTTCTCTTCTCTTCTCTTCTCTTCTCTTCTCTTCTCTTCTCTTCTCTTCTTCTTCTTCTTCTTCTTCTTCTTCTTCTTCTTCTTCTTCTTCTTCTTCTTCTTCTTCTTCTTCTTTTCTCTCTCTCTCTCTCTCTCTCTCTCTCTCTCTCTCTCNTCACCCTTCCTCCTCCATAACCCCCTGAATAAACATTCAACCTCACCCTGCATGTCGTGTCTATCCATGTTTCTGTCTTCTGCCTGCCCACCATGTGTCTCCCTGCCTGGGACCAGCCACTGCTCAGGGACCAGCAGCCGTCTCTGCCTGAGGCCCTCTGCCTGCTGCCACATGGCCCGCCACCACTGCTCTGAGACCAGCAGCCGTCTCTGCCATGGACTGGCTGCTCCCAGGGCCTGCAGTCTGCCGCGACATGGCTTGCCACCACTGCTCAGGCCACAGCTCTGGGACCAACAGCCATTTCTGCCTGGGACTGGCTGGTCCCAGAGCCCGCTGCCTGCCACCACATGGCCCGCTATCACCATTTGGGACCTACAACATTTCTGCTGCCTACTGCCGCGGGGATCTTGCAGCATTTTTTAAAAAATAATAACAGGTAGAAACTGATGATAAAGGAATGGACCTCCTGGTTCCAGTGTCTTTCTTAGTTTCACGGTCCACCACAGTGTGAACAGTCATAGCTACATGCCTCTGCCACTATAGACCAATGGCCCCACCTTGCCTTCCCTGCCATGATGGATAGCCAGGAAGCAAAATAACTCTTTCCTCTCTTTGAGTACTTTGGATGGAGCAATACAAAAGTGACTGATATAGGCAGTGTGGTCCTTTGAGATCCCTCATTATTAAATCCTAAACCCACTCAGAAGTCACCGCACACTCTCACCCCTGAGCCGTGGAAAGTTTCTCTCAAATTCTAGTATGGTCCATCCCCTTCAACCTTGAGCAGTGGGCCACCCCTCTGGAACACAGATGGTGGTCCCACCCCATCTGCCTTGGGACTATCCCTTTAGAACTCTGGTTGGTGGACTCCTCCCTTCAGCCTTAGGCAATGGATCCTCCCTCTGGACCTCTGGAAGTTGTTCTACCTCTCCATCTCTGGTCAGTGGACTCTCCCTCTGGAATCTTGAACCCCTATCATCTCTTGACAGTGGACCCTTCCTTTGGAACCCTAGTAATAGTCTCACCCTTTCAGTCCTGGAGAATGAGCACTTCCTCTGGAACCCTGGTAATAGTATCACCCCCCTCAGTCACGGACAGTGGATCCTCCCTTTGGAACCCTGATGGTTGTCCCTCTACCGAGCCCTGGGAAGTGAAACATCTGAAACTCTGGTAACGATTCCATACCCTCAACTTTGGATAGTCTCCCAGTGCTGTCAAGTGCTACTCCCAAATAAATACACAGAGACTTATTCTTTCTTATAAATTTCTGGCCTCAGCTTGGCTTATTTCTAGCCAACTTTTCTTAAATTATCCCATCTACCTTTGTCTCTGGACTTTCATCTATATTTTTATACCTTTCTTTACTTCTTACTCTGTGGCAGCTGGGTGGCTGTCCCCTGTTGTCACCCTCTTCTTCTCCTTTTCTTACTCCTCGATCTTCTCTTCCCAGATTTCTCCTCCCATTTATTCTATGCTTCACCTGATCTTTCTCCTGCCTATCTGTTTGTAGTTCAGCTCTTTAGAAGACCAAGCAGATGTTTTAGACAGGAAAAGCAACACAGCTTCACAGAGTTAAAACATCTTTGAAACACATCTTTACATCATTAAACAAATATTCCACAGCATAAACAAATTTAACACATCTTAAAATACTATTCCGTAACATCCTTCTTTGGAACTTAGACATTGGTCCCATTCATTCATCCCTGTTTAGTTAGTTTTAACTCTGAACCTGACTTACACCCTTCAGACCTAAGCAGTGACCTCATTCTTTGAAACCCTTATAGTGGCACCACTTCCTAAGTCTTAGGCTTTTCCTCTACCCCTCTGAAACTTAGGCACTAACCCCATCCCTCCCTCATGAGGCCTGGACCTGGCATTTGGCGCTCTGACAGTGTACCTACACCCCTAACCCTTGGAATAACACTTTACTTTAAATACTGGAAGAGTTACAACACCCTCAAAGATAGTGACCGAGTCTTCCTTCTGAACTCAGGTAGTGGTCTCCATCCATCCTGGGAGGCTGATCCCCTCTCTGGAATCTAAGAAGTGGTCTCAGCCTATTCAACGTGGGCAATGGTTCCTCTATGTGGAACCTTGGCAATTGCTTCACCTTCTTAGCTCTGGCCAGTGGATCTTCCCGCTGTTGTTTTGTCTGTTCTTAAAACCTCTTTGTTTTTATGCTGTGGCTCTGCCTTCTGGAACTCATGCAGCAATCCCTGTCCCCTAAACCTGGGGTATCAGATCATAGCTCGATGAACTCTATCAGTGTGCTCACCCTTCATCCCTAGTCTATGGCTCCTTACTTTTAATTAAGGCATTTTTTTCCCATTTTACTATTCAAAATGTGGGGTCCTGCCCTTTGTAATCCAGTTAGTAGTCACAATCCCCCAGGCCTTGACAGTAGCCCTGTCTCCTGGAAACCAGATCTGGGTAGTGTCATCTGACTTTAAAAGTGGTAGTGTTTTCTTTACATGAGCCCAGGGCAATAACCCTGTTCTCTGAGACTCAAATAATGGCCTTTCTCCTGTGCTGTTAGTGGCCCTAGATTCTGCTGACCCAGGTGGTGGTTGTATTCCCTCAGGCTTGTCCAGTGGATCCTCACTCTGAAACCCTAGCAGCAGTCAAAGAAAATAAGCTTTCTTCCTATGTCTAATAACTTGGTCCCTATTTCTGCCAGGGCCTCAGGGAAAGCACCATTTTACAATATTCGTCTTTTAAAGAATCCCTTTTTGGCAATTGTGTTAGTCACTTTGTATCACTGTGGTAAAATATCTGAGATAAACAACGTAGTAAAAGAAGGATTCTTTTGGCTCATGGTTTCAAACGTCTTGGCTCATAGTTGTTTTGCCCCATCAGTGTGGGCCTGTGATGAATATTGTGGTCAGATAGGATATAATAGATCAGAGATGCTCATCTCATAGCATTCGCAAAGTGGAGTGAGCAAGAAAAGAAGACCCTGGGAATAAGACATACCCTTTAACGACTCACTGCCAGTGATCTACTCCTCTAACTAGGTTCCGTCTCCAACAGCTCATTCAGGCATACCGTCATCAGTAGATTGACCACATTGATGATGATAGCATCTTTGAGTCCAGTCTCAAAGGCACCAACTGGGGACCAATGTGAATCTTCTCTTTAGAGTCTTAACCAGATCACCATAGCAGTGTAGGCTGTTGCTGTGAACTTTTTATAGTCTTCAAACTCTACCTAATCTCAAAGCTCTTTCCACATTTAAAATTATTTATGGCTGTAGTATCCGTACTCCCAATGCCAAAGTCTATGCTGGTGTCCTAAAGCTGCCACAAGAAGTATAGCAGTACACAGTGGGTGACCTAAAATAATAGAAATTCCTTGTATCACAGTTCTGGAGTATGCAAGTCAGGAATTAAGATGTCAAGTAGGCCACAATCTTTATGAAACCTGTAAGGGGGAAACATTGCCTTTCCCTAGCAGTTGATAGCTTGCCAGCAATCTTTTTGTTTTATTTTTAATTGCTGCATAACTCCAGTTGTTTGTCACATGAAACTCTGCCTATATATGTCTGTATTCACAGAGCCCCCTTCTTATCAAGAGATCACAGATAGTGGTTTAGGAACTCACCTTTCTCCAATAGTCATCAATTATACCTGCAATGTTCAGAGGTACCAAGGTTCTGAGGCTCCGCTTATTTTTCAACATATAAAAGTTCCTGATCGGGTGTGGTGGACTGCCAACCATAGGGAAATCAAACAAAGTAAGAGTGGGATGAGGAGGGCATCATATCTTTGGAGGGAGACCCGGAGCCATGTGCAAACAGACATTTCCAAATAACCACTCAGAGGCTTAATATTACTTACAACTGCCCACCTGAGAGCTCAGACCTGTTACTAGCTAACTTTACACTTAAATTAACCCATAATTCTTATCTATGTTTAGCCAGGTGGCCTGGTAACTTTTCTCAGTATGATTTGCCCATCTTGCTCTCTGCGTCTGCCGGTGACCTCTGTCTCTGCACTTCTCCTTCCCATCATCCTTAGTTTGGTCACTCTGTCTATACTTCCTGCCTGGCTACTGGCCAATCGGCATTTTATTCACCTATTAGGTGACTAATCTTTATAGTGTACAAGAGGGTTGTTTTACAGCAGTGAAGGAGGCTGGATTTTGTTTTGGAGGCTGGATTTTTATATTCAACTTTTTAATTAATTAATTCTTCTCTCATATATGATATCCTAACCACAGTTTTCCCCCTCTCCTCTCCTCTTAGTCGCTCCTTCCTCCCCTCTCCATCGGATCCACTCTTCCTCCATCTCCTTCAGAAAAAGGTAGGCCTCCCATTAATATCAACTAAACACAGCACAAGTTGCCGTAAAACTAGGCTCCTACCCCCATATTAAGGCTGTACAAGACAACCCAGAAGGAGGAAGTGGGTCCCAAAAGCAGGCCAAAAAGTCAGGGAGAGCCCTTGTTCCCACGGTTAGTACCCTCAGGAACACCAAGCTACACAACCATAACATATGCAAAGGACCTAGCTCAGACCCATACAGGCTCCCTGTTTGTCCATTCAGTCTCTGTGAACCCCTGTGAGCCCTGCTTAGTTGATTCTGTGAGCTGTTTTCTTGTGGTGTTTTGGCCCTTCTGGCTCCTACAATCCTTCTTCCCCTTCTTCAGCAGGATTCCCAGAGCTCAGTCGAGTGTTTGGCTGTGAGTCTCTGTATCTGTTTCCACCAGTTGCTGAATGAAGCCTCTCTGATGACTACTGGGCTAGGCACCAACCTATGAGCATAGCAGAATATCATGGAAACATGTAAGCAGACATGGTGCTGGAGAAGTAGGTGAGAGTCCTACATCTTAGAGGCAACAGGAAGTGGTCAGTATCTTGAGCATATATGAGACCTTAAAACCTGCCTCCACAGTGACACACTTCCTCCAACACCACCACATCGAGTCTACAAGAACACCTTCTAATAGTGGCACTCCCTTTGGGGGACCATTCTCTTTCAAACCACTGCACTGGTCATGTTTAGTTCTATACTGAGTTTCTGGAGTATCCAGTCCCTGGTTCCTGGTTCTCCAAGAAGTTTCAGGCATGGGCTCCCTCTCATGGTATGGGTCTCATGTGGATCAGACATTGGCTGGCCACTTCTACAACTTCTGTGCCACCTTTACTCCAGGATATCTTGTAGGCAGGACTAATTGTAGATTGAAGGTTTTGTGGCTAGATTGGTGTTCCAGTTCCTCCACTGGAAGCCTTGCCTGGTTACAGGAGATAGTCTGTTCAGGTTCCATACTCCTCATTAGGAGACTTTGCTAGGGTCCCCCTCATAGATTTCTGGGAGTTTGCATTGCTCTAGGTTTCTATCTCATCCCTGAAATGCCCCCCCCCAGTTCCAGTCATTTCTCTCCGTATTCTCTCCCTCGCCCCCTCAATCCCTCCTATTCCTATCCCCAGCTGGCCCCAGTTCACCCGTGAACTAACCTTGGGAAATCTTGGGGAGGGAGTCTGAGCATGTGTGAGAGTGGTGTCAGGTCTCTGAGCCTGAGCAGAGTGAGCGAGCCTTGGTTGTACATAGGAGAAGGCTAGGAATCTGCCGTGGCTTTTCAGATCCCAAGCAATGGAAGGGGGGAGGGGCATCTATGAAAAATAGGGGGGGGGGCTTTCTTGGGCTTCTGAGGTCCAAGGAAGGTGAGAAAATTTTCTGCACTCGCAGTCATCCTGGCACCACATCAGTGAGAACATTCCTGAGACAATGAGTAGAACTTGAACGAAGTCTGAAAATCAGGTTTATATAGGAAAGCATCCTTTGCTCGCCTTAAATAGTGAAGGATTTGGTGATAGTGACATCAAACTGAAAACCAGGAAAAATGATCTGAGCCTTACTTAACAACTGTTTTTGCACATTTCAAAATAGAAGAGAACTAAAACCCAAAGGAACTATGGCAAAAAAATATATTTCTAGAGACTTGGGAGTATGTTTGCAATTTTTATTATGATGATACTCACAATTTTATATGTAATTTAAAATATTCTAAAATAAAAATATTATAAACTAGCAGGAGTGCATGCTTAGTGTAGAAAAAAATAAGACAGTAAATAACTCATGAATTCTTGTTCAAAGATAGTAACACTGGGTATATTTCCTTAATAATAAAACGTGAATGACAAAAACCAACTATGATTTATGCTGTAAGCCTTTGAAAGGAGGGTGATTATTTTAAGCTACAGTGAGGTAAGTCATTTTCCTTTTTTATTGTTTAGAGGAAATACAATCGTGGAGACTGGTGTTCTGCTTGCTTGGTCATTTGTCAGTCACCGTTCAAGTCACTAGAGGGCGCACTCTTACCAAATGCCATGAAAGTTCTGAAAATACAGTCCTGTCACAGTTTTTTGAAAAAACCTTTCAAATAGATTCCCATCCATCTTCTAACATACCAGCATGCTGTCCTGGCATCTTTTAAAATGTATTTTGTGCCTGTTTCTTTTTATGTGGGCTCTATTGTCACTCACATCATGGCTGTCAAATACTGCATTTTTCCATTTAAATCTATTTCTTCCTTAGTTCCAAGCAGTGACATAAGCCGTCTTGCGGTTTTCTATGTTCTCCTCATAATTTTCTCATGCTCGCATCGAAGTAGCATCGTCCCAACTTCCTTACCAGTCCCAGATCCTTTACCTTCCCATCATAGGTATGAAATTTTATTTTATATGTTAAAATCTGTGAGCTTGACAGCTCCCAATAAAGAGATAAGAAAGATGCTCCTGGTTTTAAAGCCAAATCAGTCTTGTTGTTAGGGCATGTGTGGGAGAGGGCAGGAGCTAAGTAGTGGGAGAAAGTTTCTCTGGGTAGCAGTCTTCCTCTGGGAGTCTTGGCCATGACACAAGCCCCTTGGCAGATCCAAGTCATGGTGACACTATGGTGCTATAGTAGCTATGGCAGCCACATGCCAGTTTGCTGAAATCCTAGGATTCCTCAAGGATTTGATCTGAATTCCACTAGGTTTTAAAACTCTCAACCTATAGCAAAGGAAACCATACCTACTAAAATGGAGACCCACCTTATTTTTCAAACTTTGGAATACTATTGCTATCTTAGCACTGAGTTCTCAGATTCTTTTATAGTTCACTGACTAATAATAATTGCTGATTATTCCTCGAATACTCTCAGTGTGGCTAACACTTGGTGCGTATCCTCTGATTTCATAATATGGTGAAAATGCTTTTACAGACGAGGAAGAGACACCTACGAATCTTCATTTAATTGATTACTTAAATTAGGGGATACGAACAGTGGGTCCATGCTGCTGATGGGGAAGGAGAAGAAGAGTTGGGGTGAATAAAGGGGATGGTACAAGTCTTGTGATGGCTATTCTTGGTTGTCAACTTGACAGTATCTGGAATGAACTAAACTCCAGGATGACACAGCTTCAATCTGGGCCACACCTTCTCCTGGAAGCCTATATAAGGACAATGGAAAAAGGGGTCATTCATTCTTCACCTGGTTGCCTTCACCTTGCCAGCACATCCATCCCTTCACTGGCATTGGAGACTGCTTCTCTGAGACTCCAGCATGTACTGAAAAGCAGCTGAGCTAGCCAGCTTTGTGGACCGAGCAACTATTGGACTCTTCGACTTTCCTTTCACAGCTAGACAACGTTGGACTGCAACCTGTAGGTCATTCCATAAGTTCTGTGACTCTAGAGAACCATGGCTAATACAAGTCTCTTATTACAAACGAAACTGGAGATACAGGGTTCTGAACACCGACACCAGAGCTGACTTAAAGGGTTGACAGGATCATTTCAACGTTCAGCTGCCGTATTGAGGCCAAGAAGACAGTTAAGGGAGGATATCTGGAAAATTAGGTAAGCGCTTCATTGGTTCAAGCACAAAGTACTGGCTAGCTTAAAATGACAGAGATGTATTCACTTCACAGATCTGGAAGCCACACGTCTGAAGTCATGGTGATCCAGGGCATGTTCCCACCTAGAACTGTGGTAGAGCCTTCTCTTGCCTCTTTTTAGCTTGAGGAGGTGGCTTTCCGTTGCAGCATTCCGGTCGCGAACAATGTTTTCATATAGCTTCTTTCCTGTGTGTTCACAAGGCTGTATCCTGTCGGCGTCATTTCCATAATGACAACACTCATACTGGATTAAGGGCTGACCCTGCTCTGATGTGACTCCAGTGTAACTCGTTCTAACTTCCCTGTTTACCGCTCATTCTAAAGAAGCTCACAATTCTGATGTATTGGAAGGCTGTGACTCTTAAAGTAAGTACCCTATATATTCTGCACACGTGCCTATTTTGTGTGCTTGCTCCCAAGAACGTGGCACTATTTTGAAGCTGTCAAGCCCCTAGGATGTGGGTCCTAGCCAGCCAAAATAGCTCATGACACGCAGATCTTTGAAGGTCATACCTGTCCCTAGTTTCTGTTTTTTGTCTGCCACCATGTGAATTCTTGTTTCCATCAACTTTTACCACCACAGACAGAGCCACTCTCCGGTGTCTTCCTGGTTAATAGGAACTAAAACTGTGAGCCAGAATAAACCCTTCCTCTTGGAAATTGCTCTTGTCAGGAATTTGGGTCAGTGATGCTAAAAGTAACCAACATAAACAATATTCAATGGGGAGCACAATTTAAATCACAATAGGAGATCATTGTAGTAATTTGAATCAGAGATAAGGGGAGTTTGAGTTTTAGTGACTGCAGGAGCGGTAGAGAGAATCGACCTAGTTTGAATATGTATCAAGTTAGAACCCAGCATCTTGGATGACGAACCAGGAGCATGCCTACAAGAAAGGGAATAATCAAAAATGTCTCTAAGGTGTTTGGCCAGAGGAACTAGGAGGGAAGATGTTAGCAACAAGTGGTAAATAGAGGGGAAGATTTAGGGAAACTCGTAGTTCAATTTTGAGCAAGTGACATTTGAAACGTCCACCAAGCAGTTACATATATGAGGCTGGGCTCGAGGAAACAATGGGTCTAGAGTGACTCTCGGAGAACTGAGAGCTTATTTGTGATTTGGGCCGTAAAATTCTGGTCACGATTGATTGTTGGGTGTACATATAGTGAGGCTGAGGAGTTGAATTGTTCTCAGTTCAGAATATTCCAGGTAAAAATGATTGGAGGAGGGGAATGGAGAGAGCCAAGGATGGAAGCCGAGAGTGGTTATAATTATGGCCACGGGATTCGACTCACATAAACATGGAAGTAAGGATAAGAGGATGCTGCTGTTGAGAATGAAGCGTGATTAATAAAAGCTCAGAATAAGAAACTGGGGTTCAACCCGAAGATCCAAAAGGCAAAACAGTCAGCTATTGGCTCTTACCTTGACCTCAGTCTGAAATGGTGATCCTGCCTTCAGGAATCTCATAAGGAGACTGCGTCTGAGAGCTGTATCTCCCTCCACCCCGACTAACATTCCTCTCTAGGGCTGGGATCAAAAGCGTGCACCACTGGGATTAAAGCCATGCAGCACCTGATTTCTATGGCAACTAGAGTGGCTTCTGGGATTAAAGGTGTGTGTCATGATGGCTATTAGGATTAAAGGTGCATGTCATTGTGGCTACTGGGATTAAAGGTGTGTGGCCTGTAAGGCTGACCATTGAGACTCCTTTTCTCTCAGATCTTTTGGCAGTCTTTATTTATTAAAATACATTTGAAATGCCACTACAAGGGAGCAAAAAGATTGTTATATGTGGAAGACTGTAGATGGAATGAGGGAGAAAAAGAGCAGGATGCTTAAATTGTGGCTTTTGGTGGGTAGTGATGGTGCACGCCATTAATCCCAGTACTAGGGATGCAGAACAGGCAGATCTCCATGAATTCAAGGCTAGCGGGGGTGGTGGTAGCTAACACTAGCCAGAGGACAACTTTTTGTAGTATAGGAGTTCAAATAACTGAGGGGCATGATGTTACATGGATTATGTTTTTTTTTTTGAAATAAAGACTGTATATATGAGTGTAGATTCCATCCAGATATTGAAACCACTAAGAATGATGTCTGGAGTTGTAAAAACAAAAAGTGAACCATAAACTAATGCCATTAATAATAATGGTTTCCCTGTTCAGGAGGAGGGTGGATAGCAGCAATAGGAAGAGGGTAGACAGCATCAGTAAGATGCAATAGAGGGTATAGCAAGGAAAGAAAGTGATGTAATGAGCTAAGGCAAGGGATTCTGGACAAGAATTAAAGAGAAGGGCATTGTGACATGTGTTCTGCCTCTGAGTCTGCTAGAAATACAAATAGCCTTTATGTTGAAGTTGAGGAGGTTTTCCGAGAAAGGGACAGAAAGCTAAGCTTTTAAGAGGTTGAAGAAAATTAGAGGAATTCATTTCTTTGTGAGTGATAATGGATGCTTTAAGGTGTGTGAACCTTTTTCAATGAGCGAAGTTAATAAATGCGTTTAGAGCATGTCAAATCCTGACAGCATCTTCTGGAGGCAGACGGTCAATTCTAACAGGTGGCATCATCTTGAGGCTGCTGCCTTCTGTAGCAAACAGTGTTTGATAATGGAGGAGGTAGAATGGTGCTGTTCCCAGGAACATGTGACCTTCTTAAGCCATGTGTCAAGAGAAGACTTGATAGGTCACACAGGCTGTGTCGGGCTGTCCTTGAGCAGTTGGAATCTTTCCCTGTCCTGTCACTCCTTGTCTCTTCCATCCCATCCTATCCAGTCCCTTTCTTCCTGTATGTGGGAAGAACAGGGTCTTGAATATTGTCCCAGCCGGTGAACTCCTGTGCTCCAGAGGACCTCCAGCTACAGTCTCTCAAGTAGCTGGGACTGCAGGCCAGAATCTTCATGCTCAGCTAGTCGCTTTTGTTTGCTTAGTCTATTCATGACTTTAAAATTGTATACTCGTATTTGTTTGTAGAAATGATACATGATCATTATCAAATATTTAAGGAATGGAGGAAAGCATAATGAGAAATTCCGAGGAACTCAAATAACTCATTAACACAGGGCGAGCACTGTCTCAGACATACCTATGCATTTTTTTTACACTTGTAGCTACTTTGTAGGACCCCAAGCTTCGTTAAAAGTGTTTTTTTTTATTATTGCAAACAATTTCAGTGCTATAGATTTATTCCAATCTTCTTTGCAAACAAGGAAATTACATTCGAGAGAAAGAATAAGATTGGTTCAAGGTTATTCATTCAGGCGATTAAGCCAAAATTTATTGACTTCTCAGTTGCCACCCTCCACCCTGAAACACACACATATACGCACACACTAGGGGTGGCACCTAGGGACCACACCTTCTTAGCAGGTGCTGTGTTGTTGAGCAGCTCCAGTGTCCTCGTCTCTGATATCCACATCCTCAGTTCTTTCACCATATAGACCGCTGGGTAGTTAATTTTGTCTTTGCCTCATCTAGTCATTAATTTTCCAGGCAAAAAAAATTGTCATGTCTCTAGAGGTGAACAAATGATACAGAATCTTTGGCCTTTGGATGACCTTGCAAGGCTTGCATTCTATTCAATGCAAAGAAAGTATGCGCTGGATTCCTTAACTTTCTCCAGTGTGACAAAGGCCCAGGTAACAGTGCATTAGTTTATAATTCCAAATCCTTTAGTAATGATAGGGAAGCAAAGCATTAACTGTTCAATTTAAAAATCATACCACCAGTGCATCGAAATAGCAAATGAGCACTTGAAAATAAGTATTAACAAAACTCATGAGGTACAGGATACTTTTCTATTACTTTAGGTTCTCTCAAATTAATTTTGTTGCATCTCTTTAAATTTTATTGTGTATATGGTTCTTTTGCCTGCATGGATATTTGTGTGCCACATGCATGCAATGTCCGTGGAGGCCAGAGGAGGGCATCATATCTCCTGGAACTGGAGTTACAGATGGCTGTGAACCACCCTGTAGGGTGTTGGAAATGGAGCCTGAGTCCTCTTGTCTCTGCTTCCTTTGATGCTGGGGTCATGGGCATTTATGGGGAACATTAGCTCCTTATGTGGGTGCTTGGATCCAAACTCTGGTCCTCATACCTGGATCAAGTGCTGTTAATGACTGAGACATCTTTCTAGCCCTGAAATTTGGTTTTTAGTAATAGAGCAATTGTGTAATGAATGCAAGAATTCAGACAGTACATAATCTTCTATGCATTGTAAAGAATAAAAGTTCCTTATACCCTACTTTCCAACTCCAGACCATAGAAGGAACTACTCACATACTGGTGTAAGTATTTTCAAGTTCCTTTCTGTGTATTTACCAATTCTCTCTCTCTCTCTCTCTCTCTCTCTCTCTCTCTCTCTCTCTCTCACACACACACACACACACACACACACATTGCACACACACACTGCTTGTTTATTGTTCTAAGCCCAGAGTGGTTGGAAGTTTACAGTTGAAAGTGAAAAAAATTCAGCCGTACGCCAGTTCCTCTGGATTTAGTACCCAATGCTTGAAATGTGAGCAGATGCTGAGGGCTATTAATGAAGTTCTTGAAGGGAGGCCCATTTGCGTATATTGTAAATGTGAGGCCAAAGTTGAATGTAGTGGCCAACTGAACAGCTGGCATGAAGAACATGTTTGCAAGTTGATGGGCTGTGGGAAGCATATCCTCTAGGGCAATGTGCAGCATTTGGCAATGTACTGTTATTCAGAAAATGGAAGCAACACATAGAATTTTATAACCATTTAAACTCAGTTGCAAATGGAATAAATATAAAGAAACATTTGAAAAAATATACTGATAGGGTCTAAATACATCTGTGTTTTCTATTTTATTAAAAATTGTGTGTGTGTGTGTGTGTGTGTGTGTGCGTGTTCACAACCCTGTGTGAATGCAGGCACGCCCATGCTGTGGCATGCATATGGAGGCCAGAAATCGACTCTGGTGTATTGGTTTTCTTCACTTCGTGGGATCTGGGCACCAAACTCAGATCATCAGGCTTGTGCAAAATTCCTTCTATCTGCTGAGCCATCTCACTAGCCCTTACATTTTCCTTTAGTGTTTCATTAGCACATACTAACTATCCATAATAATGAGCTTCATTTATGTCATTGTCATACAATGAAAATCATATTAGATATCATTTATCCTTCCTTACCCTCATGAATCCCTTTATATTTCCAAGCATCCTCTTTTCTACTTTCATATTCTGTGTGTGTGTGTGTGTGTGTGTGTGTGCAAGTATGCATGCGTGTGTGTGCTTGCGTATGTCCCAAAAGAGTTTTGTTAGGGTTATTTATAGAAACGTGGGCCCCTTACTGGGGTCCACATCACTGGGGAAAATGTCTTCCCCTCCCTATCAGCCACTACCTGGCTATAAATCCCAAGGGAGGGGTGGGGCCCTGGAGCCTCTCCCCTTCCCACAACTCTTGGTTAATAGACCTGGTAATCACACCAGCCATGGAGTCTAGAGTGCAGCAGCCATGTCATTCCCAGGAGACAGTGTTCCCCCCTGCTTCTCCCACTTCCTCTGATTCTTGTTTCTTTCTCTTCTTTCTTTGGCAATGTACTGTCATTCTCACAGGGGCATGAATACAGATGTCCAGTTTAAGGCTAGACATTCAACAAAAACTTTTTTTAATCACGCCTGATATTAAAATACTCCAGGATTTTCTCCTTTTTTTGAGTCATTAGAGACAAAACATAAGCCTCAGTAATGTATGTTTGATTAATGCCAAGTTTTCAGGCTATTTAATGCCAACCAGCTACTCTTCATTACAAAGCGCCACATGTGGTCTTCTGTCAGCTGAGTCACACTGCCACAGTCATGATCCCTGTCACACCAACAATCAGATATTTGCTGTAATACCCTCCTAATCAGCTAGCGCACGAAGACTCAATGAAGCTGTTATAACCAGACTTGAAATAATTAACCTTTTCTCATTTAAAAGGCCTAACAGAGAATGGTCTGTGACAGGTGTAAAATTCTATTTCTTCTAGAAAATTACCAAGCTAGCAGATGCTCCTTCTGACTAAATGAGACATTTCAATGAAAAACAAGTTCACCTTTTATTGTGAATATTGCACAGGCAGTAAGGCAACGGATTTCTCTCAAACGATTCATGACTTTGATCTTCTGATTGGTAGTATTCATTTTGCAAATATGGATTATAAATATCCACCTGCTTCTGTTCTCCATCAGTGAACTGCAAGAACACCTGAATTCTGATGCTTGGGGTCCTAGAAGTCTGGGACTGCATCATGGTATTGAGAAAGGGAAGCAGGTTATGTGCCAAAGCCTTGAATTGAAAATAGAGATTGAGAAAAATAATTCTCTTGCCGCTGCCAAAGAGAAGAATTGAGATCAAGAGGGAGAAGCTATTTTTTTATACTGTAGTGCAAAGATAAGAAATCTTTGATCTATTATTTGGATGTGACCCTAGGCTTAACATGGTAAAACTTGAAGCAATTTTCTGAGGTACTTACCCATTTCTCACTATGCACAGCTATGCATGGAAACAGACAGTATGTGGAATTGAGTCCAATGTGGATACTATGTGAGTTCAGCAGAGATATCTGAGCATAAAAAAGTTGTCTGAGAGAGGAGGGAGAAAGGGAGAGATAGGGAGATGGAGAGAAGGAAAGAGGGAGGAAAGGAGGAGAGAGAGAATGAGAGAGAAGATAGGGAAGAAGGCAGGAAAAAGGGATGGAGGGAAGGAAGGAGGAAAGGAGAGGAAAGAGGGAGAGAGGGATGGAGGGACGGAGAAGGGAGGAAGAGGAAAGAGGGAGCAAGATCGATCTAGTTTTCTAGGGGAGGAGGTAGGGGCAACTACTCCATCTTGTTGAGTTTGGGAGAAAGTTAATGAAGGCATGGGGTTGACAATTTGGAATACACCAAGCTTGCTGAATATCAGTTGGGGACTGACATGAAGGCAGCAAAACTAGAAGAAAGTAGAGGTAAAAGCTCCTGAGAACTGTGGCTGATGAGACTGTCAGGCAGGGAATAATGGCTGTTGTTATTACACCTCCTGCCCCATTTATTCTCCCATTCTCTCCTTTTATCCTGTTTGGTTTCTCTTTGTTCCACCCTCTTCCTGGGATATAAGTGCCAGAGATGGGATTTAGAGAGGCTGTGAACTCCTCAGAAACGCAGTGCAGGAAAGGACCCACTTATCTTTTATAAGAAGTCTCTCTCCACTGTCAAAGTCAGAACCCCAAAGCCTGGGAGTTGCTTCTCCTCTCTACTCTGCCTCTTGAACCTAAGACCCCTCAACAGACACCTACAGAGCCCTCTCTTTTGAGGATTTTCTCCTTCTTTAAGCCTCTTCCTTTCCCTTAGTTCTTTCTTCATTATTTAGATATAAACTAAGTTTTCTTTGTGCAATTTTATATATTAGATGAAGTTTTGCTTTTATTAGAAAATGAACTTGATGGGATTTCTTTTCTTTCTTGCTCATAAAAGTTAGCTTCAGCCACGCGGTGGTGGTGGATGCCTTTAATTCCAGCACTTGGGAGGCAGAAGCAGGTGGACCTCTGTGAGTTAAAGGCCAGCCTGGTCTATAAGAGCTAGTTCCAGAACAGGCTCCAAAGCTACAGAGAAATCCTGTCTTATCCTTTGGCTGAAGCGGTTAGCTTCACTGTTCTTTTGTTTTTACCTGCTGTTGGCCAGTTTTTCTTAACATCTCTTTCCCTTCTATTGGGATTTTACCTTTTGCAGCTTGACTGAAAAATAATACCATTATGAAAACTGCCAATTATTATGCTCACTGAGTCGGGCATCACTGCGTCACTATACATTAACTTATTTAATAGCAATTCCTATCCCAGAAATCTGGTGTGGGTGAGTCACTCTTGAGTAAATGGGATGGGTACAACCAATACCTTTGAAAAGCAAAGTACGGGGTACGCCGGTGAAAAATCCAGCTGCATGCACAAATATAGCTGGGCAGGGTGTTGCAATTCTCATGGTGCTGCAGAATAATAATGCTCTAGAAGCAATAGATGAAGGAAGACATAAGAAATAAGCTGTCCCCACTCCAGCCAAAGGATAAGATAAGGTAATGTTTTGTTTTGTTTTGTTTTGTTTTGAGACAAGGTCTTAACATGTAGTCTATGCTGGGTAGAAGTTAGTACATAGCCCAGGCTGGCCTCAAACACATGATCTTCATGCCTCAGCCTCCCAAGAGCAGGTCAGGGATTATACATGTGTGCCTTATATACTATATGACTGATTTTGAAGATGGGAAGATGGTCTCTAGGAAGGCCGACTACAGCAGCAAGGGCACACATATTTGGACTCCAAACCTTGCTAGCTGTACTCGCACAAGCCAAATGACTGGATAAATTCTTTATTCTGACATCCCATTTTCTCATCTGTGTAACAGCAAAGCTAATAGAGCTTAGGTCAGATTGTCATCTAATAACACATGGAGATTATATGTGAAAATTATCCCCACCATGCCTGCCATCCAATAAGTGTTGCTCTCATTATCATCCACCTTTCAGTTACCCTTCAAAGCAAATCTATCTGCTCTTAGTTTCCAATTGAGCAAGCTGAGGCTTAGAGGGGCTAGATGGCTTGCCTGTGGATCAGAGACAGCTACAAGGAGCGAATTTGAGCTGAGATCTTTCCCAGAGCCTGTGATCTTTCTAGCACTCCATGGTGTTGCTCAGAAATGAGAAGCACAAAGTCAATGAAAATATAATAGCAGGAACCAACCTCAGACATGGTCCTCAGTTCTTGCAGTGCGCTCCCTGCCCATCCCACTGGCTTTCAAATGCAGGAAAGAGGCTGTTTGTTGTTTCTGGTTTCAAGAGCCTCCATTTTTGTTGCTTCTGCAAGGCTAGCTGCCTCTTTGCACTAAATTAGTATTATTTTGACGAAACAAAGGTGTTTCTGATGTTTCAGCCTTTTCATCTTCCACTAAACATCGACTGCTTGGCAGCTTTTTCTTTTCAGGTAGATTCTGGCTGTCCCAAATACAAGGGCCTTGGATGTTAGTACTTCCTGGAGTCTCAGTGCCTTTGAGAGGATGGCATACCAGGTCAGAGCCTATCCAGGCTTCTACGTGCATGCCAGGTTAGAGCATATCCAGGCTTCTGGACAGCACACTTTCAGATTCGCGCCCTCTCCTCTTCAATGCTTTGCGCTCACAACCTTGGCTTGATCTTTTTGGCATCTGGCATTGCTGTCTCTGTCCTTAGAACTCTCTTCACAGCTTTGGTGTTGTTGTTGTGTGTGTGTGTGTTGGTTTGGTTTGGTTTTTAATAGCATACCCTTTTAGCTGCTGCTCACACACATCCCACTTGGTACTAGTGGAATAAGGTGTTCCTAGAGTTTGATTTTTCTTACCCAGAAGAAGGGTGAAAGGGGAACATTTATCTCATTCATCTTAAAGAGGGCAAAGATTTGGTAAGATTAATAACTCTGAAATATTATTGAAATTGTGAGTGAGAATCATCATAAACAACACAGCTTGAATTTATTTGACAGCACATTATTGAATGTGAATTATGAAGGAAGTGTTGTACTGAATACTGCAGGAATACAGAGATCTGCTTTCTTCTCTTGTGGAGAAAATGGATTAGTACAGAGCTAAAAAAAAACAGCCAAGCAAACAAACAAACCGTTAACTTCTTTTAGAGTTTCAAATTCCATAAAGACAACCCCCATTACAAAAATGTTGGCAAATGTCTTTAGGATAAAGGAAAGACTCATAGAGGCAGTGATATATAATCTTGCTCTGTTACAAACCAGGTACCCAATAAATGTTTATTAAATGGGCACCAGACAGGTAAAATATGACAAGGATAAGTTGATGGAATGATGGGAGCAAATGTTGCAGAGACAAGAATGGCATCAGGGATACTGAGAATAGGAAGTGATGTAGGCCAGAATAGATGATGTATAGATGATGTACATCCAAAAGGCATAAAGATGAGCAAGATCCTGGTCTAGGATGCCAGGCTGAAGACTCTTTGATAGTTAGGTGATAAGGAGTTATTGAAGATTGTTGCACATGGGAAGGATGACATGGCACCCCTTGCTAAGGAGCAGATTTCTTCAGGATTGTCACCCCTTCTAGGTTGCCCATACTCCCATAGATGGTTACACACCCAAGCACATACAGCCATCAATAACTGGACTCAGTGAGTTAAAAAAAAAAAAAGGACATGAAGTTGGCAGGTGGACATGATGGGAGAGTTTGGGAGGAGATAGAAGGAGAAGAATTAGGGTGGATCTAATCAAAATGCATTTTATATATGTATGAAATGCTCGTTAAGTAACAACAAAGTGTATTAAAACAGTGAAAGATGATGTGGATTTATTTTCTAAAGTGCCCCCAACGACAGAACTGATGGCCAGTTGTTAAAAAAAATAGTTGGAAAAAGGTCAAGGAATTGAATTTGAAGACAAAGGCTATTCTACTTAGTGATTAGATGCACTCAAATTCTTGATACAAAATAGTTTTGGTAGACTTGTTGGTTGGAAGCTAGATTTCAAAGATTTAAAGGAATGGTCATATGAGTGGAGGGGAGATGAACAAAGAACAGCAATCCTTGGAGCAAAGAACAGGTCTGTAAGAAAAGCTTCGGGACGGCTGTGCCTGATGGCTCATCTTGTAATACCAGCAGTCGGAGGGAGCCTAAAGCAAAGGGGTTAAGAGTTTAAGGCCTGCTGGGCTGCATGAGACTCTGCCTCAAAAAAAAAAAAAAATGGCCTATGGAGCCTTGAACATCTTTGAAGCTGGAGAAGAAATGTCCTGAGAAGAGGGAGACATTGAACATGGCTTGCTGAGTCATAGTGAAAATGGAGAACAAGATGAGATTCAGTGGAGAATTTTCATTAGAAAGTTGAATCTTTTCTTTGCCAGAGTTGGGGCCAAAGGAAGAGAGATGAATAGAAATGACTGGAGGAAGTTAATAAGTCACAGGAAGGGAACATGTAGGGAAAGCTTGATTAGCCCTACATATAGAGCCTTGCTATCTCAGTGAGTGCACTAAGCATACTTCTCAATGCTTTTCTGTTATCCACATTAATTCCTCAAGATTTATATCCTGATTCTTTTCAGCTTCAGTCAGAAACAATCTGACCGATTCACTCAGACCTTTAATTTTTTTTTTTAATTTGAATGGGTAGTTTGCTTGCATATACTGTCTACCCCATGTGTGCCTTGGATGCCAGAAAAGGGCATCATATTTTAAAGAACTAGAGTTACAGTTGGTTGTGACTCATCAGACACCATGTAGGTGTTGGGACTCAGACCTTTGGCCGTTAGAAGAGCAGATAGCGCTCCTAACCAATGAACCATGTCTGTAGGCTCTAGCTCAGACCTTCTTGTGGTGAATTGGTACCATTTTTTGGTAGGTTCCAAACACTGTATAAATGGTTTTCCCCTGAGAACAGGCTACAGTTTTACCAATCAACTAAACAGTCATTGCTTGAAAGGACTCAATGGCAGTTCCAGGACTGATTGAATCAATTTCGCACTTCCACAGTCTTGTGTGCTACAATCTTACAGTCTAGGGGTTTCCACTCCTGTGAGGGGAGAATAAAAAAAACATGACCTTCAGTGCAGTATCCTCCTTTGTTTTCTCAAAGCAAGGTGTGTGCATCCCTAAAGCCCTTCCTCAGTGTTTAGGGGGCAAGAGATCTTTTCATCTTTTTCAGAACAGAAAGGAGTTCAAGCAGTTTTTTTAACAGTAGGAATCTCAGGAATTTTTTTCTTTTGCATCCATCTAGATTCTAGACAAACATGCCAATTTGTCAGTGTCTGTTCTTCCTCTAGACCAAGGAAGGTCTCTGGGTTCTGAGCACAGTTAGCCAGAGTCTGAGTTTTGCCACATACAAAGGCTATAGCCCCCACATGGTTGGAAAACTAATTTCGGTTGCTCTACTTAAACGAACTGATAATGACCCAGTAAAAGGGCTGGAGTAGGCTTGAGAGGGCCCCACACATCAGGAGTGGCCACACCGGGCCATTTTCTTTCTGCAGAAGAATGGGGACTTTTTGAATGCAATACAGTTTCCCGTCCACTTAACTGTGTTATTTAAATAAATTGCTTTGCTCTTGAGAGACCTTCGACTCTTTGGTGCAGGGAAAAGCTGGTAGATTGGAGTAAGGAAGAGCTGCCAATGTGGAATCTAATTGAGTTTCAGTGTGGGAATATTAGGAGTCAGGAGCAGCCTTGTCATTACATGGCATGGATATTACTCTAAAGAGGAACTCTATGGGGAGCACAAAGACGAAAGCCATAAATTGGCTAGAACTAGAGGATTTCAAGGAGAGTTTCCATTCAAGACCGGAACATCAAAGCACTCTGTGGACTGCTCAGACGCTAACCTGATAGCACTTCCTACCCCTCGAGATACTGTCAAGTTGGCATTACTCATTGATTCTTTTCAAACATGTTCAGGTCTTCCTCTTTTGTGGCCCCAGCTAGCAAGAGGTTGTTGCCAACAGACTAATTTCCTAAATAAATTTAATTAGGGAAGCTGTTCTGTTGCCAACATTCACCTAGTGCTTTCCAAAACCAAATGTAAAGGACACAGGGATTTTTGTTTTCATTTTACTGTTGCTTTTTTGAGACAGAGTCTTGCTATGCAGTCCAGAATGCCTTGAATTTGAGATTCTCTTGCCTCATCATTCTAAGTGCCAGGATTACAGCGGTGATACAGCTGTGCCCAGTGAGTTGGTGGACTTTGTATTGTTTGCTGCCGTCTGTATTACCTCCTTCCTTCCTTCATACAAGATGAGGCAGAGAGGAACTCATTATCCTGGTCCTCACAGCTCTGTGACCTTGGCTGCATTACCTAAATTCTCCAAGCAATAGATTTTCTGGGCAAGAGGGAGGTAATAATGGTACTCACCTGAGGATTGTCATGAATGTTTAGTGAAGCAATACATTTGGAGTAATTAACACAATAGACACACAGAATAGACACTAAAAGAAGTAGCATTGTTTAATGATACAATAGCAGCCATTGAAAGAAAATACAAAGTAAATTGGATGTGTTGTTGAAACTAGAGGGTTGTTTCATTTTATTTGTCCCCAATAAAGGGGTTCTGAAAAACTAATATCTAACTAAGTATGGAAATATATAGTGCTGGCATTTATTTTCTTTACATTTTTTATTTTTATTTATTTATATTTATTTATTAAAGATTTCTGTCTCTTCCCCACCACCGCCTTCCCTTTCCCTCCCCCTCCCCCAATCAAGTCCCCCTCCCTCCTCAGCCCAAAGAGCAATCAGGGTTCTCTGCCCTGTGGGAAGTCCAAGGACCACCCACCTCCATCCAGGTCTAGTAAGGTGAGCATCCAAATTGCCTAGGCTCCCACAAAGCCAATACGTGCAGTAGGATCAA
>NW_026068171.1:862910-872943 GCF_014885135.2 Alexandromys fortis
TATATATATTCTGATATCTGTAAACCCACCTTCTTCCTCTCAAGCTCCTTTCCATACATTTAGACTTCTTAGTTTTGTCTGGGTTTATCTAAGGCTGTCTAGGTGACCATATCCACTGGAGCTTGTTGGGCTAAACAATGACTACACAATTGAAGACAATGGCTGAATCTCCCTCAGAATAAATCAGCATCCCACATCCTGTGTCCCAGCACAGGGCCTAGTTGGACAACCTCTACCTGGACTTCAGCCCAGCTCTAGGTTGGCTAAAGACCCCTGTACGGAAAGCTACCCACAGGCCTTTTGTGCTGTTGCCACCAACCCATTCCATACCCAGTCTTCCTGTGTTCCCTTCTAGCTTTTAGCCTGATAAGTATAGTCTTTGTCCCTTATCAAGTAAATTTCTCTTTGCAACAGCTGGAGACCACATTTCCTGTGGATGCATTTATAAAATATTCCTGTACTTAAGAGTCAATGACCAGAAGACTGGATAAGCCAGAGGCTTGGGAAATTTGCTGGGAGACTGTGTCTCCTAGTAATGACAGAAACTGAACCAATAAAGTCTCGGCAAAGTGACTACCTGAACATGAGCTGAACAAGGACAACACCAATGGACATGCCAAAGTTGATGGGGCAAGCCCATAAATTCTCAACTCTACACAAAGAACTACAGGCATCTGAGGAATGCTAAGAGTGGGAGAAATGGTCTTCTTTAGGGAAAAGCACACCATTTGGTTGTCCAATACCAAATGATCAATCCTGAAAACATATACACATTTAAGATTATACAGATTGAGTGCGTTACATTTAGGAACTTATATGTATATGTACAAATATGCATTTAAGAGTAATTAATGAAAACAGAGCCCATGAATTTAAAAGAGAAAAAGGAGGGGTATATGGGAGAATTTGGAGGGACAAAGGGAAAGGGAGAAATGTACTTATAATCTCAAAAAATAAGACAAACAACAAAGAAAAAAGTCAGCCTGAAGAAACAGAAATTTCCCTAAGAATCTCACACTAAGTGAAGGAAAACACTGAAGCCTGGTGGTAGACAGAGAAGGAACTTGTCTTCCAGAAAGCAGATTTCACAGTTCTAACAACTTGTCAGAACACACTACCTTGACAGAGGAGAGTGAAGCTCAGATAATGGCGATCAATGATGTTACACATCCCTGGCCCTCTATTTAGACTATAATCTCACTTTGGGATCCTGAAGGTGGAACCTCATTGTCCCTCTTCCTGATGTGGCCACATTGAAAAACTCCTTTTTTTTCTGTTCTTGACAAGAAGAAAAACGAGGAGGAATAGAAGGAGGAGGAAAATAGCAGCAGTAACAGCAGCAACAACAACAAACACCCAGTGATGGGTCCAGGAGCCATGGTTGTTTGTTGTCTACCAAATCTTGTTCATGCTCATTGAAGGTAGTTCAGTTCCTGAGACATCACCATTTCATTGTCATGTCCAGCAAATACATTTATAATTTCTGTTTCTGTCTTTTAGCTCTTACATTCTTCCTATCCCTCTTCCACAATGTTTTCTGAGCCTCAGAGGGAGTAGTCAAAATGTCCTGTCTAGGGCTAAGCACACTTATTCTCAACACATATAGCAGCCATGCATCTTTGTATTTACTGCTGTGATGAGAGTAGCATCCTCCCCATGGTTATAAACATACATATTTAAAAGGCAGCTTGGAGTCATGCCAATTTACCTAGACAGCAGTATTAAACATCTCCCTGGGGCTTAATATCTCCTAAAGACCTCCCTCACTTTAAGCAGAGACTGCTTGTTTGTTACTGCCTGCCCAGACCTGAATAAGCACACAGAAAATATATTAATTCCAATAGTGTTTGTTCAGTTGTTTAGGTGTATTCCTACCTAACTCTTATATCTTAAATTAACTCATTTCTGTTAATCTGTGTATTGTCACGAGGCTGTGGTTTACTGAAAAGGTTCCAGCATTGTTTTCTTTCTCCTTGGCAGCTATATAGGGTTTTCTTGACTCTTCCTAAGCTTTCTTTAATCTCTTCCAGCCTGGCTATATTCTTCCCTGTCATAGGCTGAAGAAGCTTGTTTTATTAACTAATAAGAGGAACACATATACAGAAGAATATCCCACATTATCTCCCCTTTTTTCTCTAAATAAAAGAAAGGTTTTAACTTGAACATAGTAAAATTATATATAACAAAACAAATAATATCAAGCAAGTATTATGTTGTCCCAGTGTTGTAAATGAGACTTTGGGTAATGGCTCAGGTATTCAGTTGTCTCTGTCATTTCTTGTACCTTGTATAAGTTGTTTGCACTTCCTATTTATTCAAGTAATATTATTTTCCTTCTCAGGTCTTTGATGGGGTTAAAGACTAGACAGTCATAGTTACTTCCCTTCTCATAACTTAGCCAAGCCATTTTTAATATAAGACTTAAACTCCTTTGTATAGGATAACTATTATAACATTTAGCATATATTTCTTACTTGATGTTATTCATGCTGTGATATGGGGTTCCTCTCTGTATGCTGTGATTACCATTAATGAATAAAGAAAACTGGCTTGGCCTGAAAGGGTAGAACAGAGTTAGGTGGGGAAAACTAAACTGAATGCTGGGAGGAAAGAGGTGGAGTCAGAGAAGAAGCCATATAGCCACCAGAGATAGATGCCTAAACTTTTCCTCGTAAGCCACAGCCTTGTGGTGATACACAGATCAATAGAAATGGGTTAAATTAATATTTAATAATTAACCAATAAGAAGTTAGAACTAATGGGCCAAGCAGTGATTTAATTAATATAGTTTCTGTGTGTGTGTGTGTGTGTGTGTGTGTGTGTGTTTCTGGATTGAGCTGCTGGGCGGCCAGGAAACAAACAAGTGGTCTTCTTACTACAACAATGCTGGTTGTAATTCTAACTTTTATATATTAGTCTCTTCTTTTCTCTGGAAAATATTTGATATTTGTTCTTATTGCATATAATTTTGTGTTAGGCTTATAACTCTCTTATTTAGACAATAGGGAGACATGCTGTGGGAACTCCTTCAACCAATAGTCTTTACAATACCAGCCCACTTTGGACAGGGTCTGATGTTCTATAAATGCATACAAAAACTCTGTGCAAGTCTCTTGACTGCTGTATTCCGATCCAGTTTCCAGAGAACACAGAGGACTGTGGATTGCTACCTTTTCTGTGAATTTATCCCCAAATAAATATATTCCATTCTAGGCTATTGTGGAACTCTTTTGTATGCCAACAGTTTTTTCCAAACTGCTTCCTGCTGATTGTTGGGCAAAGTATTTTTAAAGTTTACAGAGACTATTTTTTTTGGGGGGGGGATCTTGTTTCCTCAAACCATATTAGCATGGAAGGAATCCACAGATTCTCATCTTCGGTGGAAACAAAAGCAGAACTTCTTTTCCAAAGCAACATATCCTTAGACCCAAATTTTGAAGTCAAGATACCTTTATATTGGTTTCGCTTAGCAGCCCTCAGAATCAAATGTCTCTCTTCAGTCAAGAAAAAAAAAAATTCAGAGTTAATGCAATAATACACATAATCTAGACTCTCTATGTATATTCCATCTTTTATGGCTTATGTTTTATTACTCCTTTAATCTATGTCTGTCTGTACTCTTTTATATTATTTTTACTGTCTCTTTACTTTGTTTTGTTTTTAAAACTATTTGTTTCTTTTTATAACTGTCTCTCTCCAAAGCCTACAGACATTTATCTAATACTGTGACTCATTCAGAGCTTTATTTTGGTCTGAATCTGTCTTTATTGCATATCTATAATCATTTCCTCACCAGGAGCACCTTTTTTTTCCTAATTGCTAAGCAGGCATGGCCAGGACCAACTCTATGGCCCTGTCTGTTTGCTCAACCCAGTCCAACATGGCAGAGGCATGTTCACTGTCCCAACTCCAGGGACACGTTGAGTTTATGTCACCAGTAAACAGTTTGTAACATTATGCTCACAGACCCCATTTAAGTGCTGTGTATCCACACTAGCATGAACCAGGAAGCTGGCTCTAAAAGGAGTAAAGCAATTTTTGCTGCTAATGCTGAGTTAGGAAGCCTTCTCTTAAAGGAAGGTTCTCTGCTTACCTCTAACAGACAGAGCTCACCCAAGAAAATGCTGCACCAAGGAGCCATGCTTAACACTGTTCTGTTCAGTCTAGAATTACTTCCTAATCTCTCTCAGGTTTTATTGGGATGTAGTTGGCTCATGTTGGTGCCATATTTAGGCAGAGACTATTTATTTGTTCCTGGCTACTAAGACCCATATAATCACACAGAAACTATATTAATTATAATACTATTTGACTAATATCTTATGTATATTCCTACCTAGCTCTTATATCTTAAATTAACACATTTCTATTAATCTGTATACACCACAAGGCTGTGGCTTACCAGAAAAGTTCCAGTGGTGGAGTCTTTCTCTTTGGTAGCTACATAGCATCTCCTTGACTCCACCTACTCTTTCTTTCTCTATCTCTTCTAACCTGGCTATATACTGCCCTGCCATCGACCAAAACAGCTTTATTCATTAACCAACAAAAGCAACACATGTACAGAAGAATATCCCACATCACCCCACTTTTGAAACAAGGTCTCACTATGTTGTCCTGTCTGGCCTAGAACTCACTATATAAACCATGTTGACTTTGACCTCACATCATATTATCTACCTCTGCTTCCTGAGTGCTGGGATCAAAGGTGTGAATCACCACTCCCAACCTCAATCATGAGTTTTTAACTGGATTTATAATACCTGTCATGAATTCCTTCTTACTGAGCAAGTCTCAATAAGAAATGACCAATATGAAAGCAGATGTTTATGTCAGGAGCAAGATTATTGTGAACTATGTTTGTTACCCATCACAAATAACATGGGTATTAATAATATAATATCGGTGACCTTATGTGGTTTTGTAATGAATGTATCAAGTGCTGGTACCTGGATAAAATGTGTACATCTAGCTTATTTTTTACTCAGTGCTTTTTGATGAGTGCATCTTAAAAATTAGCAACTACCTGTACTTTAATAATGGAGTCACTTTGATTTGTATCCTCAGAAATTTAAGCTCAGGAAGATGGGAATGGGGCCTGAAATCCATAAACACTACTGGTAACAGACACCAAGACTTCAAGTCAGAAGTAAAAAAATAATGTATTGGTAAAACTCAGCATTCCCTGATGCCACTCCTGGACATCCCAGATGTCAAACTAACTAAAACTAGTTTGTATACTGAGATCCATTTTGCTCCTCTGTACTCTCTATTTGACATAGATTGCTTGTTTGATTTCTTTCTTCCCTCTTGCCTTTGTCTGTCTATCTATCTATCTATCTATCTATCTATCTATCTATCTATCTATCTACTTTTACATTTTTATAGGATCTTGTGTAGGCCAGGCTGATCTCGAGCTCACTGTGTATCTGAGGTTGACTTTGAATTCTCAATCCTCTAGTCTCCATCTGCTCTACCACACTTGAATGACATGGCTTTGGAGCAACTGAACACCTTTATTTCCCTCCTACAGGGCAGGGTAATCTAATGTCTTTCAGCTAAGGTTGCCCTCTTTTTCTGACATGGACTCTTCTCCATGGCATCATACTTTATTACCATAATTGTCTCCCAACTTCTGATTAGATATAAATACGACAGAAGCAATCATGTTCCTTATTCAACTTGTAATTGCATGCAATATGGTGATTATGCATCCTGATCAAAGGGCATTTCCATAGGATAATAAGACCTCTCGATATCAGTCTGCTTGAGATGTTTTGCTTTTTTCTTATAGGGACATGTTCTGCTCCAATATTCCTTTCCCTAAAGGGAGAACATGACTTCAGTATCTACTGCTGATTTTTCATTGACTTTTTCCATCAAAAGGATATGTACACACATGCAATGTCATTTGGTGTATCTGTAGTTATCTGCCTCCCATATATAACAATAAGGGGTTTTGTTTTAATGAGATAATACGCACACATAACTTAGAATGGAAGCTAGAGAGTTGTACAATTCACCCATCTCATTTTCTTTTTAAAGGAAAACAGGGTCCCACATTGGAGCACCAGACTACAACCCCAAGGTCCAAATCAGGAGCAGAAGGAGAGAGAGAGCACGAGCAAGGAACTCAGGACCGCTAGGGGTGCACCCACACACTAAGACAATGGGGATGATCTATAGGGAACTCACCAAGGCCAGCTGGACTGGGTCTGAAAAAGCATGGAATAAAACCGGACTCGCTGAACATAGTGGACAATGAGGACTGCTGAGAAGTCAAGAACAATGGCACTGGGTTTTGATCTTACTGCACCTACTGGCTTTGTGGCAGCCTAGGCTGTTTGGATGCTCACCTTACTAGACCTGGAAGGAGGTGGGAGGTCCTTAGACTCCCCACAGGGCAGGGAACCCTGATTGCTCTTTGGGCTGATGAGAGAGGGGGAGTTGATTGGGGGAGGGATATGGGAGGCGGTGACGGGGAAGAGACAGAAATCTTTAATAAATAAATAAATAAATAGAATGGAGAAAGAAAAAGCTTTGGATTCAAAGGCAAGAATTGAAGAATTTCTCAAATTGGTCTCTCTTACATTAATCCAACTGGTCGATTGTTTCCAGTGTGGTTGTTTTGTGCTAGTAAGTACAACTGAAAACATGTCCTACTGTTCCTGTACAAGGCCCTGTGTTATTGCCACTTTATTGGCTTGGGATCATTTCTGTAAATACTCATTATGTTAACTCGTATCAATGTTTCATTATTCCATGCTGGGCATGGGGCTCAGAGCATGTTAGGCGACTGCTCTGCCACTGAGATATACTGCCAGCTCATGTTTTGTCCCATCATATCACTGCATGTATGCCCCCATATCTTGGCAATTATTCAGCTTTCATTCTTTTCTCATTATTGCTCTTATAACCCTACATAAAATTCAAGGTTAGAAAGATGCTAAACACATGCCATATTGCTATGGTGATCATCATATACATTAACCATTTTTTATTTGACCTGACTTTTCTGTAGTTAAAAAATCATATCAGCATTTGAGGAGACATTTAGAGATATAAGTGAAAGTCATTCATTTTCAAGTTAAGGAAATTAAAGCTTCAAGATGTTAACTTATTGTTAAAGGCCAGGGATATGATTCAGACAGAGCTGGGGTTAGGAGTCAAGTCCCTGATGTACGTAAGTGCTTGTCCATCTGTAGCACACTGTAGAACCATTTAGAGCCTCATTTTTAAAATGTAAGTTACAAGCTATTTTGTTCCTTTTATCTATCATAAAGTATTCCATTTTATTATTTTTATTTGTTTAGCTATCTCACTATTAGGGGGTTGAATTATGTCCCTCAAAAATGGCATTCAGGAGCTGTGATACATATGTATTTGTTGGGACTGGGCTCCACATGGTCCATTGATCTCTGCATTGTATCCAGTTCTGGGTGTTCTGTGATGGTCTCCTTTTGCTGTAACGAAAGGGGGGGTGGTAACTTCATTTATCTGTGGGTATAATAATAAGATTCAGAATGTAGTAAGAAGTTATGCTGGCCTAGGAACATGATGGTATTAGATTCTAATCTAAGGTCCATGGCTTCTCTATCTGTGGGAAGAAGGCTAGGTTCTCCAGTACTGGACATAAATTCCCTTCTATAAAGTGGACCTTAAGCCCAACTTGATAGTTGCTGGTTGCAACTAACACATAAGTGCCACTTCTTGCACCTTTATGCATACCTTGCCAGGTTCACAGATGTTACATTGCGTCAGACTGTTGAACTGCTTCCCTCCCTTGGCATCTTGTATAGCATTTTTATTCAGATCCAGCTCAAGTCATTCAAGTCATATGCCCTAAGAGTGTGGTACCTTCAGCAATAGGGACTAACATTCAATCTCTGAGGAGTAACCAAAGGCAGAATCAAAAACATATATGGAAATATCACAAAATGGGTGGGGCAGAAAGATTATAATAGAATACCAGGGCCTCTGCCATGCAACAGTCTCCCCTAGAAATGGCTGCATAAACAAGATCAGAACAATTCCAATATCAGTGGACATGTTAATGTGGAAGGCAAAAAAATTTGCAGGGTCCCACTCATAGACAAGGAACTACAGGCAACTCATTGACTGCTGGGAGGAGAATTAACCTTTCCTAGGGATGAGACCTTTTATTGGTTGTTCAATGCAGAGTGGTCAGCCTTGAAACCATATATACAAAACAATAAGACCAGACATATCAGGCTCTAATTTTATATGTTTCTGTATATATATACAGAAACATATAAAATTATATACATATATATAATCAAAGGAAATAGGTTATCAACTTGAGAGTGGGGAATATAGATGGGGTTCAAGAGAGAATAACTGGGTAGGGCTGATGGGAGGAAAGCAAAGGAGAGATGATGTAATTGTATTTCGATCAAAAACATTTAAAAATAAATTAAAAAGACATTATTATAAACTTGCATTCAATATTACCTTATAGTACAATATTCTTTTAAGGGGTAATTAAGTTTCAGTGGGGGATATTTGATGGGTCTTTTTCTTTCTTTTTTAAATATTGTTTTTACTGAGCCATATATTTTTTTCTGCTCCCTTCCCTGCCTCTCCCTTCCCCCTCAACCCTCTCCCATGGTCCCCATGCTCCCAATTTATGCAGGAGATCTTGTCTTTTTCTACTTCCCATGTACATTAGATCCATATATGTCTCCCTTAGGGTCCTTTTCGATGTCTAGGTTCTCCGGGATTGTGAATTGTAGACTGCTTATTTTTTGCTTTATGTCTAAATGCCATATATGAGTGAGTACATCTGATATTTGTCTTTCTGGGTCTGAGTTACCTCAGTCAATATGATGTTTTCTAGATCCATCCATTTGCCTGCAAATTTCAAGATGTCTTTTTTTTTTTTTTTTTGCTGTGTAGTAATCCATTGTGTAAATGTACCATATTTTCTTTATCCATTCTTTAGTCTAGGGGCATTTAGGTTGTTTCCAGGTTCTAGCTGTGACAAACAATGCTGTTATAAACATAGTTGAGCACATGTCCTTGTGGTACGATGAGCATCCTTTGGGTATATACCCAAAACTATTATTGCTAGGTCTTGAGGTAGCTTTTTTCCTAATTTTCTGAGAAATCGCCATACTGAAATTCAAAGTGGCTGTACCAGCTTGCATTCCCACCAGCAATGCAGAAGTGTTCCCTTTAACCCAAAACCTCTCCAGCGTAAGTTGTCATCAGTCTTTTTGATCTTGGCAATTTTTACAGATGTAAGATGGAATATCAGAGTTGTTTTGATTTGCATTTCTCTGATGGCTAAGGATGTTGAACATTTCATTAAGTGTCTTTCAGTCATTTTAGATTCTTCTGTTAAGAGTTCTCTGTTTAGTCTGTACTCCATTTTTTATTGGATTATTTGTTCTTTTGATGACCAATGTCTTGAATTCTTTGTAAATTTTGGAGATCATCCCTCTGTCTGATGTGGTGTTGGTGAAGATTTTTTTTTCCCATTCTGTAGGCTGCCATTTTGTTTTGTTGACCTTGTCCTTTGCTTTACAGAAGCTTTTCAGTTTCAGGAGGTCTCATTTATTAATTGTTTCTCTCAGTGTCTAGGCTATTAGGGTTATATTTAGGAAGTGGCACCATTTTTTGAATATGTTTTTCTTCCTTTTTATAGTTTTTGCTTCTGTGTCAAAAATCAAGCATTCATAAGTGTGTAGATTGATATCTGGGTCTTCGATTTAGTTCCATTGGTCCTCCTGTCTGGTTTTATGCCAATATTGGGCTGTTTTTAGTACTGTAGCTCTGTAGTAGAGTTTGAAGTCAGGGAATGGACCTTTTTCTAATATTACTGGTATCTGTATCCAAAAGGGAAATTTGGACTCAATGACAGACACCTAAGATAACACAAGGACACATCACACATATAATGGCAGCAAATATTAGAAACTGGAAGAAGTAAGGAAGAAGCCTTTCTTTTTTTAAAATTTATTTATTTATTAAAGATTTCTGTCTCTTCCCCACCGCCGCCTCCCCTTTCCCT
>NW_026068171.1:883531-897314 GCF_014885135.2 Alexandromys fortis
TCCACACTGCTTTCCAGAGTGGTTGCACAAGTTTGCATTCCCACCAGCAATGGATGAGTGTACCCCTTTCTTCACAACCTCTCCAGCAAAGGCTATCATTGGTGTTTTTGATTTTCGCCATTCTGACAGGTGTAAGATGGTATCTTAAAGTTGTCTTGATTTGCATTTCCCTGATCGCTAAGGAAGTTGAGCATGACCTTAGGTGTCTTTTGGCCATTTGAACTGGAAGAAGCCTTTCTTAAAGCCACCAGAAAATACATTTTTGCTGAGTCTTGAATCTGGACTTCCAGAGTGCAGAACTGTGAGATAATAAATTTCTGTTGTTTGAAGGGAACCAATTCATGTCATTTTGCTCTGGTACCTAGGAAACTAATACACCAATCATAATCAGCACTATTATAACTCCAAAGAAAGATCCAAATAGATCTATAAAAGTTTGCCAAAAGAGTCAGAGGTCTAGAAAACAAGATCTCTCTGTTTTAGAGACAAATTGATTTGAGGAATTGGGTGGCATGATTGTGAAGGCTGAGAAGTTATATGCTGCTCTCTGTGAGTTTGTGGACCAGGAAACCAGTGATATGATTCAATCAGGGTCTCTCAAGACGTGAGGACCAGGATAACTGATGGCCAATGTAGGGAGAAAATGGGTGCCATATCTCAAAGAGAGAGAACAACTTCTCCCTTCCTCTGCCTTTTTTTCTGTCTTAGTGCAACAGTAAACTGGATGGCTTTGTGTACTTTGCTAAACGTGATCATTTTTACTCATTCTGCAACTATCGATACAGACATTCTAAGAAAAGATGTTTTACCAGTTAGCTGGGCATCCTTTAACCTTTTAAAATTGAAAAATAAAAATTAACTATTATATTTCCCACTGAGTCTGTCAGTTGATTTTGTTGCAGATACTTCTTCTAGGATTTGAGAATTTTTAAAAAGTGCTTTTGTGGGAGGCTACATTGGGTGTGCGTGCTGGCCAACAGTCGTCCTCCAGGTATAGTTATAGTTTTTGAGAATTGTGTGAATTCTTTACTTGTAGGAAACTCTCCAGACATACCTTTGCTTCTTGTTCTGCTTTCAGACCAATGAATCTGAGCCCTGCTAGCCTGAGGCTCAGGCTTTACATTATTGTCATGGTGATACAGCTCTCATGGCAATCTCATAAAACAGTGACAAGATACAGGACTGACTTTTGCTAATCACCAAAGCCAAGAAACTCCTATAAATAACTCTCCTCTCCTCCCTTCTGACATCGATGACAGTAATTGTCAAATAAACATGGAGTGCTAACATATACTGGGAAATATCCTGACCAGACATCATGACAGATGTTTAGAAATTTTCATAAATAGGGATCTTTGCCTTTAATCCTCTTAATGATGTTTTCCCAGATCTGTGTTTGTAGTGCTGCTGAGAGTTAGATGGCTGACAAGTTTACTGCGAAGGCTGTGCTGAGGTCAAAGATAAGAAATGAGATATTGAGCTATGATTAAAGCAAGTGGAAATTAGCCTAACTTCACAGGATGGCATTACCAATGGGTATCATGGGGCAGAAGAAAACATGATAGGCTTTGGTATTTCTTAGAATTAAGTCTGAATTCTATGTGATTTTGCAAATATGATATGAATTCCCCCAATTTTTAAAAAGGTACAATATTAAAAATGCTCTAAAAAAGAAAGAAGACCATTACAACCAAATGAATTCACTAACAAGTTGTCAAATATATTGCTGCATAGTATAAATACAATTATAGTCTTCTTCAAGCATATTATCCTCTGTGACCCAGCCCTGATGCTCTAACAAGGTCCACTATATACTCATTCAACACAATTAGTAATGAGATTTCAAAAAATCTAGATGTAGTGAAAGTAAAAATTGCTTCTGAAATGGCGAGCATTGATAGAGACTCAGATTACAGGGGTTAATTAATATATCTGACAAAAAGATTTCAAAGTGGCCTTTTTAGGAAAGTCATGGGTGGTATTTCTATTTATTAAATATAAATTAGAATCTGCCAGAAATTTGCTAGGCTTCTCACAGACTTCACAATTTTTAAAACAATGCCTAGTTAGTCCCTCAAATGAGTGCTCAGTGCACATTCGCTGTGTGTAATGGCAGATTTTATGGCTTTGTTAGGCCATGGTGCCCAGAGATTTAGATAAACCTCATTCTGAATGTGTCTATGAAGTTATTTTTGAATGAGATTAATATTTCCATTGGTAATTTGTTTTTTATTTATTTATTGAAAAATTTTCACCTCCTCCCCTCTTCCCATTTCACTCCCCCTCCCCCCATTCCCCCTTCCTCGCCCTCTCCAGTCCAAAGAGCAGTCAGGGTTCCCTGCCCTGTGGGAAGTCCAAGGTCCTCCCCACTTCATCCAGGTCTAGAAAGGTGAGCATCCAAACAGACTAGTCTCCCACAAAGCCAGTCCATGCAGTAGAATCAAAACTCAGTGCCATTGTCCTTGGCTTCTCAGTTAGCCCTCATTGTCAGCCACATTCAGAGAGTCCAATTTGATCACATGCTCCATCAGTTCCAGTCCAGCTGGCCTTGTGAGCTCCCATTAGATCAGTCCCATTGTCTCAGTGAGTGGACGCACCTCTTATGGTCCTGACTTCCTTGTTTATGATCTCCGTCCTTCTGCTCCTCATTTGGACCTTGGGAGCTCAGTCCAGTGCTCCAATGTGGGGCTCTGTCTCTATCTCCATCCATCACCAAATGAAGGTTCTATGGTGATATGCAAGATATTCATCAGTGTGGCTATAGGATTAGGCCAGTACAGGCACCCTCTCCTCTGCTGCCCATAGAACTAGTTGGAGAAATCCCCTTGGACACTTGGGAACCGCTCTAGAGCCAAGACTCTAGCTAACCTAAAATGGCTCCCATTGGTCAACATCTCTGTTTTTATGACAATACCAGGCTTTTTTCATTACTGTAGCTCTGTAATAGAGTTTGAAGTCAGGGATGTAAATGCCTCCAGAAGTACTTTTATTGTATAGGATTGTTTTGGCTATCCTGGGCTTTTGTTTTTCCATATAAAGTTGATTATTGTTCTCTCAAGGTCTGTGAAGAATTTTGTTGTGATTTTGATGGGGATTGCATTGAATCTATAGATTGCTTTTGGAAGAATTGCCATTTTTACTATGTTGATCCTCCCAATCCAAGAGCAAGGGAGATCCTTCCGTTTTCTGGTATCCTCTTCAAATTTTTTCTTCAAAAACGTAAAATTCTTGTCAAATAGATCTTTCACTTCCTTGGTTAAAGTTACCCCAAGATATTTTATGCTATTTGTGGCTATCGTGAAAGGTGATGCTTCTCTGATTTCCCTCTCTGCTTTTTTATCCTTTGTGCATAGGAGGGCAACTGATTTTTTGGAGTTGATCTTGTATCCTGCCACATTACTAAAGGTGTTTATCAGCTGTAGGAGTTCTTTGGTAGAGTTCTGGGTTTGCTTATGTACACTATCATATCATCTGCAAATAACAAAAGTTTAACTACTTCCTTTCCGATTCGAATCTCCTTGATCCCCTTATGTTGTCTTATTGCTATTGCTAGAACTTCAAGCACTCTAATGAAGACGTATGGAGAAAATGGACAGCCTTTTCTTGTTCCTGATTTTAGTGGAATGGCTTTGAGTTTCTCTCCATTTAATTTGATGATAGCTGTCAGCTTGCTTTTATTATATTTAGGTATGAACCTTGTATCCCTAATTTCTCCGAGACCTTTATCATAAAGGGGTATTGAATTTTGTCAAGTGCTTTTTCAGCATCTAATGAAATGATCATATGGTTTTTCTTTCAGTTTATTTATATGATGGAGTACATTGATAGATTTTCGTATGTTGAACCAGCCCTGCATCTCTAGGATGAAGCCTACTTGATCATAATGGATAATTTTTCTAATGTGTTCGTGGATTCGGTTTGCCAATATTTCATTGAGAATTTTTGCATCAATGTTCATGAGTATGATTGGCCTGTAATTATCTTTCTTGGTTGAGTCTTTGTGTGGTTTTGGTATCAGGGTAACTGTAGCTTCATAAAAGGAGTTTGGCAATGACTCTTCTGTTTCTATTTTGTGAAACACATTAAGGAGTACAGGTATTAGCTGTTCTTGGAAGTTCTGGTAGAATTTTGCATTGAAATTCTCTGGTCCTGGGCTTTTTTTGGGAGAGAGGATGTTGATAACAGCTTCTAATTCTTCATGACTTACAGGTTTATTGAAATTGTTCACCTGGTCTTGTTTTAACTTTGGTTTATGGTACTTATCTAAAAAAATATTCATTTCTTTTACATTTTCCAATTTTGTGGCATACAGGCTTTTGTAGTATGATCTAATGATTCTCTGAATTTCCTCTGTGTCTGTGGTTATGTCCCCTTTTCATTTCTGATCTTAATAATTTGCATGTTCTCTCTCTGCTGTTTGATTATTTTGGATAGGGGTTGGTCAATCTTGTTGATTTTCTCCAAGAACCAGCTTTTTGTTTCATTGATTCTTTGGATAGTTTTCTGTGTTTCTATTTTGTTGATTTCAGCCCTCAGTTTGATTAATTCCAGTCTTCCACTCCTCCTGGGTGAGTCTGCTTCTTTTTTTTTACTAGAGCATTCAGGTGTGCTGTTAAGTCTCTCTTGTGTGCATTCTCCATTTTCTTTAAGTGGGCACTTAGTGCTATGACCTTTCCTCTTAGCTCTGCTTTCATAGTGTCCCATAGGTTTGAGTATGTTGTGTCTTTATTTTCATTAAATTCAAGGAAGACTTTATTTTCTTTCTTTATTTCTTCTTTGACCCAGGGGTGGTTCAGTAGTTGACTGTTCAATTTCCATGAGTTTGTAGGCTTTCTGGGGATAGAATTGTTGTTGAATTCTAACTTTATTCTATGGTGATCCTATAGTACACAGGTGGTTACTACAATTTCTTTGTATCTATGGATATTTGCTGTGTTACCAGTTAAGTGATCAATTTTTGAGAAGGTTCCATGAGATGCTGAGAAGAAGGTATATTCTTTTCTGTTTGGGTGGAATGTTCTAGAGATGTCTGTTAAGTCCGTTTGGTTCATTATTAGTTCTCTTATTTCTCTGTTAAGTTTTTGGTTGACCTGTCCATTGGTGAGAGTGGAGTGTTGAAATCTCCTACTATTAGAGTATGGGGTTCGATGTATGCTTTGAGTTCTAGTAATGTTTCTTTTACATATGTGGGTACTATTTTACATTAGGGGTATAGATATTCATGATTGAGACTTCCTCCTGATGAATTATTCCTATTATGAGAATAAAGTGTCCTTCTCCATCTCTTATTATTGATTTTAGTTTGAAGTCAATTTTGTTAGATATTAGTTTAGTCACACCCACTTGTTTCTTTGGACCATTTGATTGGAAAGCCTTTTCCTAACCCTTTACTCTGAGGTAGTGTCTGTCTTTGAGTTTGAGGTGTGTTTCTTGTAAACAGCAGAATGTTGGATCCTGTTTTCATATCCATTCTCTTAACCTGTGCCTTTTTATAGGTGAATTGAGTCCCTTGATATTAAGTGATATTAATGACCAGTGTTTGCTAACTCAAGCTATTTTTCCTGGTGGTAGTGTTTGTGTGTTTCCCTTCTTTAAGTTGTGCTAGTGGAGGGTTGTTAGATGGTTGTGTTATTATGGGTATTGTTGGCTTCCTTGGTTTGTGGTTTCCTAATAGTATTTTCTGTAAGGCTGGGTTTGTGACTAAGCATTGTTTAAATCGGTTTTTGTCTTGGAATATCTTGTTTTCTCCATCGATGGTGAATGCAAGCTTTGCTGGATATAGTAGTCTGGGCTTGCATCCATGATCTCTTAGTGTCTGCAGCACATCTATCCAAGACCTTCTGGCTTTCTTGGTTTTCATTGAGAAATCAGGTGTAATACTGATAGGTTTCCCTTTATATGTTACTTGACCATTTTCCCTTGCAGCTCTTAATATTTGCTCTTTATTCTGTATGTTTTGTGTTTTGATTATTATATGGCAAGGGGATGCTTTTTTTTTTGATCCAGTCTATTTGGTGCTCTGTATGCTTCTTGTGCCTTCGTAGGAATATTCCTTTTTAGGTTGGGAAAGTTTTCTTCTATTGTTGAATATATTTTCTGGGCCTTTGAACTGTAATTCTTTTCATTCTTCCATGCCTATTCTTAGTTTGGTATTTTCACGGTGTCCCAGAATTCCTGGATGTTTTGTCTTAAGAATTTATTGGATTTGTTATTCTCTTTAGTCAATGAGTTTATTTCCTCTATAGTATCTTCAGTGTCTGAGATTCTTTCTTCTACTCTTGTATTCTGTTGGTCATGCTCGACTCTGTAGTTCCTGATTTTCCATATCCAGCCTTCCCTTGGTTTGTGTTTTCTTCATTACCTCCATTTCATTTTTCAAGACTTGAACTGTTTCCATTACCTGTTTGATTGCTTTATCTTGGTTTTCTTGGGTATCTTTGAGAGATTTATTCATTTCTTCTACCTTTTTGTTTGTCTTCTCCACTTCTTTACAGCAGTTTTTCACATCCTGTTTAAGATTTTCTATCATTTTCATAATGTCGTAATCTATTAAAGTCGATTTCTTCTACTTCTTCTGGAATAGGGTGTTCATGTCTTCTTGTTGCGTAATCCCTGGAATCTGGTGTTGTCATGTTGCCTTTCAGGTTGTTGGAAGAATTCTTGCATTGACGCCTGCCCATCTCTTCCTTCAAATTCAGCCAAGAGAGTCTTGGTGTCTTGGTCCAGTGTATGCTGTGATTGACTCTGGGTGGATATCCTCAGTGCAGGAGCAGGAATTGTTCCCCTTTAGGTGGATAGCCTCAGTGCAGGAGCAGGCACTGTTCTGGTCTGAAAGGTTGTCCTCAGCACAGGGACAGGCCTCTTGGAGGTCGAAAGACCCTGCAGACCAAAAAAAAAAAAAAAAAAAAGCCCATTGGTAGAATTCGTGTGAAGAACAATGTCCTCCACAGTGTGGGCATCCTTTAAAGGCTTTCAGAGAAAAGAAACTCAGTTCCCCAGAAAGAACTCTGTCTTTCAGCTATCTTCAATTTGAGGTAATACCCTACCAAATCTTCCTAAGATGCCTTAGTAGGTAGTTAATGAAGGTACAATGAAGGAAAATATAGAGATATTAAGAGATGTGAAACTAGTTATCATATATGAACTAAATTAATAATTCAAATGATAGGTTAAGAACTATTGTTCCAAACACAGACCCTCAGACATGGGTCTGAGCTAGGTCCTCTGCATATGCCTTATGGTTATGTAGACTGATGTTCTTGTGGAACTTCTAACAGTGGGAGTGTGGGGTATCTCTTTCTCTTTTGCCTGTGCTTGGGAACCCTTTTCTCCTACTAGGTTGCCTTGCCCAGCCTTGATGTGACAGTTTTGGCCTACTCTCATTGCATCTTGTCAGGCCATGTTCAGTGGCTATCCCTGGAAGGAGTGTTCTTTATTTTTGAAGGGAAACAGAAGAGGGGTTGATCTGGGGGAGAGGGGAGGTGCAAGGAGGGAGAGGGAAGAGTGGGCGAGGGGAAACTGCAGTCAGGATGTAATGTATGAGAGAAGGATAAGAGTATTTATTGTTCCTTACCCAGATTGGGCCTAATGGCAACCTGCTTTAGATGGTATTAGTATATCACTATTGCTGGCCCTTTTTTTTCTGCTAGGCACAAAGTAGGACTCCATTTTATTCTGTCTTGAAGTTAAATATCACAGGGCTGTCACTGGCAGATGAAATGTGAAAATGCTTTTAAGTGGAACATTTGTTAATTCTCAGCTCCCTAGAGCATATCTTCTCTACCTTTCTTAATAGGGGAATATTATCTGCCATAAATGGACTACAGCTTCCCAAACAGGCACCCAGATCTGCAGTTGTTGGTGTGGGGGAAAAGTTCAGGAAGTGGTAATGCACTTCAATCTTGAAATCATGTGGTTCTGTAGTCTAACCTGACCTGTCTTGATTTATATGTCTTAAAATGTGGAGGCAAAGTGTCTCTTAATTTAATACTTAGTGGTGTCTTTGAGGACACAGTATAAAAGTGAGGATAAAGTTAATGTGACTGATTTTTAACAACTTGCTAGAATTTACAATCCCTAAATTAATGTTCTTGTCTTCAAAGTAGTCACTGTGGGATTATGTCATCATTTAAATGATGTTAAAAAACAGTTATGGAATTCCTTTTACAACCAACCTCGAAATTGATTAATTTAGTCATTTGCTGTGTTCCAGGCACTGGGGATACAGAGATGAAAAGACCCATTCTTTTCCCTTCAGGAGCTCATAGAGAGCTGGTAGGATGTATGTAAGTGATGCAATATATCTTAATGTCTAGCAGGGTTACAGGTGAATAAAGGGTCAGCTCTGCCACAGAGATGCAGGAAAACCTTCACAGCGATGGGAGTAGGTGCTGTCTAGACAGGCAGATGGGGTAAAGAGGAGGCTATTTCAGTCAGCAGCCAAAGCGTGGAAGTTTGAAGAGATAAAGCCAATTTGGATAACTGCAAATGCTTTTGGAAATGAAGCTAGAGATGCAGGGAGGAGTATGTCTTTGAAGGTATATCTCTATGGCCCACTGAGAGACTTGCCCTTTTATTTCTGAAAGAGATGGTTAACAAATGAAGGGTTCTAAGCAGAAGAGCTACCTGATTTTATTTTGGAGTATATCAATAGGAAATACAGTTTATCATAACAGGAAAGCATATATATACTTACATATGCACACTTGTGTGTGAATATATATATATACATACATATATATATATATATATATATATATATATATGCATTCTAAGAATTGTGGATCCCCATGTTCTTCTTTTTGGGTCTGGCTTACCTCACTCAGGATAGTGTTTTCTATTTCCATCCATTTGCATGCAAAATTCAAGAAGTCATTGTTTTTTACTGCTGAGTAGTACTCTAATATGTAATTGGTTTCTAGCCATAAATAAAGGACATTAAGCCTATAATTCGTGATCCTAGAGAAGCTAAATAAGAAGGTGAACCCCCTCCCCCCAAAAAAGAAAAACATATAGTCATCCTCCTGAATATTAACCTTCATCAGGCGATGAAAGGAGACAGAGACAGAGACCCACCTTGGTGCACCGGACTGAAATCTCAAGGTCCAAATCAGGATCAGAAGGAGAGAGAGCACGAGCAAGGAACTCAGGACCGCGAGGGGTGCACCCACACACTGAGACAATGGGGATGTTCTATCGGGAACTCACCAAGGCCAGCTGGCCTGGATCTGAAAAAGCCTGGGATAAAACCAGACTCGCTGAACATAGCGGACAATGAGGACTACTGAGAACTCAAAAACAATGGCACTGGGTTTTGATCCTACTGCATGTTCTGGCTTTGTGGGAGCCTAGGTAGTTTGGATGCTCACCTTACTAGACCTGGAAGGAGGTGGTTGGTCCTTGGACTTCCCACAGGGCAGGAAACCCTGATTGCTCTTTGTGCTGATGAGGGAGGGGGACATGATTGGGGGAGAGGGAGGGAAATGGGAGGCGGTAGTAGGGAGGAGGCAGAAATCTTTAATAAAAAAAAAAGAATTGTGGATCCCAATTCCTTATTTTTTTATTGAGCCCTACAGTTTTCTCTGCTTCCATCCCTGCCTCTCCCCTCCCCTTCAACCCTCTCCCAAGGTCCCCATGTTCCCAATTTACTCAGGAGATCTTGTCTTTTCCCAATCCCTTATTTATGAAATGAGTATTTCATGCACGTTTGAAGATAAGCTAAACTTTTACTAAGCAAGAAGTCTTTGACCCTGCTACCCAGTTACCTTAGCTGGCTACCAATCAGCTTCTAGATCTATGAAGTGAACCTGAGCTGAACCTAGAACTCTCTAGTTAGGCCAATACAAGACCAGGAGCACAAGGCTGGCCTGCACACTCAGAATAAAGAATGGCTGGGCTGTGGTCTCTAGAATCAGTAAGTGATTCCAGCCCAGTTTGGTTCCCAAAACCATGTACCCCAGACACTCTATAAGGTCACTGTGGCCATGGCTCCAACTTGGTAAGAGACCTCACCCCCATCTTAGCACTCCAACCCCTCTAGCTGTGGGCCTGTGCACCATAGCTGCTCCACATGGTCACTGTGGTTCCAGATGCAATAATACATTCAATCTTAAAACTAATATGGAAACACAAATGACCAAGGGTTGCAAAAGCATTTTCAGAGGAGATATTGCCAAGCTTAGTGTCAAGTATCTATACATAGTTATAAATTAGCATGATATTGGCACAAACTAGGCACATAGATCAGAGGGATAGAAGACCCAGATATAAAAGTCTACGCAACAGCAGCTACCTGATTTTTGACAAAGGTGCAAAAAATACGTATTGGGTAAATGGCATCATTATCAATAAAAATAGCCAGGAAACTTGGATGTCATTAAATAATAAAATAATGAAACCAGTCTCTTATTCCTCACATTACACATGATTAAACTTTAAATGAATTAAGAACCTTATATAAGACCCAAATACCAGAAACAGCTTACCCCTGTCAGAATGGTTCCCAATATACCATTAACAACAAATACCAATTGGTAATCAAAATACCAATAACAACAAATGCTGAAATGAATGTGGGAGAAAGGTTATACCATAACCTAATTAAAAATGGGGTACAGATCTAAACAGAGAATTCCTCAATAAAGGAAACACAAATAACCGAGGAACATTTAAAGAAATGTTTAACATCCTTAGTCATTACGGAACTATAAATCAAAACTACTTTGAGATTTCATCTTACACCTGTCAGAATGGCTAAAATCAATAAAACAAGTGACAGTTCATGCTGGAGAGGATGTGGAGTAAGGGGAACACTCATCCATTGCTGGCGGGAATGCAAACTCTTATAGCCGCTGTGGAAATCAGTGTGATGGCTTCCTCAGGAAAATGGGGATTGATCCAGCTATACCACTCTTTAGCGTGTATCTAAATGACTCTTCATCCTACCACTTGCTCAACCATGTCCTTTGCTGTTCTATTCCTAGTAACCAGAAATTGGAAATAATCTAAATGTACCACAACAGAAAATGTGGTATATTGTTATACAATGTAGTATTACTCAGCTGCTAAGGAAATGACATCATAAAATTTGCAGAGTCCTAGCTGGCTATTTCTTGTCACCAAATAGAGCTTCCAGTGTTAGGATTAGGTGATATAGAATTGAATTGTTTACCAAAGGGGCTCCATAAGAATCCCCAAACAACCCAGGCTATTGTCATGACTATAGGCTGCTCTCCACAAAGTGATGGCAAGGTACCATTGCTGAAAACAATGCCCATACAACTCATTGAACATGGAGATGTCTAGATGGTGCCTACATAGAACTGTCACCCCTATATTCCAGTATCTTTGTTATAGGAACATACTCTGTATGCTGTCAAAAGAGAAATGTAAACACAAAGCCAGCCACAAAACCTTTTACCTATAATGCTGTATCATCTGCAATGTATGCTATGACAATGAAGGCACAAAGCTGTGGGAGTAACCAACCACTAACTGGTTTGACTTCAGGCCCATTCCTCAACATGGAACCCATACCTGACACTGCGTGGGTGACCAAGAAACTGAGACTAGATAGAACAGGAAGGTAGGAGAAAATTATAGTGGTATATTATTTGTCTTTTAATAAACAAAGCTTGCCTGAACATCAGAGGGCAAAATAGCAACACTAGTTAGCCATACAGGCCAGAGAGTGGTGCATGCCTTTAGTTCCAGCACTAGAGAGAAATATAAGATGGGAGGAAACAGGTCTCAGGCTCAGTCTTCAGTTTGAGGATTCATTTCTGTCTGAGGTAAAGGTAAGAGCCAGGGGCTAGCTGCTTTGCTTTTCTGATCTTCAGTTTGAACCCCATTATCTGTCTCTGGGTTTTTATTTTTCGTGCTTCACAAAATCAAATACTAGTCTAAAAAAAGAAAAAAAATATAGTGATGAAATGACTTCTAATGATATTCTGCTATACTCATAGATCAGTGCCTTATTTGGCCATCAGGAGAGACACTTCCTCTTGCAGAAAATGGGAGCAAATATAAAGACCTACAACTAGACATTATGCAGAGTGAGAAAACTTGGGACACTCCGTCCTAAATGGGATGTCTCCATTAAATGCCTCCCCCACAGAGCCCAGAGAACGCTGCAGAAAAGGAGGCATAGAGAGTGTAAGAGCGAGAGGTGATGGAGGACACCAAGAAAGGAAGGCCCTCCAAATCAACATATGCAAAACTCATATGAGCTCAGAGAGTCAGAAGCAGCATACACAGGGCCAACATAGGTCTACACCAGGTCCTCTGCACTTTTATTATGGCTTCTTGTTTATTGTTTTTATGGGATTCCTGAGTGTGCAAATGACTGGTCTCTGATTCTTGTGCCTTCTCTTGGATTCTTTCCTTCAGTTGGTTTGTCTTGTCCAACTTCGATATGATATTTTACACTTTATCTTATACCTTATTACAGTTTAAGAATGAATGAGTGAATGAATGAATGAATGAATGAATACCCAGCCACTAGAATAAAGGTGAACTGTCATTTATACCTGCTGGGAGAGGGAAAGTCAATTTTCTGCAATGGAGTGGCCCTGGGTATATCAGCCACTCAAGGGGAAGCCGCATGTTCAGGAATAGTTGGTCAACATACAATGGACTCCACAGCTTTTTTTTAATGTGTGATTTTATTTGGTTATAGTTTTTCTCCAATGACTGTGGAAAGTATGACTGTGTTACGGAACTGTTTCTTTTGGGTTGGGTGTGATTGTTGCCATCTTGAGTCAGAGCATCTTGAGGAAAAAAAAGAGAGAGGCTCTTGGACATCATGAGGATTAAGTCTTTATGGGTTCCAGGAGCTTTTGTGAGGTGCCACCCTCTATAAGATTATATGAGACAGAAAGAATTGACTGGGTTGTTCTCTTTGGTAGTATATCTGAATGTACACCATCCAGTGGCACCTTTCAATGGTACAGTTTTCTGTGAGTCTTTCATGATGTAACTTGCCCAGGTGATTGCTCAGAGGTGCAGTTGAATTCGCGTTGCCCTTAATTCAGTAAGCTCATAGACTAGGATCTTTTCTTTGTTTTGTTTTTTTTTTGGTACCCTCTCTCTGTTTCTTTGTCTCTGCCACAATGAGTCTCTCTACTTTTTTCATGGTTTATGTTCTGAGTGTATTTTTAAAAATATCTTTCAGGGCTGCGGGCGGCCGGAACCGGACTCGCACGGCGGGCGACGTAGCTGGCGCAGCGGCCGGGACCGGCGGGTACTGACACAGTGGCAGACAACGCAGGCGACAGGGACCAGGGCAACACCAAGAGCAGATCGCCCCAGGACAATTAAATCAAAGAGGTAGGCCTTTGGTTGGCGAGGTCCCGGGCAAACAGGGAACCTGGTTCTTTTCCTGAAGACCCGTCTGAGGGGTGAGAGGGATCTTGGCCCCTGGCAGGAGCCAGGAAACAGAACGAGGGAATTTTGCAAGAGGAGCCTCTGGCCAGCAGGGAAACCTGATCTGGTTTTAAAAGACCAATTAGAGATCGTCAATAGGAGGAGATGGGCAGGCGCCAAGGCAAAAATTCTCCCAATAAGCTGAAAAACAACATGAAAGCACCAGAACCCAATGATCTTACAACAGAAGGACTTGAACACCCTAACACAGAAGAAGTGGAAAAAATCGACTTTATGAAAGCAATAGAGTCCCTTAAACAATATGTAAAAAACACCTTTATAGAAATGGATGAGAAGTATAACAAAAAGTTTGAAGAATTGAGTAAATACGTACATGAGACCCTGGGAAACCAAGAAAAAA
>NW_026068171.1:901851-909301 GCF_014885135.2 Alexandromys fortis
AAAAAAAAATATCTTTCAAATTATGTTTAAAATTAAAATCCATTTCAAATTATTTGAAACATAGCAATGAACCCCAGAGTGCCATCAAAAAAAAAAAAAACTGAATTGTAGAGCTAAGAAAAATCTCTGTAGGTGAGGAAAGCAAGGGCCTCAGCGGAGTCCACTCTCCTGAAGTGGTCTTCTCACATCTTCTAGAGTGTGCCCTTGGGCTTCACTTTTTCTGCTTTATTTGTGTGAGGCTATAAAATGGGGGGATAGCCCTGGAAAACCTGTCACAACACCACACTCTGGTGTGAGATCTCAGATTCTCGGAACCTCCTTCCTGAACACCACAGGTGGGTAACTGCTTGAAGCAGCCAGCCCCAAATGTTCAAATTCAAATTTCACTCAAACTTTAGTCGCAACTAGTTTTTCTCCTTAAGCCTTCACACAATATGCTTTGATCCCTCTTATTTGTATTTCAGATAATTTGTTGAGCTCTTTTCTTGTACCGATCTTAAGAAGGAAAAATTATTCTTGAAATTTCAAGCAGAATGTTGATTTGCACGAGGATGTTCTTATTCTTAGGAAATGCATGCTGAGTTTAGAGATGATCTCACATAATTCCTTCAATTTGTTTTTAAGTAGTTCAGCAAAAGTAAAATGTGTACATCTACCATTTATTTGTTTAGGTAAATCAAGTAGAGCAAAATGTTAATGACTTTAAGGTCTCCATAGAGAGTTGTGGGAATGAATTGTACAATAACTTTAACATTTTTTGGAAAATTACAAGAATATTTTCCATGAAGAAAAATCCACAGCCTAGATGGCTCCAGCAGAGTTTTGCTACATATTCAAAGATTTACATTTTATATACAAGGTAAATTACAAGGTAAATATTTTCAGCCCACTTTCATTAGGACTTTTTAAATGATGTTTTCATTTTGAGGCACCCAAATAAAAATCATAGAATGAAAAGAGTGAGTATATTCTCACTTTCTCACTGTCAGGAACTGAAATTTTCTGAGGGGGGAAAGGAGGAAGGGAGGGAGGGAGCGAGGGAGGGAGGGAGGGAGGGAGGGAGGGAGGGAGGGAGGGAGGGAAAAAGAGAGAGAAGCGATATTGAGAGAAGTGACACAGTGCTTTTTGAGAACCACGGTGTTCTCATGTGAACACTTCAGGGTTATCTGCTTTGGTGTACAAGGCGATGCTTGTTTTTCTGCACAAAATCTAGCAGAGGGGTTTATTTTAGTTGCGCTTCACTTAAACCATGATATGATGTAGACCCATTTGAGTCTTAGCTTTATATAGGTTGGTTTTCCCCTAAGACTCCTCATCTTCGGAAAGCCTTGAGCCTTGACTTCTGTGCACCCTGTCCCTTGAAACTGCGGAGCTGATGCTTAAAGGATGTACTGCCAATAAACACTTGCAGACTGAAGTGATGCTCCTGTCAGTTTGACCTGCAATAACAAAGTGACACTGGCTCATCTTACACAACAAACATTTATTGAATACAGTTCTGCAGAGTAGTAGTCTGGAATCAGGATGAGAGAAATGGTGGGTATTGGTGAGGGTCCTCCTCTGGGTTAGACTGCTAACTTCTTAGAGATAGCTCTCTATTTCTGAGGGCTTCACCCTTGTGACACAATTACATCCCAAAGACCCCACCTTGTCATGCCATTACACTTAGAGAAAAGATTTCAGTATATAAATTTGGAGGAGACATAAATATCCAGTCTGTAACAAGTGCCTGTGGTGTTCTGATATTAAATTTACTTCTCTAGAATCAGACTTCCTCCTGAAAATTTGACCTGGCACTTCCCACTCTATCTTTTAATCATGTAAATATTTTAAGGGAATGCCTTTTATTTTATCTAGTATATTTGGTTGCTTTGGGCAGGAGGGCCCATCCAAATAGCCCAGTCTGCCATTAAAGGAAATAGAAGTCCCTAGAAGCTTTTGAACCTAATCAAAGAGGTCCTTACATGGTTATGCTAATGGAAAAAATTGTGCACCCCAGTAAACCAATGGAAGCTATCTATTTAAGGTAAGAGACCTTTTCAAAGTCTCTCCACTTAAACCATTTACTTGGCTCTCTAAACCATGAAGCAGGCCCTCCTCATTCTAATGGCTTTAAAAATGCAGTACATAAAGGTTTGGTTCTTTGTACTTATAAATTATAACAGCGATAGATGTAAAGCCACATCTGTCGGAGCAGTGCCTGCTTTGGGGACACAAGGTCCTTGGGAAATCTGATGAAAGCATACACACCAAAATGGGCATAAAATTTCAGTGAGTACCTGGACCTCCTAGAGCTCACAGGTCACAAACTTGTCACTTAGACTATATCTAGGCCACTCAACCCTGGAAATTCGCAACCTCATAGGCAGGGGACGGAAGGCAACGGGCTGATGTGGTTTATACGTGTGCTATGCCATCACGGGCACTGAAGCTCAGCAAACAAGGATGTTCATGTGCAGAGTCTCAGTTTGAGGGGGATTTTTCCACCTTCCTGCTCTATTTACACTTGAGAAACACAAAGCAAATTGAAGTGACACCAATCTATAAGTAGTGATTTACTGTTGAGTTTTCTTTCTTGAATCTTGAAGGTAAGAGGATCTGAATATGAAATTGAAGCTCCAGGCAGGTTGGAAGTTAATTCTTTAGCTGGTGACCTTTCAGTATTTCATACATCTTACCCACTTGAACAAAGGAATGAGGAGAAATTTGGAAATTTTGTTATTGGTAAAATTTAATTTAAATCTTCCCTTCCCTCCCAGCATTGTAAATGTCAGTGATTATAATCTTTAAAAACTGGGCTCTAGATACACCCTGAGCTTTATCACTTCTAGTCTTGTTCCAGGAGATGTTCAGGAGATACAAGGTGATTTCACTGGTGGGATTCCATAAGAATATCTCATTCATTCTTAATCCCCAATCATCGCGTTCCCCCAAATGAGATAAGATGGTTCTTTGGGGATGAAAGATACTCTTCTGTTTTCTCTTCCTCGTTTCTCACCCACCGCTTGCTCTTGTTTCTATCTCAGTCCCTGCTGTCCTTTCTTTTTCATATGGTAGACTCTATGTTATCCAGGCTGGTTTATAACGCCTAGGCTTAAAAGTTATCTTCCCATCCCAGCTTCCCCGATAGTTGGCATGTGACCTCCTGGACTTCAGAGTCTGGCACCTTGTTTAATTTTTCTGCCATACTTTTAGTGGTTCTCAACTGACTTTAACATGATCAAAGTTCCTTAGGCTCATGTTCAAGGACTCTTTCATTTCCAGATTGCTTACTCTTCTTGATATTAAGTCCACTGAAATGCTCCTGATTTCAGTTTACTAATGTCTTAGGAGCAGTTTTCTTATAATTTGATTCAACCCTAACAAAGCTATGTCCCTTCTATGTCTTAGCTCTGATTAGACTTATTTATTAAAGAGTACTGAGTGCTTAGCCATGCTCCAAGCACTTCTCTGGATACTAGGAGCATGACAATAAACAAGACAGCCCACATCTAAGGCCTCAACAGCTTTACCTTTTAAAGAAATAGAGACTAGATGAATAGTTAAGAAAACAATTGGCAATACAAATTATAACTAAGGGCTGCAGTGGAAAAATTAGAGGAATCTACTTTAGAAATAGTGTTCAAATGTCAGAGACCAACTTTGACAAAAATACCACTTACCAGGGTAGGGGCATGAGGATTATAAAATAAGTAAAGAGAATGAAGATGCGAGTGAAAATAATGAAACAGAAAACATAGGATAAATCTGCTACCACTGTTAGGAGTCTCACAAGAACACCACAGAAGCCCTGATGCGGACACATGCAGGCCCCATGCTTGCTGTTTCATTCTCTATGAGGCCATGTGCGCCCTGCTTATTTGATTCAGTGGCTCGTGTTCTTTTGGTGTCCTCCATCCCCTCTGACTCCTACAATTTTTCCCCCTATTTCATGGGGTTCCCTGATCTCTAAGAGGGAGGGATCCAGTGGAGACTTAAAGATGAAGTTAGTGTATCCTTTAAAAAAATACAGGAAAACACACACAGGGGGAGAGAGAGAGAGAGAGAGAGAGAGAGAGAGAGAGAGAGGAAATGAATAAAACTGTTCAAGACCTGACCTAAAATTGGAAATAGACTCAATAAAGAAAACCCAAACTGTGGGAATTCTGGAAATAAAAAAAATTAGGAATTCAAATAGGAACTACAGAGGTAAATTTTACCAACAAAATACAAGATTTGGAAGAAAGAACCTTAGGTATTGAAAACACAATAGAAGAAATGGATACATCAGTCAAAGAAACTGTTAAATCTTTAAAAAAAAACTGATACAAAGCTTCCAGGAATTCTGGGACACTATGAAAAGACTAAACTGAAGAATATTAAGTATAGAGTAAGAAGAAGAATTATAACACAAAGGCACAGAAAATATTTTCAACAAAATCTTAGAAGATAAATTTTCTAGCCTAAAGGACATGCCTATAAAGGCACAGGAAAGCATACAGAGATCCAACTAGACTGGAGCAGAAATCAAAGTCCCCTCCACACATAATACTTAAAAAACAAAAGAAAACAAGCATACAGATCAAAGAATATTAAAAGCTGCAAGGGAAAAAGACCAAGTAACATATAAAGGCAGACCTATTAGAATTACACCTGACTTCTTAATGGAGACTCTAAAGGCTAGAAAGTCATGGATAAATGTACTGCAGACTATAGGAGACCACAGATACTTATCCAGACTACTATACCCAGCAAAATTTCAATCACCATGGATGATGAAAATAAGATGTTCCATGGTAAAGCAAAATGTAATCAATATCTGTCTACAAGCTCATCCCTACAGAAGGTCCTAGTAGGAAAACTCAAGAATAAGGTTAATAACACCCACAAAAGCACATGAAATAAATAATCTCACATCAGAAAAATTAAAAGGGAAACACATCACCACCAACAACAACAATAACAGCAGCAGAAACAACAAAGTAACAGGAATCAAGAACCATTGGTGATTGATATCTTTCAACATCAATGATCTCAATTCCCCAATAAAAAGACATAGACTAACAGAATCTATGTGAAAACAGGATCCATCCTTCTGCTCCATTCTAGAAACATACTTTAACATCAAGGTTAGACATTACCTCAGAGTAAAGGGTTGGGAAATGATATTTCAAGCAAATGGACCTAAGAAACAAGATGATGTAGCCATTTTAATATCTAATAAAATAGACTTCAAACCAAAACTAACTAAAAGAGACAGGGAGAGGAGACTACATATTCATCAAAGGAAAAACCCACCAAGGTGACATTTCAATTTTTATCATCTTTGTCCCAAACACAAGGGCACCACATTTGTAAAAGAAACACTACTAGAGCTTAAATCGCATATTGATTCCCACCCACTGAGAGTTGGAGACTTCAACACTCCACTCTCACCAACAGACATATCATCTAGACAAAAACTAAATAGAGAAATACTGACACTAGCAAATGTTATAAACCAAATGGATGCAATAGATATTTACAAATCATTCACCCAAACACAAAGAATATACCTTCTTCTTGGCGCCTCATGGAACTTTCTTCAAAACTGACCACATTCTTGGTCACAAAGCAAGTCTCAATAGATACAAGAAAATTCATCCTATTAGACCATCATGAATTAAAGCTAAATATCAACAACAGAAAGCCTACAACCTCGGGGAAAGTGAACAATTTTCTAGTGTAGTGATATTTGTTTGTACTATAACAAATAAAGCTTGCCTGAGGATCAGAAGTCCAGGCACTCAGGAAGCAGAGGCAGACACACCTTTGTGAGTTCAGGGCCAGCCTGAGCTATACTAGATTGATCCGGTCTCAAAGAAAAAAAAAGACAGGCAGTAGTAGCTCACACCTTTAATTCCAGTACTTGGGAGTGACACACCTTTAATTTCAACACTAAGGAGATGGAGACAGAAATATAAAGTGTGAGGAGACAGGAGCTCAAGATATTCAGCTTGTGGATTCCTAGAGACAGGATCACCCATTTGGTCTCAAGATTCAGTAGAGGTAAGAACTAATGGCTGGCTGCTCTGTTTCTCTGATCTCTCAGTATTTTCTCCTATGCCTGACTCAGGGTTTTTATTATTAATACCAATTAGAAACAAAGAAATACTTAGTGAATGAAAAATTGGTAAAAAAAATAAAAAAGAGAGGAAGAAATTAAAGATGTTCTAAAATTCAATGAAAAGGAGAATATGGCATACCCAAACTTATGGAACACTATGAAAGCAGTGCTAAGTGCCCACAGAAAAAACAATACAGATATTGCTGTGTAAAATCCTTCTGTATGCTGTATATGTGAATATATGATGATCTTATTGGCTGATAATAAAAGTTTATTTAACCTATAGCAAGGCAGAATATAGCTAGGTGGGAAAACTAAACTGAATACAGGGAGAAAAGAAGGGCAGAGTCAAGGGAGAGGTGAGTCAGCTCCCCAAGAAACAAGATGCCAACAGATTAGTAATGCCATGGCTATGTGGCAATACATAGGTTAATAGAAATGGGTTAATTTAAATGTAAGAGTTAGTTAGTAATAAGCCTAAACTATAGGCCAAACATTCTGTAATTAGTACTAAGACTCGAGGGATTATTTTGAAAAGACCGTGGGATGGGGCAGGACAGAAAATCCCCTGATTACAAGAGATTTCGCACTAGTACTTCACAGCCCACTTTAAAGCTCTTGAACAAAAAGTAATCACACCTGTAGTGGTTTGAAAGAAAATGACGCCCAAAGGGAACAGTACTATTTGGAAGCATGGCTTTGCTGGAGTAGGGTGGTCTTGTTGGAAGAAATGTGTCACTGTGTGGTATACAGTTCCTCTAAAACTGTAAGCAAGTCACCCCAATTAATTGTTTTCCTTATAAAAGTTGCCGTAGTTATAGTGTCTATAGAAACCCTAAGTAAGACCAAAGGGATACAAATTGGAAAGGAAGAAGTCAAAGTACTGTTATTCATAGATGATATGATAGTATAAATAAGTGGTCCTAAAAATTCCACCAGGGAAATCAATATGATGGTTGCTCAGAAAATTGGGAATCAATGTATCCAAGACCACTCTTGGTCATATATACAAAAGGTGATCCAGCCTACCATAAAGGTATTTGCTCAGGTATGTTCATAGTGGCTTTATTCATAATAGCCAGAAGCTGGAAACAACTTAGATGTCCCTCAGTTGAAGAATAGATAAAGAAAATGTAATACATTTACATAGTGGTAAATTTACTCAGCTGCTTAAAAAATGGCATCACGAAATTTGCACATACTTCCAAAACACAGGGAAGGGAGCAGAGTGAGGAAATACTGGACCAAAGCAAGACCAAAAACCAGCTGGATAAACTCTAAATTCTGCATCTTTTTTTTAATGGCATTTTTTTTATTGAGAATAGGAAAAAAAAGTTTCCGCCTCTTCCCAGCCTCCCATTTCCC
>NW_026068171.1:917160-927536 GCF_014885135.2 Alexandromys fortis
TATGTGGTCAAAGAGGGAAGGGAGTCAGACGGAGGGGGGGGAGGGTTGTGGATGCAAGCTGGGTGGGATAGGAAGAGAGAGGAGGTATCGGGCAGAGTAGCCCCTGAGGATGACCAGGAAGTGTAGGAGGGGTGTCTGAGTTCCCTGTCCCGGGCTGCTGCTGCGGTCAGAAACTCACTCACCCCAGTGATGTCCCTCCTGGTGCCAGGTTCAGGTCTCCTTGCTGCTTGGTTGGTTCGTAAACAAAGGACCTACCTAGCTCGGTGCAGGCAGGCTAGTGGGAACAAAGGAGCTACCACCCTCCCTTTTGCCCTGCCGATTCGGATTCAGTCCTAGAGCCCGAACAGGCTGGGCAGGGAGAAGCTATGTGGTCAAAGAGGGAAGGGAGTCAGATGGAGGGGGGGAGGGTTGTGGATGCAAGCTGGGTGGGATAGGAAGAGAGAGGAGGTCTAAATTCTGCATCTTCATGTCTCTTCAGATCTCCAACTCCTTTCACCTTTGTTGACTTCCACATTCTTCTCTCTCTTGGGCTGGTTCCACTCCGTCTTAGCAGCTCTCCTTTGCAGGTATCCCATGGCTCTGGCATCTCTAACATCTTGGGATCTCCAAGGAAATTCAGGTTTTAACCTCACAGCTTCATGAAATGGCCTCTCTAGGCCTCCATTCAGGGACACCCCTGACACATACCTGACCACAGTGACTTTCCTTAGTTGCAGAGGAAGTTTCCATAACCCCTTTCTTCTATCCTTAACTCTAAATCCAGAACCACATGGCCCAAGCTGCTCAACTTCATAGGGAAAAGCAAAAAACCCAGGATAGCCAAAACAATCCTGTACAATAAAAGAACTTCTGGAGGCATCACAATCCCTGACTTCAAACTCTACTACAGAGTTACAGTACTGAAAACTGCCTGGTATTGGCATAAGAACGAACAAGAGGACCAATGGAACTGAATAGAAAACCCAGATATTAATCCACACATCTTCGAACACCTGATCTTTGAGAAAGAAGCAAAAAAAAAATCAAATGGAAAAAAGAATGCATATTTAACAAATGGTGCTGGCATAACTGGATATCAACATGTATAAGAATGAAAATAGATCCATATCTATCACCTTGCACAAAACTCAAGTCCAAATGGATCAAAGACTTCAACATAAAGCCAGACACACTGAACCTTACAGAAGAGAAATTGGGAAATACACTTGAACGCATTGGCACAGGAGACTACTTCCTAAAAAGAACCCCAGCAGCACAGAAACTGAGAGAAACCATTAATAAATGAGACCTCCTGAAATTGAAAAGCTTCTGTAAAGCAAAGAACAGTCAACAAGATGAAACGACTGAATAGGAAAAGTTCTTCACTAACCCCACATCAGGCAGAGGTTTGATCTCCAAAATATACAAAGAACTCAAAAGAACAAATAATCCAATAAAAAATGAAGTACAGACCTAAACAGAGAACTCTCAACAGAAGAATCCAAAATGATTGAAAGACACTTAAGCAAATGTTCAACATCCCAGTCATCGGAGAAATGCAAATCAAAACAATTCTGAGATTCCATCTTACACCTGTCAGAATGGCCAAGATCAGAAACACTGATGACAACTGATTCTGGAGAGGTTGTGAGGTAAAGGGAACATTTCTGCATTGCTGGTGGGAATGCAATCTGGTACAACCCCTTTGGATGTCAGTGTGACGATTTCTCAGAAAATTAGGAAACAACCTTCCTCAAGACCCAGTAATACCACTTTTGGGTATATATTTAAAGATGCTCAATCCTGTCACAAGGACATGTGTTCATCTATGTTCATAGCAGCATTGTTTGTCATATCCAGGATCTGGAAATAGCCTAAATGCCTCTCGACTAAAGAATGGATAAAGAAAATGTGGTACATTTACACAATGGAGTGTTACACAGCAGAAAAAAATAACGACATCTTAAATTTTGCAGGAAAATGGATGGAGCTAAAAAAAACATCATTTTGAGTGAGGTAACCCAGACACAAAAAGACAAGTATCACATGTACTCGCTCATAAGTGGTTTTTAAACATAAAGCAACGAAAGCCAGCCCACAAATCTCAATCCTAGAGAATTTAGACAAATGAAAACCCTGAGAGAGACATATATCGATCTAATCTACATGGGAAGTAGAAAAAGACAAGATCTCCTGAGTAAGTTGGGAGCATGGGGACTTTGGGAGAGGGTTGAAAGGGGGAGGGGAGTGGCAGGGAGGGGAGCAGAGAAAAATGTAGAGCTCAATAAAAACAAATTAAAAAAGAACCAGGCTGGCCTCAGTCTCAGAGATCTGCCTGCCTCTATTTTCTGAGTGCTGGAATTAAAGGCATGTTTTTCTTTAATGCCTCTTCACAAACTGGAAATTTATCCGGGTGGGATCTTGTCCTGAGGTCTCCACTCCCTTTAGTCCATTTCTTAATCTTTTTATCTCCTTGAACAGGGATTCAGCGCTATTCCACTTCCTCATGCTCCTTTCCTCCTCAGCTTGCTCCTTTTCATTATAAATCTTAATAAGCATGAACGCTAATAACCACATAGCAGAGTCTTTGCTAGGATGTTTTGAGAGTTCCTCTGCCAAAGGAATTAATCCAAATCTCTTCACTTTAGTCACAGGCAGACTTTTTTGGACAAGGGCAAAAAACAGTCACTTTCTTCACCCAAGTTTCACAAGAATGATCACTAAGCCACATATTAATATTCTTCTCCTCTGAAACCTTCCGAGCCAATCCCCCACAGTTCAAATCACCCTCAGCACCACCGCCTTCCTTGCTTCTACTAGTATGGCCCATTAAACAGCATTTAAAGTCCTGCTTTAGAAATGGATTTTTCTAATTCATAGTCCCAAGGTTCATACAAAAACATGGTTTAGCCTGTCACAATAATACCCCAGTCCCTGGTATCAACTTCTGTCTTCGGGTTTCTATTGTGAAGAGATACCATGACCATAGCAGCTCTTGTAAATGAAAACATTTAATTGGGGCGGTTTGTTTACTCTTCAGAGGTTTAGTCCTTTATCCTCATGGTGAGAAGCGAGGCAGCATGCAGGTATACATGATGATGGAGAAGTAGCTGAGACTCCTACATCTTGATCCAAAGGCAACAGAAAGTAAACTGGGCATGGGCCTGAGCATATATGAGACCTCAAAGCCTGTCTCCCCAGTGACACACTTCCTCTAACAAGACCACACCTACTCCAACAGGGCCACATTTCCTAACTCTGCCACTCCATTTGGGGGGGAGGCATTTTCTTTCAAACCACCACAATGGGGCAACAGAGTCTCAACTGGCCATCTCTTATCACCACACCAGGCTTTCTGATAGAGGGACTGGTTGCACTCACTTGAGTTGTTAGCCAAGGGGAGGGAGTCCTGTGGAAAACTCTAAACAACCCAGGCTGCTGCTAGGACAATAGATTACTAAGACAAGAGAAACATGAAAAGCAAGTCAGCCACAAAATGTTTGACCTACAATCTTTCCCATTCACAAGATATGCTAAGACAATGGGGGCACAGAACTTGTGAAATAAGCCAACCAATGTCTGATTTGACTTAAGGTCTTCTCCACAAGATGGAAACCATACCCAGCACCACTTGGGTAACCATGGAACAGAGACTAGATAGCCTAGAGTCTTAGGGAAAAGCCTAACACTATTCATCTACAAAAGTATCGATAAAATGACTCTTCATGATATTCTGTTATACTTAGAGATAAGTATCTTATTCAGTCATCACCAGAGAAGCTTTCTCCGGCAGCAAACAGGAACAAGTGTAGAGACCCACAGCCAGACTCTTAGTGGAGAGAGAGTCCTTGGATCACACAGCTCCACATGGATTGTCTTCATCAAATCCCTCCTTTTAGCACTCAGGAAAGCCCGTAGAAGATGGAGGTAAAAAGACTTTGAAAGTCAGAAGGGATGAAAGACACCAAGAGAACAGAGCTCTCTGAATCAACTACACAAGGCTCATAAGAACTCACAAGACTGGAGTCGCAAGCATAAGGCCTACAAGGGTCCTCTGAGTAGATATTACAGTTTTCAGCTTAGTATTTTTATGGGTTTCCTGAGTGCTTGAATAAGTGGATCTCTGATTTTTGTGCATGCTCTAGGGACTCTTCCTTCCATTGGGTTGACTTCTTCAGATTTGATGTGATGATTTTTGTTTTATCTTTTGTTTTTATTTTGTCATATTTAAGAAAAGCAGTGCTATAATGTTTATCCACTGAGGAAAAATGAAAATGATCCATAAAACATATTATATATAAAAGTAAACTATGACAGGGAAAAATGATTACATGTTTTTTTTATTATTTTTATTTTGATACAGGATTTCTCTGTGTAATCCTACTGGCCTGGAACTCACTATGTAAACCAGGCTGGCCAGAAACTCACAGATATCCACCCACCTCTGCCTCCTGAGTACTGGGCCTAAAGACGTGTGCCACCACATCCAGCTATAAGACCTCAATGTGAAAAGGAATGCTTTTAAAAGTTAATTTGAGGTGAGGTGCTCACAAGATCTGAAGTCTATACAAAGAGCTATAGGTAACTAACAAATGCTGAGATCAGGAGAAAGAATTTTCCCTGAGGAAGCTACCACCAATAGGTTATCCAAAACCAAACGATCAGCCCTGAAAACATACATACAAGTAATAGTTTATGCACTGAGTAGGTTGTATTTATGCATTTGGGAATATATGTATGTATGTATACATACATATGTGACAACAAGTAAAAAGAGGTCATGAATTTGAAAGAGAGCAAGGGGCAGGGTTCACAGGAGGGTTTAAGGGAGGAAAGCGAAGGGGTAAATTATACAAATATATTACAAACTCAAAACATACAAAAATTAATTTTCAGTGCTAGTGTGGGCTGAAAGCATGTAGACATTTTGGGGGAGAAAGGGGACTGGTAGGGTATGGTTATGGGGACAAGGAAGGAGAATATAGGAGGGGGAACAGCAAAAACTCTATGAAAATGCTCTAATGAAACCCATTACTTTGCATGCTAATTTAAAAAGCTACTAATGGATAAAGAAATTAATGTAGATGATGGCTTTTATAATTTCTGAGTAAGCAAGGCCTTATAAAATAAGAACAAAGTAGCAAACAGAAGGGGAAATGTTGATCAATTTAACTACATCAAAATTAAGTGCTTTAGCTTATCAAGAGATAAAGGCTTCCTAATAGACTAAGAAGGCTGGTCATAAAGGTTAGAGAGTGTTGTAATACTTAGAAACCAGTAGTTAACTCATGTCCAAAGTATGTAGGCAGCACCTAAAAATCAATAGGAAAAAGAAAGGCAGCCTGATTTTTAAAAAATTTCAGTTAAACATTCAAAAGAGAAAACACCTGACAATGATCACAAAAGATGCACAAATTGGATAGTAATTATGAAAATGCAAATTAAAAATATAATGAGAAACCATTACATACCCATTTGGCAGGTAAAAAAAATTAAAATCAGGAGCTGTTGAGGCTAAGAGAGTGATAGACAAATCCTTGCTTTCAAAAGCAACTGGAAAGTTGGAAAGCATGACAAAACAACCAATTTCAGCAGTCTAGAAATTAACCAAATGCATACAACATTTTGAAGCACATTTGTGTTCAAAAAAACTGTTTACATTTAATTGAAACATCCAGCAGGAACAGCACTCTGGTTTAGGGATGCTTTTGTCTCATTATAGTCCTATTGGTGTGGGGGTTGCATTACATTGTGACTAGGAAGTTTCTCTGCCAAGGAGAAGGGGAGGACCACCTTTTCTTTTGATAAAGGAGCAATCAGGTAGCATAACTGTCAAGGGAGTTGACTTGTGAGAAGCTGGCCCACTGAGAAAAGATCCACAACTTGTCTTTGCTACCTTAAATTTGTGGTTATTGCTGTGTCTGTGCCAAATGCACTTCTTACTGAGATGGCTCATATATCAGTGGAGAGTCCGTGAGGTATCCAACTAGTGACCCATTATTGACTTGTTTGGAGGTTGTGTGGATAGATGCAAAGGGTCTGTCAGAAAGGAAAACCAGAGGCACATCTTGAGAGCAGTTCAAACTGTGAAGCAGTCTCCCATAAAGCTACAGATCCCCAGAGGACACTGATTTAAGATGTTTCAGCATGTCTGACCAGAGAGACACAGAGAGGAAAAACAGTGAGAGAGAGAAGGTCAGGCTTAAAAATCAAGAGGTGGATCTTGAAAAACAACTAAACAGAGACAATAGCAGGACACCAGATATCACATATTTGCAGAGTACAGGACTGACATGTCAATTTATCAGATTAAACTCAATCAATCAATCAATCAACCAATAAGACAACAACCACAGCATTTGGAGGAGAAGTATAATAATACAAAGTGGTCACAAAATTGATCGAAAATGTTAAGTTTTCAAGAAAAAGTCACAAAGCATATAAATAAGCAGAAAAGTACAATTCACACACGGGAAAATATACATATATGGAAACTACCTGAGTGTACACAACAGTTGAATTAATAGCTAAAGAATTCAAAGCATCTGTTAATAAATATATGCAAAAATTTAGAAAAAACCTTGTTGAAATTATTAACTTCAAGAAAGAGAACAATTATTCAACAACCACAGTCTCCATAAGAGCCAGGGAATTATTTTTTAAAACCACTTTTAAAAATATTATGTGTATATTTGAGTGTCCTAGGGTTTCTATTACTTTTCTAAAACTCCATGACAAAAGTAATATTTGGGGGGTCGGTAAAGGGGTTTATTTGGCTTACATGTCCCAACCACTGTCTATAATGAAGGAAAGTCAGGACAGGAATTCAAGAAGGAACCTGGAGGCAGGAACTGAAGCAGAGACCATGGAAAAACACTATTTAGTTACTTGTTCTCCATGGTTTGCTCAGCTTGCTTTCTCATACACCCAGGACCACCAGCCTAGGAGTGTCACCACCAACAGTGGGCTGAGCCCTCCCATATCACTCATTAATCAAGACAGTTCCCCATAAAATTTCCTATAGGCCAACCTCATGGAGGTGTTTGCCCAACTGAAGTTCCTTCTCCCCAGATGACCCTAGATTGTATCAAATTGAAAAAAAAAATTGACCAGCATAATAGATATGTGCTCACGAGTGCAGGTTCCTGCAGAGGTTTGAGGGATCAGATTCCCCTGGATCTGGAATTAAAGGCTCTTGTGAGGCACTTGAAACCAAACTTAGACCCTCTGTTTTTGATTGCTGAGCCCTTAGCTGAAGAGTTATGATGACAAATTTACGAATTCTGGGAGAAGAGGCTGTTTTTCTCTGTGTGGAAGCTGGTAAATCCCATGCCATTGTGTCTAGTTCCACACTCCACAGCAGCACAAACTGGGTTTTATATGAAAGCTGGAGGAAGTAGGGCATAGGTAGTAAATCTGGGAAAAACTAGGAGGAGTAGTGGTAAATATGAACAAAATTCAGTGTATGCATATATGATAATCTCAAAGAATTAATAAAAATATTATATTAAAGGGGTCCCATGGGAACCTCTAAACAACACAGACTGTTGCCAAGTATAGGTGACTCTACAAAGTGAAGGCAAGGCCCCATTGCTTAAAATAATACCTACACAACTCACTGAACACAGAGAAGCTGAACTGGTGCCTATATAGAGCCTTTAATGCTATGGTCTAGCTTCTTCCTTACAGGAAGATACTCTGTACTCTACCGGAGGAGAAATTGAAATACCAAGCCAGCCACAAACCCTTTTATCTACAATCGTGTACCCCCTGAAACATATGCTGAGCACCAGGGGCACAAAGCTTGTGAGATTAACTAGCCAGTATCTGATTTGACATAAGGCCCACTCCGTGAGATGGAACTCACACGTGACATTGATCGGGTTATCAAGAACCTGAAACTAGCTAGCCTAGGGACCAAAGATAAAGCCAAATGCTCCTGTTCTAAAAATGTAACAATAAAATAACTCCTAATGACATCTTGCTATACTCCTGGATCAGCGCCTTGCTCAACCATCACCAGAGGCCTCCTCCTATGGCAGACAGACGGGAAGAAATAACAGAGAGCCACAGCAAGACATTATGCAGAGAGTGAGGGACCTTGGAGCACTCAGCTATAAGTGGGATGTCCCTATCAAAGGCCTCCTCCAGAGCTCAGGAAATCCTTCAGAAGAGGAGATGGAAAGAGTGTAAAAGTCAGCGAAGACAGAGGACACCAAAAAACCAAGGCCCACTAAGTCAAGATCAGGGCACAGACAAACTCACAGAGACTGAGACTAGCATGTTCGGGGCCTGCATGTATCTGCAGCTGATAGGGTCTTAGAGCTGAAAGTGTAGGAGCCAGCCATGATAAGCTAAATTTATGAACAGATCACCCAAAGGAGGTTCTTTACCTCCAACCATTATCACCTGCCAGACTAAGACTCAATCATCAACAAGTTTAATAGAGGCTTGAGTCTTAGTAGTTTACCCTGAAGCAATACCTGGTTGCTGGAAGAACCACAAACTGTGATTACCCAAGCACCACCCAAGAACAGACCACCCAAAAGAATTGCCTAACATTCCAACCGCTGTACATAGGATCACCTCAGGACACCCCTAGATAAATGTCAGCCAATCAGGGATCCTGAACCTCAGAAACCCCTCACCCGCACATTTACTACTATAAAAACCCTACTCTAACTGAGCTTGGGGCCCTCTGTTTATTGCAATACGTTGGACATGTGGAGAGACCAAGTTTGCAACTTTGCATAAAATAAAGGCTCTTTGCTTTTACATACAGGACTCATTCTGTTTGTTGGCTTTTGGGGGACTTTGCAGATTTGGGCATAACAAAAGGAAATGTGGACACATGATCTAATTGCTTACACTGAAGCAATCTCCAGTAGACAACCATTTACAAGTAAAAATTTAGTTTTCTCCAAGGGGGGTCTCACTACTAGTTGGGGAAACAAACTACTCTTAAGGGTAGGCTGTATTCCCAGTAGTAGATGGCAAACCAAAAACAAACTCAGTGGCATCCTTGGAGGCTCTCTGTCTCATAATGAAGTGTCACAACTTTCTACCTTTAAAATTTTTCATCTTATCATTTTTTAGGTAGACCTGATGGGAGGGGAGGGAGAAAGGAACTGGAAGGAGTAGAGGGCGAAGTCATAATCAGGATATATTATGTGATTTTAAAAATCCATTTTCAATGAGAGGAAAGAAAATTTTAAAAAAGAAAAAGATCAAACCAATGAATTACGGGTATATAAGTACTATGGGTCAAAAGCATGGATAATACTTCCAATAAAATTATAGCAGAAAATTTGCCAAATCTGCAGAAGGAAATGCCCTTCCAAATACAAGAAAGCCATAGAACATCACATAAGCAGGACCAGACATTTTATACAATTGATTAGCATATAAAACAAGCTAACAAAAAAACAAAAATTCAAATGATATTTATGAAGTTGAAGTGTTATAGTTTTTATGATTTTTAAAAAATGCTGACAAGATCCCTGCAGCTGGAGGCGGGAAATGCTGGCTGGTCCCCAGAGCAGGCAGGCCCACAGAGCAGCCAGTCCCAGGCAGAGACTCATGGGTCCCAGGAGAACCATCCAAGCTGGCTGGTGTGAGCAGGAGGTGAGCTTGATGGAGGTGAGTCTTGTATCTTATCTGTTGCTTTCATTGGTTAATAATAAAGAAACTGCCTCGGCCCTCATAGGACAGAAAATTAGGTGGGTGGAGTAAATAGAAGAGAATGCTGGGAAAAAGAAGCTGAGTCAAGGAGTCGCCATGATTCTCCCGCTCCAGACAGACGCAGGTTAAGCGTAAAACCTGAGAGGGCTTAAAAAGGAGAGAGAGAGAATTTAAGACAGCTTTTTGCTGTTTCTGGGTTGCTTGCCGCAAAAAAATTGTCCTGACTCGGCAACAGGAAAAAACTGGCTGTTTTAAAATGCCGGCTTTCTGGGCTGTGCCGCCATTGCGATCTCTGTCTGGCTCCTGCGGGAGACAGAGCTTTTGAATGGAGCATTTTGAGTAAAATGCTACGGCTTGCTTGATGGCAATGTGGACTGCTATGTGCCTGGAACTATGAATGGTTCAAGGGCACCAAATGGCTCTGAGGCAGGAGCTGCTCAGCTCCCCCATGCTGAACTGTGCTGGTCTCAGGCAGGAACTACTGTAGTTACCGTAACAACAGCACAGTTAAGGTTTAGACTGGGCAGGACACAGGCAATACCGTATTACCTGTACATGATGCAACTTAAGTTTTTAAGAAGTGCTTAACATTTTAAGAAATGCTCCTGGATAGTGAAAAAATTAAAGATTCACAGTCAAACAGATTCAGACATAAAAGACCTTTATGGATCACATTGTTGGATGAATGTACGTAGACTTGGGAAAGAGAAAAAAAA